>NC_084827.1:83452936-83759252 GCF_033115175.1 Lepus europaeus | reverse complement strand
TGGAAAACATTATACTTAGTGAAATAAGCCAGTCCAGCCGGCGCCACGGCTCACTAGGCTAATCCTCTGCCTTGCGGCGCCGGCACACTGGGTTCTAGTCCCGGTCGGGGCACCGATCCTGTCCCGGTTGCCTCTCTTCCAGGCCAGCTTTCTACTGTGGCCAGGGAGTGCAGTGGAGGATGGCCCAAGTCCTTGGGGCCTGCACCCCATGGGAGACCAGGATAAGCACCCGGCTCTTGCCATCGGATCAGCGCGGTGCGCCAGCCGCAGCGCGCCTACCGTAGCGGCCATTGGAGGGTGAACCAATGGCAAAAAGGAAGACCTTTCTCTCTGTCTCTCTCTCACTGTCCACTCTGCCTGTCAAAAAAAAAAAAAAAAAAAAAAAAAGAAAAAAAAAAGAAATAAGCCAGTCCAAAAGGGACAAATACTATATGTTCTTCCTGATCTGTGAGAGCTAACGGAGCACCTAAAACAAAAGCTGTAGAAATGCAGTTGACAAGTTGAGAAGCAATGACTTAAACAGCCATTGTCTTGACTATTGAGAAACAATTTTTAAAATTTTTTTTCTCTGTACTACTTGTTGAACTCTTTACTTAACATAGATGGTAAAAATGCCATCTTAACTGTTAAAGTGATCACATTAAGTGTTAAAGTGAACATTTAGATAGGATTAAGTGTTAAAGAGATCGTATAAATAACATCAAGTGACAGTCGCTTTCAGTTAACACTCTGACCTCAGAATCCTTAAGGAATTCAGATGTGGCTGAAAAGTCCATGAGAGCATTTCAGGCATGGAAAGGCAAGACATAGTGGCAAAAATGGTTCTACCTGAAAGATCTCCATGAGTGAGATACCAGAGGAAAGAAGGAATCATCAAAGAATGATGTGCTTTTCTCTGAAGAACTTTGCTTATGGCCTTTTCTAAACACTGACAGAGTTTGTGATCACAAAATGCTTCCACAGCCTTGGCAACTCATGGCAAAATCCTCAGGCAATCACAGACATCATAAATAAGAGTGTTAATTGTTACATTAACAGCAGAAGTCACTGTGCACTTACCCCCATGTAGGACCTCTGTCCTTAATGATTTGTACAATGAAAATTAACCTCAAAACTTATTCTCAAACAGTACTTTATACATTGTGTGTGTTCAAACTGTTGAAATCTTAGTATAAAGTTGGTCTTCTGTATATAAACATAAGTAAAAATGAATATTAATGTAGAATGCTATAGGAGAGGGAATTGGAGGTGGGATGGGAGTAGGGGTGGGAGGGTGGGTGTGGCAAGAAGGACCACTGTATTCCTGAAATATATAAAATTGGCATTCATTAAATAAAAGGTTTGAAAAAAATCACTTCATTCTAAATTTAGCGACCTTCAGCTCCCTATAAGTTTGCTTTATTTCTTTACTGCACAAATTCAGATAATTCTTTTCCACTGTGCCAATCTCTGTCTTCTGGCCATTCTATTTAGAGAACCTACACTTGTTAATTATAGAAATGCTTGTGCTTAAGTCTGTGATTTGAAAATGTGTTTTCTGTTTCTTCTGATTTTCATTCCTGAATTTCTCTTTTCTTACTTTGATGTGGACTAGTATGAACACTTTTTTAAGGATTCCATCTTAAGTTGATTTATTCAAGTGTTTTTGAAAATATCACTTTTTTTTGCTATAGTTTTTATAGTGGTTACTGTGATTATTACTATATACATTTGTGATTTATAATAGGTTACTAACAATTCTCCACTCTTAGTGTAGTGTGGGAATCTCACTTCCAATCATTGACTTGTTTATCAGATGCTGCTTAAATTTTTGTATCCATAATCAAACATTCATAAGGAAAAAGGACAGCCTATTGTATATGTGCCTACTTCTTCTCTTTCCTTCTTTTCTCTTTTCCTTCTTTCCTGATATTCCATTGTGGTGGAATGAGAAGGCCATACCAAGATGGCTGCTGGCAAGCAAGTGTCAGTTACTCAGGAATGGCTTCAAAACCCACCTGTCAATGGAGACTGCCTGGCAACAGGCTGTTGTTGGATGACTTTGGAAACCACCTGTCAATGGAGCCTACCTGGCAACAGGCTGTGATTGGATGATTTCGGATACTGCTTGGCAACAGACTGTGATTGGTTAGGGCATAAATCGCCCCTTGACAGGATTGGCTGCCTTGGCTATTTAAGCCAATAAATGAAATAAATGAGTCTGCAGGCTGCTAACCTCTGGCCCGCTTTCACCCAACTCCTGGGGTCTGTGTGGTGACTCTGCGCCTCTTGCTCCCCCCCCCCCCCACGCTCCACCTTTCAGAACAAATCCACAGCAACATTCCATGATTCCTCTTTTATCTTTCCTCCTTGAAGAATTTCCTTTAGATAATCTTTAAGGGAAGTCTGTTGGTGTCAACTTGTTTTCATTTGGAAATGTTTTCATTTCCTCCTTATTCCTGAAGTATAGTTCTTCTAACTATTACAGAATTATTGATCTCAGTTCTTTCCCTTTACTAGTTGAAAATTACTCGGCCACTTTTCTGCTGTTGTCCAGTTTCAGATGAGAAATCTGCTATGTGTAAATTATTGTTTCATTTCATATGATGTGCCATTTATCTTGGTTGCTTTCAACACATTTTATCTTAGTTTTCAAAAGTTTAATTGTGTCATTTTTTGGGATGGATTTCTTTATGGGGTTTACTCAACTTCCTATCTGTATGTTTGTCTTTTGTCAATTTTTGGAAGTTTCCAGTCATTATTTCTTCAAATGCTTTTCCAGTTTAACTTTCTTTCTCTTCCTTTATGGTGCTCCAATGATACAAATGTTTCTTTTGTTATATCCTACAGATCCATAAGGCTCTGTTCAGTTTTTCATTTCTATTTTCTCTCTGTTTTTCAGATAACATAATTTCTATTGTTCTGCCTCAGTTCATGGATTCTATCCTCTGTCATTTCCATTCTACACTTAAGCCCATGAACATAGTTTTTCTAAAAAATAATATTATAATTTTCCAATTCTATAATTTCAATTTGATTTATGTTTATAACTTCTGTTTCTTTGCTAAGATTTCCTAGCTTTTATTTGCTTTAAGAGATTTTGTAATTGATTGTGCATTTTTATGAAAACTGTTTTAAAGTTCCTGCCAGAGAATTTCACTGTGTGGTTCACTTTGGTGCTGACAGTTGCCTTCTGTTTATTCAAGTTGTATTTTCTTGGTTCTTTGTGTGATGGATGGTTTTTATTATTACTATTGCAGCCTGGATATTCCATCTTTTATGGTGGAAGAATCTGAGGCTTTTTTATTTATTTTTTCACCATAGCAGGTGGTTACCTTGTTTAGATATAATATGTGGCTCTTCCCTCCTATTTTTGGGCTACGGTTCTAGTGAGAGTTTAATTGTCAGAGCCCTGTAGGTATTCTAATCTGCCTGGTTTATCTGGGGACTGGCACTCCAATATGAGATGTTAGTGTCACAAACTGTGGCTTCACCAGCTGTACCTGTGGTGCTGTCTGGGCTGCAAAGGGGATTCCCTAGGCCTGGCTGCCAAGTATCTCTTAGTATGGAGGGATACAGTGCGATTCCCCTGCTGGTATTCCCATAACCGTAGTATTTCTACTACGGGGGATTCTGGGGCCTGCAACTGAGTATGTAACTGAGTCCTTCACCCACTTGCCCAACTCTCTCTTCAATAGGAAGAAGAATCTGGATCCTTCTGACACAAAAAGACTTCCTAGACCAGCTCACTTGTTGTGACTGAGTTCCTTTCAAAGGTTCTCCCTGCCCATGCCAGTGTCTCTGGACAGGGGAGGAGAGTCTTGATCCATTGAGGGGATAAAAGGGTTCTTGGATTAGGCTACCTTCTGTATCTTTTCTTATTAGCCAGCTCCCTCCCTGTCTGCTTTGATATCTCTCAACAATGAGGATTTTATCCCTGGGAGGGATGAAAGTACCTCTCTCAAGTACTTCTTTCTGACAAAGTTCCCCAGGGGATCACCCCTTCCTGTGAAGTTAGACTCACCTAATGCTGTCACAAGGATTCCTGTTTAGGTAGGGATGAGTCTATATGATTTGCCTTTTATTGCTAGACTAGAGTCAGAAAAATATCAGTCTCAGTGGTTTAATTTGTTGGGTGAAGGATACAAAATGTCCTGCTTACACTGTACTTTTACTCACTCTTACGTTTTGAAACCAGATGTCCATTTTCATACTGCTTTTCAGAGATAGGATTATAGTTATCTTTACAAGGGAGATGCAAGGGAAATGAGTCTGTATCATCTTATGCAAACCAGAAGGCACCAAATTGGCTCTGTAGAATGTGTTAGTGTTATTTAATAATACATAAAAATAATTTTTATGAAAGAGTCGTTCAATATTTATTTTGAAATAAAATATAAACCGTTTTAACTTAGCCCTGCTTCAAAACTTATTTTATTAAATCCCGTTTCATTCTCTTATTTCTGTTAATGATTTCTTACTTTAAAAAATTTATTTATTTGAATGGTAGAGCAACAAAGAGAGAAGGAGAGATGAGAAATAGAGAGAGGGAGGCAGAAGAAGGGAGAGTGATTTATTCCATCCGATAGCTCTCTCCCAAATGCCAAACGGCCACAAAAGCCTGAACTAGGCCAGGCCAAAGCCAGGAGACAGGAAACCATCCTAGTTTCCCACTGGGTAACACAGACCCAAGTACTCAGTCAATCTTCCACTGCCCTCCAAGGCACGTTAGCAGGAAGCTGGACCAGAAGTAGAGCATACAGGACTATGACTGGCACTGCAATATGGGAAATTGGTGTCATAAATTGTGGTTTAACCAACTGTACCACAATGCTGGCCCCTTTGCCACAATATTTTTAAAGAAAACTGCATCTCTTTCTCTTTTTCTTCTTCACCATTATTGTTATTGTAATCATTGTATTACTACTAGTAATAAAGTAACACAACATTATTTGGTGTCTTTATATGTCATGAATAAATATAGTCAGTTTTGCAATGCTTTCCAGGCTGACAATTGCAATTATAGGATGGGGTAAATTTTAACTTTAACTTATACATTTTAAATAAATGGAGAACCAAAAAGATTAATTGGGCAAGCTCTGTGGCTTAGTGAATTAAACATCGATGTGAAGCACCTGCATCCCATATGGATGCTGGTTTGAGTCCTGGCTGCTCCACTTCTGATCCAGCTCTTTGCTTATGCACCTGGGAAAGCAGTGGAATATGGCCCATTTCCTTGGGCCCCTGCACTCATGTCAGAGACCCAGAAGAAGTCTCTGGCTCCTGGCTTTGGACTGCACCAGCTCTAGCGATTGATCAAGGCCATTTGGCGACAGCTCCAGTAGTCACAGCCATTTGGGGACTGAACCAGTAGATGGAAGATCTCTCTCTCTCTCTTTCTTTCTCTCTTTTTTCTCTCTCTCTCCATCTCTGCCTCTCCCTCTTTGTAACTCCACATTTCAAGTAAATAAATAAATATTTTTAAAAGATTAATGAGCTTATCCAAGATTTATTGATAATTAGTGAACAAACCTGGATTTAAGAAAAATCCAACTTTCAAACCACATTTTATTAGTTCTTATTCCTATCAAATAGTTCTACTTAAAAAAAGCTCATTCATAGGTATGTGGCACTATAGTTAAGCCACTGCTTGTGATGGCCACAACTCATATTAGAGGGCATATATTTGAGTTCTAGCTCTGTGTTGCATTCCAGCTTCTTTCTCTCAGGTTGTCAGCAGGGTCCCTGCTACCCACTTGGCCCTGCTCCCACATAAGAGACCCAGAAAGAGTTCCAGGTTCCTGACTTCAGCCTGGACTAGCCTTCCTGTTGTGGATGTTTAAGGAAGAAACCAGTGGATAAAAGATTCTCTCTCTCTCTCTCTCTCTCTCTCTCTCAATCTCTCTCTGTAAATACAGATACACACACACACATTTCTGCCTTTCAAGTAAAATGCAAATTAACAATAATTTAAAATTACTATTGAGGATTTGAAGGTGAATATTTATCTTTTTATATTTAAAAATTTTTATAATGTAAAGGAAGCGTATTTCATGCATTTCATAGTTTTGAGAAGATAATCATACTTTCGTCCCTCAATCTCACTCCTTCCTTTATTTCTTTTTATTTAATTTTTATAAATACATTATTTCAGCTCATTCTATAATCACTTACTTAATACACTACCAACCATAATATTCGATAAGTAAAAAGTAGGAAGGCCAGAGTTCCATAGGAGTATAGACAAGAGCTAAAAACAATAATTATATTACAAGATGTCTGTTTCATTTCTAAACTTTTTTTTCTAAGTGCCACATATCAGAGAAAACATATGATATTTGTCTTTTGGGGACTAGCTTATTTCAACAAGCATAATGGTTTCCAGTTTCATGCATTTTGTTGCAAAAGACAGAATTTCATACTTTTTTGTGGCTGAGTAGTATTCCTTAGTATGTATGTGTATATATACATACATATATACATACATATATATCTATATACACATACATATATATCCATATACACATATGTATATATACATACACACATATATGTTATATGTATAAGTATATGTAATTACACACACACACACACACACACACATATATATTAGATATATAATTCTCACATTGTTTTCATCCAGACATCAGTTGATGGACATCTGGATTGATTGCATATCTTTGCTATTGTGAATTGAGCTTTAATAAACATGGGGGTGGCTGGCGCCATGGCTTAACAGGCTAATCCTCCGCCTTGCGGCGCCGGCACACCGGGTTCTAGTCCCAGTTAGGGCGCTGGATTCTATCCTGGTTGCCTCTCTTCCAGGCCAGCTCTCTGCTATGGCCCGGGAGTGCAGTGGAGGATGGCCCAAGTCCTTGGGCCCTGCACCCGCATGGGAGACCAGGAGAAGCACCTGGCTCCTGGCTTTGGATCAGCGCGATGAGCTGGCCGCAGCGGCCATTGGAGGCAGAACCAACGGCAAAAAGGAAGACCTTTCTCTCTGTCTCTGTCTCTCTCACTATCCACTCTGCCTGTCAAAAAAAAATGGGGGTACAAGTAACTCTTTCATTTGCTTTTTTCATTTTGTTTGGGTAAATTCCCAGGAGTGGAATGGCTGGGTCGTATAGCAGATCTATTTTCAGACCTCTGAGGAATCTACATACTGTCTTTCATAATGGTTGTACTAGTTTAGATTCCCACCAACAGTGTTTTCCCCACATCCTCTCTAGCATCTGTTATTTTTTGATTTTTGGATAATGACCATTCTAACCAGGGTAAGGTGAAACCTAGTTGTAGTTTTTATTTGCATTTCCCTGTTGGCTAGTAATCCTGAACATCTTTTCATGTGTCTATTGGCCATTTGAATGCCATCTTTCAAAAAATAGTTGTTGGTGTCCTTTGCACATTTGTTAACTGGATTATTGTTTTATTGTTAGAAAAAAAAGATTTCTTGGGTTCTTTATAGATCTTGGATATTAATCTTTTATCATTTTCATAGTTCACAAATATTTTCTACCATATTGTTGGTTCCCCTTTACTTTGTTGAGTGTTTCCTTTGCAGTACAGAAGCTTTTTAGTTATGCAATCCCATTTGTCCATTTTTGCTTTTATTCCCTATATTTCTGAGGACTTTTCTAAGATGTCTTTGCCTATTCCAATGTCTTGTGGCACTTCCCCAAAGTTTTTTTTTTTTTCCTAGCAATTTGATGATATTGGGTCATAGTTGTAGATCTTTGATGCATTGTGAGTTGGTTTTTTAATAAGGTGTAAGGCAGGTGTCTTGTTTCATACTTCTCTATGTGTAGATCCAATTTTCCCAACACCATGTCTTAATGACTGTATTTTTACCAGGGGTTTATTTTAGTTCATTTATCAAAGATTAGTTGGTTGTAGCTGCATTGATTGATTTTGGGGTTTCTATTTAGTTCCATTGTTCTACATGTCTATTTTTGTTCCAGTACTAGGCAGTTTTGATTATAACTGCCTTTTAGTATGTCATGAAATCTGGTATTGTTATACTTCTGGCTTTTTGTTGTTTAAAATACTAGAATGTTTTCCTATATATCTATACAGATTTTTAGAAGTCCAAATATAAATGCATAAATCTAGGGCATAGAAAAGATACAATTGATGAAATTCAAGAGACAAATTTGAGTCTCTGCTGACAGTGTTATCTAGCCTCACTCTCCTCATAGTTTAATAAATCTAGGGCCCAGATTTTAGTTGTGTCAACAGGGAAAACCTTACTTTGCATGAATTTTGTAAGGTTGATACCTGTTATTGTTATTTCAGTATGTTCACACCACACTTTTAAGAAAGTACTTGTGGGGTCTGCGCTGTGGCTCACTAGGCAAATCCACCACCTGTGGCACCAGCATCCCGGGTTCTAGTCCCAGTTGGGGCGCCAGATTCTTTCCTGGTTGCTCCTCTGCCAGTCCAGCTCTCTGCTGTGGCCCGGGAGTGCAGTGGAGGATGGCCCAGGTCCTTGGGCCCTGCAGCCACATGAGAGACCAGGAGGAAGCATCTGGCTCCTGGCTTCAGATCAGTGCAGCACGCCAGCTGCAACGCGCCGGCCATAGCAGCCATTGGAGAGTGAACCAATGGAAAAAGGAAGAAGTTTCTCTCTGTCTCTCTCTCTCACTAACTCTGCCTGTCCAAAAAAAAAAAAAAAGTATTTGTGGGTATATGTTGGGGTATAGCAGGTTCAGTTGACACTTTGCATGTCAGCATCCCATATCAGAATCCTGGCTGCACTGCTTCTGATCCAGCCTCTTGCTAATGTGTTTTGGAAGGCAATAGAAGATGGTCCAGATAGAAGATCTCTCTCTCTCTCTCTCTCCCTCTCTCTCTCTCTCTTTGTGTGTGTGTCTTTCAAATAAATAAATAGCTAAAATTTATTGTGGCATACTAATGAAATATTCTAGCCTAACAAATCAGCGAGAGCTAAATATGTTGTTGAAATACATGAAGATGTTTAAATAAATAATGAGAAAAAGATAAATAAAAATAATTTTATCAGTTCAAAATTTTTACATCAACATTCTCTTTTTATGTAATAAAAGGCAGAAAAAAAAAAACACAGGGAGATTTTAAGAGGAAGAACAAAATGGCGTTGAGCATATTTAAACATTCGAAAATTCTTACCAACAAGTAGTTAGAAGAATGGTTTTACAATTGTAAAAATTTCATATGCATCTTGTTAAGTGAAAGTGTCCAAGATAAAAGATTGTACCATTTTGGAAAAGCAGAAACATTTGAAATACTATTTCCATTAACTAAAGAGCAGAAATATGAATGCAGTTGGTGAATTTAAATGGGGAAGACAGTACCCAAAATCTGTGGCTGCTGCCAGAGAGTACATGGAAATGTCTAACATAAAATAAACACTAGGAATGAAACATTTAGAAATCATTTAATGTATTAGAGATATTTTACTGCTGGGGACACTGAGGCTAAAACTGTGCACAATGAAAAATCTATCATTTCCCACTGGTAAAATTGCTGAGGGAAAAGCATAACAAAACAAAGCAAAGCACCCCGAGTCTGGGATCAAGCCTGCTGAAAATATAACTTTCAGAAGATAACTTGCAGAAATAGTAATATGGATGTAATAATCATGCTGATACACATATATATAAGTCTCAATCTGAAAGATTACTGAAAATAAATTCCATTCAGAAAGGTAATGGAATTTTCCCCAGGGTATTTCAACATGAAGCAATACACAGAAACACTTTGCAGCTAACCTCTTTAAAAAGCAAATAATTATTTCATAATGCAACAAATAAATTCTGAATGATGTCTTTTAAAATTTTAACACTTATAATAATGATTCATTTAAAAATGTACCTGGTTTCTGCAGTGCATGTTGAAAATGGAACATCTATAAAGATTTATGGTCTTTCCTAACAAGTAGCTTGATAACTAGTGAAACAAATTCACCTTGAACGGTAGTGTTTATCCCCTTTATTATTCCCATAACATTTCTGTAAGAAAGACTGAAACAAATGGTTCATGCTGTAGACAGTTTTTACAAAGGCTTAGAAGACTTGGTATCCAAGTATAGCATGAAAGATAAATATAGATTAGGTGGAGTTGGAAGAAGAGAAAGATCTTCCACACATAAGCAAAACTGCAGAGCAATAGAAGTAAATTGTGGAACTAACTCAAAAATTATACTGAGGTAATCGTGGCTTAAGATTCATAAGCATAGGTCACTGGAATCTGAGATAATACTTTAAATCTAGGTTGGAGCCAATGTTTAAATGTATTTGATGCCATTTTTAAGAGTTAAGATTTAGGGAGACCCAAGATGGCTGAATAGGGAAAATATGTGCTTATTCTGACCATAGGGAAATGAGAGAAAAAATGGTAGAGAAGCAGCATCCCTAGGGGACAGTTGGAGATAAATTTGGAGTGGAAATTCTTCAAAAAGAAGAGAGATGTCACGGGGACATCCAAGTACAGAAAGCTCATAAAATTCCTAATAGATATGATCAGAAAGGATCTTCACAATGACATAAACATTCCAAAAGTAAAACATGAAGAACATATTCTTAAGCATGCAAGAGAGAAATGCCAGATAACCTTCAAATGAATTACAATTAGACTCACAGTAGATTTCTTATTAGAAATCCTACAGGCTAGGAAAAAATTGAGAGACTTTGTTCAAGTTCTACAAGAAAATAAATTGTCAATCCAGAATACTTTACCTAGCAAACCACTCATTTATTAATGAAGGTGACATAATAAAGACCTTCAAAAATGGAAATTGAAAGAATTTGTCACTGATTCAGCTTTACAAATGATATTTAAGGATGTCCTACATACCAAATCAGAAAAAGTCAGCAGCATGGAAGAATGTGAAGGCAGAAACTCATAGTAAAATTACAAAGGAAATCCAAAAGAAATGGTAGAAATATTTATGAGAAAATGGCATGATAAAATTATTATTTTTCACTAATAACTTTAAATGTTAATGGCCTAACATCTCTAATTAAAAGATACAGACTGACTGAATTTTTAAAAAGACCCATGTTTTTTCTGCATATAAGAAATACACCTCACCAACAATGATGCACTCAGACTCAAAGTGAAAGGATGGAAAAAGGTATTTTATGCTAATGTAAGGCAGAGGACAGAAGTAACCATCCTAATATCAGAGAAAATAGACTTTACCACAAAAGCTTTTAAAAGAGACAAGTAGGTTATTACATAATGATCAATTCAACAGGAAGATGTGACTCTAACAAATGTATATGCTTCTAATACCAAGGTGCTGGCTATTTAAAACAAATGTTAATGGATCTAAAGGGAGACATAGGCTTCAATAAAATAATAATGGGGAGGGGGTTCAGCCCACTTTCACCCATTGGCAAATCAACCAGATAAAGTCAACCAAAAAAACGACATATGCTATATTATAGGAGAAACGGACCTAATTGATATCTACAGATCCATTTCATCCCACAGGTGCAGAATACACATTCTTTTCATCAGTGTATGGAACTTCCTCTAGGATAGATCATATGGTAGCCCATAAAGCACGTCTCAACTAATTCAAGAAAATTGAAATCATACTATGTATCTTTTCTGATCACAAGGTAAATAAACTAGAAATTTCAGAAAATATACAAACATATGGAGACTGAAAAACATGTTCCTGGATGAATAATGGGTCATAGAAGTAATCAGAAGGGGAATAAAAAAAAATTCCCAGGAATGGATGAAGATGACAACACAACATATCAAAACTTAGGGGATACAGCTAAAGCAGTTTTAAGAGTGAAATTTATAGCATTTGTACCTACATCAAGAAATTGGAAAGGATTCAAATAAATGATTGAACATTGCAGCCCAAGGATCTAGAAAAACAAGAATAAACCAAACCCAAATTAAGCAGGACGAAAGAAATAATTAAACTTAGAGTAGAAATAAACAAAATTGAAAACAAGAAAAGACACAAAAGATCAGTGAAATGAAGAGCTGGTTTGTTGAACTAATAAACAAAAATTATATACAATTGGCCCAACAAATCAAGAAGGGCATGGGGAAGAAAGACACAATTTAATAAAATGAGAGATGAAGAAAGAGATGCTAAAACAGATAACAAAAAAAATAAAAAGAATCAACAAGAATTACTACAGACAGCTAGAAGTCAACAAATTGAACTCTAGAAGAAATAGATTTCTAAACATATATAACCTACCAAAATTGAATCATGAATAGATAGAAAAATTAAATATGTCAATAACCTAGACAACACAGATATTGAATCAGTAATAAAGTCTCTCACAACAAACAAAGCCCAGGACCAGATGGCTTCACTGATGAATTCTACCAAACTTTTTTTAAAATTGTATTTAAGGTATCTAAGTTTCATGTATTTCATACAGTGATATTTCTCATCCTACCCTCCCTCCTGCCCATGCCCCAACACTTCTTCCTCCTCCTTCTATATTCACTCTTAATTTTTACATAGGTCTATTTTCTTTTTTTAAAGATTTTATTTATTTATTTGAAAGTCAGAGTTAGAGAGAAAAGGAGAGACAGAGAAAGAGAGAGAGGTCTTCCATCCATTGGTTCACTGCCTAGTTGACTACAATGGCCAGAGATGTGCCAATCCAAAGCCAGGAGCCAGGAGATTGTTTTGGGTCTCCCACATGGGTGCAGGGGCCCAAGTACTTGGGCCATCTTCTACTGCATTCCCAGGCCATAGAAGAGAGCTGGTTAGGAAGTGGAGCAGCCAGGTCTCTAACCGGCACCCATATGGGATGCCTGCCCTGCAGCCGACAGCTTTACCCACTATGCCACCCCCCTAGTGCTGACCCCCTAGATCTATTTTTATTATACTTTATGCTCATAAGGCTTACCCTAAACTAATAAACTGTTGAACAAATAGTATGAAGAAAAAAGCACTGGTCATCAAAAGTAGAGACAAGGGCTGTAAACAATCATTGATTCTCAAAAGGGAGAGAACGATCCATCATGGGAAGTGGGATACACAGCAGACTCATAGAATGGCAGATGTCCTAAATAGCACTCTGGCCTCAGAATCAGCACTTAAGACATTCGGATTTGGCTGAAGAGCCCATGAGAGTATTTTAGGCATGGAAAGCCAAGACACTCTGGAAAAAAAAAAAAAGAAGACCTAAATGAATGATCTCTGCGAGTGAGATCCCAGTGGAAAGAACGGAGCCATCAAAGAAGGAGGTACCTTTCTCTGAAGGGAGGAGAGAACTTCCGCATTGACTATGACCCTGTTGGAATAAGATCGAAGTAGGCGAACCCTAAAGGCTTCCATAGCCTTGGCAACTCATGACTAGAGCCTAGGGAGATTACTGACGCCATAAACAAGAGTGTCAAATTGTTAAGTCAACAACAGGAGTCACTGTGTACTTACTTCTCATGTGGGATCTGTCCTTAATGTGTTGTCCAATGTGAAGTAATGCTATAACTAGTACTGAAACAGTATTTTACACTTTGTGTTTCTGTGTGGGTGCAAACTGATGAAATCTTTACTTAATATATACTAAGTTGATCTTCTGTATATAAAGAGAATTGAAAATGAATCTTGATGTGAATGGAATGGGAGAGGGAGTGGGAGATGGGAGAGGGTGTGAGTGGGAGGGAAATTATGGGGGGGTAGCCATTGTAATCCATAAACTGTACTTTGGAAATTTATATTTACTAAATTTAAAAAGGACATTTTGAGAATCAATGATTTTTATTTCACTCCAATATATTACATTTTGGGTACTCTATTAGTTACCTCCAGATCAGGTAAAACATATGATATCTGTCTTTTTGAGATTAGCTTATTTCACTAAGTATAATGGTTTCCATTTTGTTGCAAAAGCAATAATTTCATTTTTTCTACAGCTGAGTAGTACTCTTTAGTATGTATGTGTATATACATATACATATATATATATATATATATATATTTCTTTATCTAGTCATCAGATGAATGAAACATCTGAGGTGATTCCATAACTTGGCTATTGTGAATTGAGCTGATATGATCATGGGGGTACAGATAACTCTTTCATATGCTGATTTCTAGACATTTCGATAAATTCCCAACATTGGGATTGCTGGGTCATATGGTAGGTCTATATTCAGATTACTAAGGTATGTCTGTGCTGCCTTTCACAGTGGCTGCAACAATTTACATTCCCACCAACGGTGGATTAGAGTACATTTTCCTCTACATCCTTGCCAGCACTTGTTTTTTATTGATTTCTGTATGAGATGCATTCTAACGGGGGTGAGGTAAAACCTCGTGTGGTTTTGACTTGCATTTCTCTGATGAATAGTGATCTTGAGTAATTTTAAGACTTATTTTATTTATTTGAAAGACAGAGCCACAGAGAGAGATAGACAGAGAGAAAGGTCTTCTATCCGATAGTACCCCCCAGATGACCGCAATGGCCGGAGCTCTGCTGTTCCAGAGCCAGGAGCCTCCTTTGGGTCTCCCACCTGGGTGCAGGGGCCCAAGAACTTGAGCCATCCTTTATTTCCTTCCCAGGCCATAGTAGAGAGCTGGGTCAGAAGAGGAGCAGACTGGACTAGAACTGGCACCCATATGGGATGCCGGCACTTCAGGCCAGGGCTTTAACCCTCTGTGCCACAGCACCGGCCCCTTGAGCAATTTTTTCGTGTCTTTGGCAGTTTTAATTTCCTCTAAAAAAATGCCTGTTCAAGTCCTGTGCCCATTTATTAACTGGATTGTTTTATTTTTGTTGAGTTTCTTGTGCTCTTTATAATTCTGAATATTAATCCTTTACCAGTTGCGTGGATTGCAAATATTTTTTCCCATACTTTGGGTTGCTCCTTAACTTTAATGAATGTTTAAGCTTCTCAGCTTGATGTAATTCTCGTTTTCAATTTTGGCTTTGATTGCCTGTGCTTCTGGGTTCTTTTCCAAGAAGTCTTTGCTTCTGCTAATTTATCACACAGCTTCCCCAATTTTCTCTAGTAATTTGATGGTATCAAGTCGTAGATTTTGGTTTTTGATCCATTTTGAGTGGGTTTTTGTATAAGGTATCAGGGAAGGATCTTGTTTCATACTTCTGCAAGTAGAGATCCAGTTTTCCCAGCACCATTTGTTAAAGAGACTGACCTTGTTCCAGAGATTGATTTTACCTCCTTTGTCAATGGTAAGTAGGTTATAGATGCATTGATTTATATCTGGAGTTTCTATTCTGTTCCATTGGTCCAGCCATCTGTATCTGTTTTTGTGCCAGTTCTAGGTTGTTTTGATGATAACTTCCCTGTAGCATGTCTTGAAATTTTCTATCAAACCTTTAAAGAACTATTTCCAATTCTTCTCAAAACATTCAAAACAACTGAAAGAGGGAATCCTCCCAAACTCCTTCTCTGAGGCCAGCATCACCTTAATTCCAAAATCAGAAAAAGAACTATATACTAATATCTCTGATGAATACAAATGCAAAAATCCTCAACAAACTACTAGCTGGTCAAATCCAATAACACACCAGAAAGATCTTTCACCTGAACCAAATGTGATTTATTACTGGTATGCAGGGATAGCCAGACATATGCAAATAAATAAACATGATACATAATATTAACAGATTGAACAATCAAAACCTTATTATTATATCGATAGATGTAGAGAAAGTATTTGATAAAATGCAACATCTTTCCATGATAAAAACCTTAGCAAATTGGGTATAGAAGGAACAGTCTTTAAAACAATCAAAGAAATATATGACAAGTCCACAGCCAAATTCATATTGAAAGGCGAAATGTTGGAAGCATTTCTACCAAGATTCAGAACCAGATGAGAATGCTCACTCTTTTTTTTTAAAGATTAATTTATTTACTTGAAAGTCAGAGTTACACAGAGCGAGAAGGAGAGGCAGTGAGAGTGAGAGAGAGAAGTCTTCCATCCGCTGGTTCACTCTCCAGTTGGCTGTAATGGCCGGAGCTGTGCCGCTCCGAAGCCAGGAGCTTCCTCTGGGTCTCCCATGCTGGTGCAGGGGCCCAAGGACTGGGCCATCTTCCACTGCCTTCTGAGGCCACAGCATAGAGCTGAATCAGAAGTGGAACTGCCGGCACTGCAGGTGGAGGCTTTACCTGCTATGCCACAGCACTGGCCCCAAGAGAATGCTCACTCTTACCAATACTATTCTATATAGTTCTGAAAGTTTTAACTAGAGTCATTAGGCAAGAAAAAAACATCACAGGAATACAAGTGGGAAAGGAGGAAGTCAATTCATCCATGTTTACAGATGACATGATTCTATATGTAGGAGAAACAAAAGATTCCACTAATGAATAGTGAAACCCTTAACTTCAGACAGTTTGGCAAAGTTGCTTGATATAAAATCAATACCCAAAAATCAATACCCTTTTTTATACACTAACAGTACTATTGCTGAGAAAGACTTTGTGAGAGCTATCTCATTCACAATAGCTACAAAAATTTTGAATGTCTTGGAGTAGATTTAACCAGGGATCTGAAAGATCTCTACAATGAAAATTGCAAAACATTAAAGAAAATGACCCACAGAAAAAAACAAACAAACAAAAAATCTTCCATGTTCATGGACTGGAATATTAACATCATCAGAATGTCCACATTATTGAAAGCAATTTATAGATCCAATGTGATCACATAAAAATACCAAGGACATTTTTCTCCGATCTAGAAAAAACAATGCTAAAATTAATATGGAAACAAGAGTCACAGAAAAACTAAAGCAATATTAAATGACAAAAACAAAGCCAGAGTCATTTCCATACATGATTATATATTTGTGGAAGAAATGCCACAAAGGTGATTTCTTCTTAGTTTGTCACATCAAGAAACACATGTTATGAATTTATGCTGTATCAATTTTAACTTTAATCAATCACTTTGTTGAAAAAATATGAGTCAGATTTATCCAATGAGAAGTTCTTGATTTTCACTTTGTGTTTCTTTTTATAAAAGATTTATTTATTTATTTGAAAAAGTGGCAGAGAGAGAGAGAGAGAGAGAGAGAGAGAGAATATCATCCATTGGCTGGTTCACTCCCCAAGTGACTACCAAAGATGGAGTTGATCCAGGCTGAAGCCAGAGCCAAGAACTCCACCCAAGTCTTCCACATGGGTGGGAAGGACCCAAGCACTGTGGGGTATCTTCTCGTGTTTTCCCCAGCATATTAGCAGGAAGCTGGATTAGAAACACAGCAGCCAGGACTCAAATTATTTCTCAGAAAAGTAATTCTGGCATCATAAGTGGTGCTTAAACAAGTACACCACTACACCAGCCCCTTCTTTTGTACTTAATATGTATGTAGTACAGACGTATTTGTGGAGAATTGATATGATTTCTTCATTACATTTTTGGTTGAATTTTTTTTCAAAATGCCATTATATTATTCTTTTTTAAAACTTTCATTTAGTAAATATAAATTTCCAAAGTACAGTTTATGGATTACAATGGCTTCCCCCCCCCATAACTTCCCTCCCACCCACAAGCCTCCCATCTCCTGCTCCCTCTCCCATTCCATTAACATCAAGATTCATTTTCAATTATATTTATATACAGAAGATCAATTTAGTACATATTAAGTAAAGATTTCATCAGTTTGCACCCACACAGAACAACTGTTTGAGTACTAGTTATAGCATTAATTCACATTGAACAACACATTAAGGACAGAGATCCTACATAAGGAATAAGTACACAGTGATTCCTGTTGTTGACTTAACAATTTGACACTCTTGTTTATGGCATCAGTAATCTCCCTAGGCTGTAGTCACGAGTTGTCAAGGCTATGGAAGCCTTTTGAGTTTGCCGACTTCGATCTTATTCCGACAGGGTCATAGTCAAAGTGGAAGTTCTCTCCTTCCTTCAGAGAAAGGTACCTCCTTCTTTGATGGCTCCGTTCTTTCCACTGGGATCTCTCTCACAGAGATCTTTCATTTAGGTCATTTTTTTTTTTTGCCACAGTGTCTTGGCTTTCCATGCCTAAAATATGCTCATGGGCTCTTCAGCCATATCCGAATGCCTTAAGTGCTGATTCTGAGGCCAGAGTGCTATTTAGGACATCTGCCATTCTATGAGTCTGCTGTGTATCCCGCTTCCCATGTTGGATCCTTCTCTCCCTTTTTGATTCTATCAGTTAGTATTAGCAGACACTAGTCTTGTTTATGTGATCCTTTTGACTCTTAGACCTATCAGTATGATCAATTGTGAACTGAAGATGATCACTTGGACTAGTGAGATGACATTGGTACATGCCACCTTGATGGGATTGTATTGGAATCCTCTGACACATTTCTAACTCCACCATTTGGGGCAAGTCTGATTGAGCATGTCCCAAATTTACATTTTTGGTTGAATTTATTAGTGTGTACATTTAGCATAAATCTGTATTTGTTACTGTTTTAGGAAAGAGAAGGAAAACATTAATATCAGATTCAGGTCATTTAAAAGACAAAGGGTCTTTGGTTTTTTTTTATAGATTTATTTATTTATTTGAAAGGCAGAGTTACACTGAGAGAGAAGGAGAGGCAGAGAGAGAGAGAGGTCTTCCCTCTGCTGATTCACTCCCCAGTCGGCTACAATGTATGGAGCTATGCCAATCCGAAGCCAGGAGCCAAGAGTTTCTTTTGAGTCTTGGGTGCAGGGGCCCAAGGACTTGGGCTATCTTGTACTGCTTTCCCAGGCCATAGCAGAGAGCTGGATCGGAAGTGGAGCAGCTGGGACTCGAACGGGCACCTGTATGGGATGCTGGCACTGCAGGTGGTGGCTTTAACCTACTACCTCAGAGCTCAGGCCCCTGGGTTATTTCTTCTTGGTGGATATTTTGTAGCTTATTTTCAAGAAATACTCTATATTATCTACATTTTTGCATTCACTAGAATACTTTTATGCTATCACTGGATATTTTAAAGTCAGAGTTGCAGGGAGAGAAAGGAGGAAAGACAGACAGACACACACACACATACACAGACAAAGTGGGGGGGGATGGACGGAGGGAGGGAGGGAGGGAGGGAAGGAGAGAGAGAGAGAGAGAGAGAAGAGAGAAGAGGGAAGAGAGAAGAGAGAAGAGAGAAGAGAGAAGAGAGAGGGAGGCAGAGATTTTCCATCCAGTGGACACTGGGTCACTCTCCATGTGCATGCAATGGCCAGTGCTGGGCCAGGCTGAAATCAGGTACCAGAAGTTTCTTTCAGGTTTCCCTCATTGGTGGCAGGGGCCCAAACAATTTAGCCACCTTCTGCTTTTCCTAGGCCATTAGCAGGGAGCTGGATCAGAATGGAACAGCCTGGACAGGAACCAGTGCCCACATGGGGCCATCAGGAGATCTCTGCCTTTTCATTAGAAGTGTTTAGAATATTCGCATGTAACATAACTGTTGCTACACTCAGACCTAAATCTGTCATCTTGCACATTCTTTTCTGTTTATCCTGTCTTTTTCTCTATTCCATTTGTTTTCTTTTTCTGCCTTCTTTTGTATTAATTAATTATTTTTCATGCTTTATTTATTATAAATGTTATGGTAACTCTTAAGCAGGGTTTGTCTTTAAGATTTGCTGCAGCTGAGAAGCAGTTGACATATTTAGATCGAACTTGATTTATTCAATTTATTATTTCCTCCTTCTTCTAACCTATGTGTTCTTATACCATCAACACTGACCTTATTCTTTCACTTGCTTTACCTTTCCCATCCAGTCTGAGAATCTGAATATGGAACTGCAGGAATAAGCAAATCTACTGGAGAATTCCAGTAGATAAGGGCCACCATATCTGATGCTTCCCCATTGTTAAATAAATATATGTATAAAGAGAAAGTTTGGTATAATATTACCACTAATGACATAGTGTTTTAAACAGTAAGTTCCAAATTCTAGTTACATTCAAGAATTTATCAATCACTGCACAAGTGAAATCCTTGCAACACATTCTCTTTATTTTTAATTCAATCCAATTAAAAATATGGTATACTTTTCTGCAAGTCACTCTGTTGATCTAAAGATGAATGAATTGCAGTATTTTCCCCCATAGGAGTTTCTACCCAACCTCAGAAATATTTGATCAATATCTGAAGTCCCTGTAATGCTCAAAAATATGATTCTACATTTTTGTGTTCAGGACAAAAACCTTAAGACAAAAAATAATAAAATCAGTTAGCCACAATAGATAATATTTGAAGTTAATAATAAAATATTGTTTAATTCAGCCTGACAGAATCCTATTGATTTTAGTCCATATGAAAATTTGATTTTGCTCCCTTTGTCTCTTTTGATTAATAGAATATCTCAGTTTATCCAAAGATTTAGTCATCTAAGATCCTCCTGTGTATTTCATTTGAAATAAATTGAAAGTTTTGTTGCGTTGAAGCTTGGTTTAATAAATAAAAGAAACTCTAAAAGTTAATTTGGAACATAGTGCCTCCAGAATTCAAATAATAAGTACTTTTAAATATTATTAGATATATTTTACAAGAAGGATTATTTCTCAAGTCTCATTTTAGTGTGAAAGAAAATAAAAAAGTGTTATGGGCAATCCTAAATTTATCATTTTTTCAAACTTTTTTGATGTTATATATTTTTCTATATGGTTTGTTTAAAATTTTATGGCATTAAGATACTAAAATTATTACTACTCTGGTTAAATGCTTATAATTACTCACAATGCTATGATGTATAATAATTGATATTAGATAAATAAATGATGTATTTCAATAAAAGGGCATTTTATTCTATTTACTATTTGCAATTACTGTTCATTGACAATGACATAATGTATACAACATGATCATTTATAAATCTGCTTGTCTGTGTATATGAGTATTTAGTAAATGTATTTTTATCTATCATTAGATCTAACTGTGCTTATATGGGGAGGGGAATAGACTATGTATTTTTTGACTCTTTGAGAGATTATTTTTCCTCCTAATATTCATTCTGATAGCAACTGAATTGCATAAAATCCAACTACAGCCTGAAATTAATTACCTGGTTAAGTTCAGACTCCACAGGTTTAAGGAGTCAGTCTGACCTCAGCTAAAACATCAGTCATAAACCTTAGGACACTTGTATTTCTGAACAGTTGGCTATAAATCATAAGTTCTTTTTTAAAAGAGTTATTTATTTATTTGAAAGTTGGAATTACAGAGAGAAAGAGAGAGAGGGGGAGAGAGAAAAAGAGAGCGAGAGCGAGAGCGAGAGAGAGAGAGAGATTGATTGATTCCATCGACTGGTTCCCAGAAATCCTTTGTTTTCTTCATTGGCTGAAACAGCTCATAGAATTGAAGGTTGCATTTCATTTATTTTTTAAGGTTTATTTATTTATCTATTTACATACATTTCATAAATACAAGTTTAGGAACAAAGTAATTCTTCCTACCTACACTCCCACCCCTCTTCCACCTCCCTCTCCTATTTCCAGTCTTAATTTTTACTAAGATCTATTTTCAATTGACTTTATGCAAAGAAGATTAACTATTCTAGGTAAAGAATTCAATACTTTCTATGAGAAAGAAAAAGAAAAAAATAAGAAGAAGAAGAAAAAAAAAAAAAACTGTTCCTCAACAGTCCAGGCTAGGGCTGTTCAAAGTCATTGCATCTCAAAATTATTTTTGCTTCTTTTTTTATTATTTGTTTGACAGATAGAGTTACACACACACACACACACACAGAGAGAGAGAGAGAGAGAGAGAGAGAGAGAGAGAAAGGTCTTCCTTCCATTGGTTCACCCCTCAAATGGCCTCTATGGCCAGCGCTGCGCCGATCTGAAGCCAGGAGCCAGGTGCTTTTTCCTGGTCTCCCATGTGGTTGCAGGGGCCCAAGCACTTGGGTCATCCTCCATTGCCCTCCTGGGCCACAGCAGAGAGCTGGAATGAAAGAGGAGCAACTAGGACTAGAACCCGGTGCCTATGTAGGATGCCGGTGCCACAGGTGGAGGATTAACCAAGTGAGCCAAGGCACTGGCCCCGCTTCTTTTTTTTTAATCATTCTTTTTTGTTTTCAGAAACTTAATTATCTTTAAAGGAGAACCCAAGAATGATACATCTTTTGTGAGCACTTAGACATAACTATAACTTTTGAGACATAAGAATATCCTCCATTTAATATGCTGAAATGAAGTAATTCTTTAAGAACAAGTTTTGCTATTAACTCTCCTAATATAACTCTTTGAGGACAGAGATCCTGTATGGAAAGCTGGTGAACAGTGACTCCTGTTGTTACTTTAACAATTAACACTCTTTTTTTTTAAGATTGTATTTATTTATTTGAGAGGTAGAGTTACAGACAGTGAGAGGAAGAGACAGAGAAAGGTCTCCCTTCATTGGTTCACTCCCCAAATGGCTGCAATGGCCGGAGCTGCGCCAATCTGAAGTGAGGAGCCAGGAGCTTCTTCCTGATCTCCCATGTGGTTGCAGGGGCCCAAGCACCTGGGCCATCTTCTATTGCTTCCCCAGGCCACAGCAGAGAGCTGGATTGGAAGAGGAGCAGCCAGAACTAGAACCAGCACCCATATGGGATGCTGGCGCTTCTGGCCAGGGCCTTAACCCTCTGTGCCACAGCGCTGTCCCCAGAAAGTTCTATCCTTTAATAAAGGCCTGGCCTTTTTGGTATTCAGTTCCTCATCTTCAAGTTATGTAGGGGCACAACCTACTAAAAATGTCTGCCTCATTAGAACCAAAAATGTTCCCATCAGCTTTTCATTGTTGAATTGAAGGAGTTTTAGGAGCTCTTCACCAGAAACTGAGGTCAAAGACCAAATGTCTTTCTATGCTACTACATTCTCTATATTATTTTCTTAAAATTATAAGGTATGGTCCATCTCTCTGTCCTGGCCCGGGAGGGCAGTGGAGGATTGCCCAAGTATTTGGGCTCCTGCACTCGCATGGGAGACCAGGAGGAAGCACCTGGCTCCTGGCTTCAGATTGGTGCAGCGCTGGCCATAGCAGCCATTTGGGGAGTGAACCAACAGAAGAAAGACCTTTCTCTCTGTCTCTCTCTGTGTCTATAACTCTACCTGTCAAATAAAAAAAATGGAAAAAAATTATAAGGTATGTGTTGTATTTTTAAAAGAAAAATCATTTAATTTATAAACCTATTATTTAGCAATTTGTTGCCTTCATATAAAGTATCTGTGAAGTAAATGTAAAGTTTACACTTATAGGCAGACATCAGTATCTATGGGTCGCACATCCATTGATTCAACTGATCTTGATTTGAAAATACTAGAAAAAGGCGAAGATCCATGCTGAACATGTACTGATTTTTTCCTTGTAATAATTCGCTATTAAATAGTATAATAATGACCTATATAGCATTTACATTGTATTAGATGTATTAAGAAATCTAGAGACAAACTATACAGAACAAAGTATACAGGTTATATGCAAATAATATGCTCTATTTAGAGATTTGACTATCCATGGAGTTTGCTATTTGCAGGAGGATCCTGGCATCAATTGCCCATGAATACCAAGAGAAAACTGTGTTTGTTTGCTTTAGTTAATACCTTTGGACCATACTGTTGCTGGGTAAATATTCAAAATAGATCAGAAGACCATTAGGGATAATTGAAGCAGATTTACAAGGTCACATATGTTATATCACTTACGGGCCACAAAAGTATTGCACCTAACTCCCACCTCAATCCCAGGATCACTACTATCCTTGACACAGAAATTGAATTACCAGGTAATGCCCATAATATGGATTTGCTCTTAAATTAGTTTCTTTTTCCTTTTCTATTTCTAAAGTAAAAAATGAGTTTATGAAACAGTACACAAGAGGCAAAGCAGTTCACATCATAGACTTCGCTTTGAACTCCTTGGAATGTTCATTTCCTTTCTTTAAAGAAGAGGCTAGATGGGAAAGCCAATCAATACTTAGGCAACTAAGGTTGAGGAGCAGTGCCACCATCATCTTTATAGGGATGAGCATGCGGTCTGTTAGATGTAAGTTGATTTTCTAGAACTGTTCTCTGTAAGCACAAGAAGCACCATCTCTGGATGCTTGTATGGAACAACGTCCAGAACAGAAGATTTAAATAAACATGTGCGTTAGTGTTTGCCCTAGTGGTTAAGATGTGAGTCAGGATGCCTATGTCCCATATAAAAGTACCACAGATTGATCCATAGCTTTTGCTCCTGATTCCAATTTCCTGCTAATGCAGACCCTTGGATGTATAGGTAATGGTTCAAGTAGTTGGGCTCTGGCTTATTCACGTGGGAGACTTGGATTAACTTCCTGGTTTACCATTTGCAGAATAACCTGGTCCATGGGAGCTCTATCTCTCTCTCTGCCAAGTAAATGAATAAATAAGCAAACCGACCTTGAGAAGTACTATTATCTGAATGTTCACATCCCTCCAACTTTCATATGTAGAAATCCTAACCCAGGACACCATGGTGATGTAAGAAGACTGCATTTTTCAGGCGATTAGAATATAAAGGTGGTGTGCTCATGAATGAGATCAGTGTACTTAAAAATTTGTTCAAGAGTCATTCCCTGCCTCTCCTACCATGTGGAAACACATGGAAAAGATGTTTGTCTATGAACCAGAAAGTGAGCCCTTACCAGACACATAGTCGGCTGAATCCTTGATTGTTAATTTCTCAACCTCCAAAGCTAGGAAAAACAAATTTCTTCTTTTTATAAGCCTCTAAATTTGTGGTATTTTATTACAGTAGCCCAAATGGACCAAGACAAAAAGCAAAGTAATTCCAATTTAAATCTCACAAATGTCAAAGGATTCCATTATGTTTTGTTGTTTGATTTTAATCTCCTACACTCAAAATAAAATCTCTTTAAAATTTAGAATTTGCTTACTTTTGTCTGGTAAAGTTCCACTTTGGCTCATATTATTAACTTTATCTGCCAGTATCCCTAAAATCTCTTCAACAAAAATCAATCTAATATTTGTTACATCTTTTCAGTTAGGCATATACTCAGTCTGTTCAGTGCCATTTAGAAAACAAAATCCTGGATCCCAACCAACAGAATAAAAAGAGTAAGGGCTAAAATGTAACTATTCATAATTCTTTAATTTTCCCGTTTTTTAATTTATTATTTTAAAACCACAGCCTGGGTTAAGACATCAGAAGCTCTAGTGATTTTTTTGAGATTTATTTATTTGGAAGTCAGATTTACAGAAAGAGAGAGAGAAACAAAGAGAGATAGAGGGGGGTGAGAGAGCGAGAAAGCAAGAGAGAATCTGTTGGTTCACTCTTCAGATGCCCACAATGGCTAGAATTAGATCAGGCCAAAGCCAGGAACTAAGAGCTCCTTCCAGTTCTCCTACATGAGTGTCGGAGGCCTAAACATTTGGGCTACCTTATGCTGCTTTTCCCAGGCCATTAGCAAGGAGATGCACTGGAAGTGGAGCACCTGGAACAAAAATAAGTGTCCATATGGGATGCCAGCATTACAGGCAGCGCCTTTATATCTTATGGCTCAATGCCAGCCCCTTTAGTGAACTTTAAATATTTAGATTATAATTAAATCTACAAGGTACCTAAATGCTTAATTTTGGTGAAAAAAATTAGAATTTTGCTTCCAGGAATTCATAATCAATTAAATGATAAAATAATGTAAACATAATTTTTTTAAGATTTTTATTTATTTATTTGAAAGGCAGAGTTGCAGAGAGAAGGAGAGGGGGGGGGAGAGAGAGAGAGAGAGAGAGAGAGAGATTGATTTTCTGTCCATCAACAGGGTCACTCCCCCAGGTGGCCATAACAGTCAGAGCTGGGGCAAGCTGCAGCCAGAGTTTGGAACTCTATCCTGGAGTCCCACATGTGTGGCAGGTCGCTAAGAACTTGAGCTGCTTTTCTAGGCACGTTAGTATAGAGATGGATTGGAAGTGGAGCAGCTGGGACTGGAGCCTTCACTCACATGGTATTCACAATGTTATAGGAATGACCCACTGCACCACAATGCCAACCCCAAACATAATATTAATAAAGAAATAATAAATATCACAAACTGATACAATGCATGTTTATAAGATTACTTACACTTTGTAGACCACCATGACTTGTAACAAAAACATTTACACTTTGCATTCTGGGAGAGGTGGGCAGTAATTTGGAGCATAAGGTGTTCTTTGACAAGACGGAAACTGAGAAACTGGGGACAGAAGTACATTGCCGTACTCTTCCATGTGGGCTAGAAAATCAGTGGAAGGAAGAGGTAGAAAAAACATGAGAGAGACTGGTTGTAGGGAAACAAAACCAAACAAAAAGCAGATGTTGGTTCAGATTCCTGGGGGATGTGTCAAAGACAAAGGTCAGTTTGCATACCTTTTGGCCTCTGTCAAAGTTAGTTGGGCACAGTTTAAAAGTGAAATAGAATTATTTTAAAATACTTGGATGTTAAATGTGGTCACTGGAAATGTTAGGTCACTTAATTTCACATTTCATTAGTTTTATTTTAAGATATAAGTTGCTTTTTTAAATGACACAAACAATGCTAAGAAATGTGCAGCTACAATAAAACAAAACAAAACAAAAAACCACAAAAACACGTTGCATGTGGTCTTTGAATATACATTTGGCCTTCAAATAAAGTGATACATTTCCAAAGAGAATTAGGAGAATTTCCACTTGAATCTGGGCCCAAATCGCCATAGCTATGGAGAAGGAAATTTGACTCCAAAATCTGGAGCAGGCATCACAGCTGTGACACCAAGTTTGTGGAGCTTATTGGGCAGCAGCTGGGCATATACTGAACAAAGAGGATAATTCCAGTGCTCTAAGGAAAGAGTGTAATCAAAAGCACAGCTTAATCTTCTCTTGGTGAAACAAGAAAATCACTTTAAGAATCACTAAGTGATCAGCATTTTAAATAACAATGTCATTTTAAGACATTCTGGAAAGTTGACATTCTGCATCTCCCCCACACTCATTACTGTAATTCACAGATCACTGCCAAGTCAAATTTTCAGTTCCCTTTGATTTTAGAGTGGGTATTAGAGTTATAAAAATGGTATTTCAATTTGTTGAGAAAATTTAATTTAAAGTTGGAAAAACAAATATGGACCAACTCTACAGCATAACCTTTAGGAAAAAAGGAATTAGGGAGTTTATCATTTCACATGTGTTCCTAACACTGGACCTTACAGACTCTGAGAGGAAGAAGCAGAAATCTGTGACAAACACATATTAAAGTTTTCTAGGTACAATTATCCCACCAAATATTCTACTGCAGGATATTTCAGCCTTAACCTAGTTATCTGAAGGATCACAGAAAAACCATTTCAAAGTATTGCTGTGTGATATTAAAAATACATCAGGTCATGAATGAATAAAACCGGGGATTGGGTTTATTCAGCTTAAGAGCTGGGGTGGTCCCATGAAATCCTCAATATCAGCCAAAGCTTGATTATTGTCTCATACCTCTCTCTTCTAAATCCTGCCCTTATTTCTTCTGTAATACTCCCTCACCACCTACTCTCCAACTTTTAGAAACCCTGCTGCTTACTTGAAATACTTAATATCAGTACAAAGTTATGAATTTAAATCTCTCAAAGAATTAATATAATTCAAAACAGATTTGTTTTTGTGTAAATGACTTCATTCATTTAATTGAGTTTTGTGTGTAGCCTCATTTTTATGAAAGTCTGATGCCTTTGTATATGTAGAATGGTGCTTACGTGTTATATCTGGCCATGGAAAAGCCTATATTCTGGCTGAGATAAAGCAAGAGGAGACTCTGTCAAGACCCAAAAGGATCTCCTAATGTTATGCATTTAGATATATTAGGCAAAGTACTGCCATAAGTATACTGAATCTGAATATAGGATACTTATACTTAATAAATATATGCAATTTGAGATATATGTTAGTCACATGGTTACATGCATGAGAAACAAGATATGTACTAATAGTAGGTTTTAGAATGCCAATAAAAAATGCACAACAGGGCCTGGCATGGTATAGCAGGTTCAAAGCTGGTGCTTGCTATGCTGCATCTGATTATCAGAGTGCCAGTTTTGAGACCCTGCTGCTCTACTTCCTACTAATGCATGTGGGATGGCAGTGAAAGATGTCCCAAGGGGACCCAGATGAATTTGTTGACTTTGGCCTGGCCCTGACCTATAGGTTGTGGCCATTTGTGGAATGAACCAGCAGGTGGAAGACTTTTCTCTATGTCTCATTCTTTCCCTCCACCTCTCCCTGTTGCTCTGTTTTCAAAATAAATGAATAAATAAGTCTTTAAAAGACACATAACAGTTGGAAATTGATGAAAGGAATCAACTCAAGTAACATTTTTGTGTAATGGTGCATCCTGTGTAGTGTAACCGTGGAGGAATATCTGATTCTATGATGGTGTGCACTTTTTATTGAATTTTTATAGCTATACCACTTTACAATTTGTGGGGACAGAAGTTAACCTATGGAAAAGGTTTAAGGCAAATGATAATTTTTCACACTATGCAAAAGAATTTTGTCAAATCTAAATACCATTGATTTCCTCTATGTGGAAACTATAACTTCAAAAACTACATTTTAGGTCAGTTGCACTATTAGCCAGTGTTTCCTCTATTAGTTAATTCATTTTATTGTTTTTGGCTGCTTATTCATATTATGTCCCTCATGGTCTCTTTTCAACTACTTTGAATGCCTTACTGATTCATATACATATGCTAGGACTATTATAACCAAGTACCACAGCCTGGGGATGGAGGGCTAACAACAGGAATTTATTTATTGTCCCACAAATGTGGAAGCTGGAACTACAAGATTAAGGTTTCAGCAGCGTTATTATCATCTCAGGTTTTTCTCCTTGGCTTGCATGTATGGTCTTTGCTGTGTGTCTTCACATGGTACAATATTTGTGTATCTTTGTGTCCTAATCTTCTCTTCCTATAAGGACAGAAGTTGTATTGGATTAGGATCATCTCTAATGGTCTCATTTGAACTTAGATTACCTGTTTCAAAACCCTATTTCCAAATGCATTCAAAGTTTAAAACACTAGGTATAAGGTCTTAAACATATGACTTTAAGAGAATAAAAAATTCATCCCATAAAACCACATTATTAATGGACTAAAAAAGGTGTCTGAGAAGTATCTGATTCATTGTGGGTTTCTTGTTTGAAAATCTTTTAAAATTTACTTATAGATTGATTGGGGGTGGAGCCAAGATGGCGGATAGTGAGGACGTGCGCCGTAGTTTGGGAAAATAAAGTTTCATAAAAGTGGAATTACTGTAGCCTCAGGAAAAGATTCAAGAAAAAAACTGCAGAGGAAACGCTTCCGGATCTAGTGGATGTGACACAGAGGACCTACAGGGAGCCCACCACGTGCAAACTCAACCGCAGGAGAGGAGCTGCAGAATCTCGCCAGCGCGGGAACGGGAGGGAGGTAAGACAAAGACAGCAGAAACCCGAGACATTGGGGGTGAAAAGCAGAGGCCTCTCTTGTCACTCAAGGAGCAAAACAAAGAGCAGGAGCCATTTTACGTATCTAAAGCGCAGCCACAAACTCAGTAACTTCGGAATTTGGTGAATCTTGAGAACACATTGAGGGCTGCATAAACTCTTTGTGTGGTCCCAGGGGTAGATCAAACGAATACTCACAGAGGCCAGATTTCAACTACACTCAATTCCACTCAGCCATTCGGGATTACTTCCCAACTGAGTCAAAAAAAAAAAAAGAGAGAGAGAGAGAGAGAGAGAGATCCAGTAAGGAGCAAGGGAGTGAACAATCTGGGTGAATCGCTTTTTGCACAGCCTTAAACCTGAAGAATCAAGCAGAGCTCTCTGGCCACACCCATCACAGCCCCTAAGGATCCATCAAAGCAGCCCACTTAGAGGCATAGTATAACGAGAAAAAAAACACCACAGCAAAAAAAAAAAAAAATTATCTCCAACATGCCAAACAACAAACGTAGAAGCCAAGTTAACAAGAGCAAGGAAGACACTATGATGCCTCCAAATGAACAAGACACGCCAATGCAAGATTATGAAGATGAAGAGATAGAGGAAATGCAAGAAGCAGATCTCAAAAAATTGATAAGAACATTAAGAAGTTCTCAAAAACAAATTCTTGAACTACAGAAATCCTTAATGGACAAGATATAAAATCTCTCTTGTGAAAATGAAATATTAAGGAGGAATCAAAATGAAATGAAACAACTAATAGAACATGAAACTGTGATAGTGACAAAAAACCACAATGAAATGAAGAACTCAATAGATCAAATGACAAACGCATTAGAAAGCCTTAAAAACAGAATGGGTGAAGAAGAAGAGAGAATATCGGAATTAGAAGACAGAGAACAGGAAAGGAAACAGGCAAACCAAAGAAAAGAAGAGGAAATTAGAAATCTAAAAAATATTGTTGGGAATCTACAGGATACTATTAAAAAACCCAACATTCAGGTTCTAGGAGTTCCTGAAGGCATGGAGAGAGAGAAAGGATTAGAAGGCCTTTTTAGTGAGATACTAGCAGAAAATTTCCCAGGTTTGGAGAAGGACAGAGACATCCTAGTACAGGAAGCTCATAGAACCCCTAATAAACATGACCAAAAGAGATCCTCACCACGACACGTCGTAATCAAACTCACCACAGTGAAACATAAAGAAAAGATCCTAAAATGTGCAAGAGAGAAACGCCAGATTACTTTCAGAGGATGTCCAATTAGACTCACAGCTGACTTCTCTTCAGAAACCCTACAAGCTAGGAGAGAATGGCGAGACATAGCCCAGGTACTAAGAGAGAAAAACTGCCAGCCCAGAATATTATATCCTGCAAAGCTCTCATTTGTGAATGAAGGTGAAATAAAGACCTTTCACAGCAAACAGAAACTAAAAGAAATTGTCGCCACTCGTCCAGCCCTGCAAAACATGCTTAAAGATGTCTTACATACAGAAACACAGAAACACAGTAACCAATATGAAAGAAGATAAAGGAAGGAAACCTCACAGCAAAAGATCGCAGGAGTCTCAAACCATATATTAGAAAAAATCTTTGGCAAATGACAGGGCAAAGTTACTCCTTCTCAATAGTCACATTGAATGTTAATGGCTTGAACTGTCCAGTTAAAAGACACCGATTGGCTGATTGGGTTAAAGAACAAAACCCATCTTTTTGCTGCTTATAAGACACTCATCTTTCCAACAATGATGCATACAGACTGAAAGTGAAAGGCTGGAAAAAGATATACCATGCCAACAGAAATGAAAAAAGAGCGGGCGTAGCCACCTTAATATCAGACAACATAAACTTTACCACAAAAACTATTAGGAGAGACAAAGAGGGGCACTATTTAATGATTAAGGGATCCATTCAACAGGAAGATATAGCGATTATCAATGTATATGCACCAATTACAGGGCACCAGCTTATTTAAAAGACTTGTTAAGGGACTTAAAGGGAGACTTAGACCCCAATACAATAGTACTGGGGGACTTCAATACTCCACTCTCAGAGATAGACAGATCAACAGGACAGAAGATCAACAAGGAGACAGTAGATTTAAATGACACTATAGCCCAAATGGATCTAACAGATATCTACAGAACATTTCACCCTACATCTAAGGACTTTACATTCTTCTCAGCAGTACATGGAACCTTCTCTAGGATTGACCACATACTAGGCCATAAAGCAAGTCTCAGCAAATTCAAAAGAATTAGAATCATACCATGCAGCTTCTCAGACCACAAAGGAATGAAATTGGAAATTGGCAACTCAGGAATCCCTAGAGCACGTGCAAACACATGGAGATTGAACAACATGCTCCTGAATGAACAATGGGTCATAGAAGAAATTAAAAGAGAAATCAAAAATTTTCTGGAAGTAAATGAGGACAACAGCACAACATACCAAAACCTATGGGATACAACAAAAGCAGTGTTAAGAGGAAAATTTATATCAATAGGTGCCTACATCAAGAAATTGGAAAGGCACCAAATAGATGAGCTTTCAAGTCATCTCAAGGATCTAGAAAATCTGCAGCAAACCAAACCCAAACCCAGTAGGAGAAGAGAAATAATTAAAATCAAAGAAGAAATCAACAGGATTGAATCCAAAAAAAAATTATAAAAAATCAGCCAAACAAGGAGCTGGTTTTTTGAAAAAATAAACAAAATTGACACCTCATTGGCCCAACTCACTAAAAAAAGAAAAGACCCAAATCAATAGGATCAGAGATGAAATGGGAAACGTAACAACAGACACCACAGAAATAAAAAGAATCATCAGAAATTACTACAAGGACTTGTATGCCAGCAAACAGGAAAATCTATCAGAAATGGACAGATTCTTGGACACATACAACCTACCTAAATTGAGCCAGGAAGACATAGAAAACCTAAACAGACCCATAACTGAGACAGAAATTGAAACAGTAATAAAGGCCCTTCCAACAAAGAAAAGCCCAGGGCCAGATGGATTCACTGCTGAGTTCTACCAGACATTTAGAGAAGAACTAACTCCAATTCTTCTCAAACTATTCAGAGCAATCGAAAAAGAGGGAATCCTCCCAAATTCTTTCTATGAAGCCAGCATCACCTTATTTTCTAAGCCGGAAAAAGATGCAGCATTGAAAGAGAATTACAGACCAATATCCCTGATGAACATAGATGCAAAAATACTCAATAAAATTCTGGCCAATAGAATGCAACAACACATCAGAAAGATCATCCACCCAGACCAAGTGGGATTTATCCCTGGTATGCAGGGATGGTTCAACGTTCAAAAAACATTCAATGTAATACACTACATTAACAGACTGCAGAAGAAAAACCATATGATTCTCTCAATAGATGCAGAGAAAGCATTTGATAAAATACAACACCCTTTCATGATGAAAACTCTAAGCAAACTGGGTATGGAAGGAACATTCCTCAATACAATCAAAGCAATATATGAAAAACTCACGGCCAACATCCTATTGAATGGGGAAAAGTTGGAAGCATTTCCGCTGAGATCTGGTACCAGACAGGGATGCCCTCTCTCACCACTGCTCTTCAATATAGTTCTGGAAGTTCTAGCCAGAGCTATTAGGCAAGAAAAAGAAATTAAAGAGATACAAATTGGGAAGGAAAAACTCAAACTATCCCTCTTTGCAGATGATATGATTCTTTATTTAGGGGACCCAAAGAACGCTAGTAAGAGACTACTGGAACTCATCGAAGAGTTTGGCAAAGTAGCAGGATATAAAATCAATGCACAAAAATCAAGAGCCTTTGTATACACAGGCAATGCCACGGCTGAGGAAGAACTTCTAAGATCAATCCCATTCACAATAGCTACAAAAACAATCAAATACCTTGGAATAAACTTAACCAAGGACGTTAAAGATCTCTACGATGAAAACTACAAAACCTTACAGAAAGAAATAGAAGAGGATACCAAAAAATGGAGAAATCTTCCATGCTCATGGATTGGAAGAATCAATATCATCAAAATGTCTATTCTCCCAAAAGCAATTTATACATTCAATGCAATACCAATCAAGATACCAAAGACATTCTTCTCAGATCTTGAAAAAATGATGCTGAAATTCATATGGAGACACAGAAGACCTCGAATAGCCAAAGCAATCTTGTACAACAAAAACAAAGCCAGAGGCATCACAATACCAGATTTCAGGACATACTACAGGGCAGTTGTTATCAAAACAGCATGGTACTGGTACAGAAACAGAAGGATATACCAATGGAACAGAATAGAAACACCAGAAATCAATCCAAATATCTACAGCCAACTTATATTTGATCAAAGATTCAAAACTAATCCCTGGAATAAGGACAGTCTATTCAATAAATGGTGCTGGGAAAATTGGATTTCCGCATGCAGAAGCTTGAAGCAAGACCCATACCTTTCACCTTACACAAAAATTCACTCAACGTGGATTAAAGACTTAAATCTACGACCCGAAACCATCAAATTATTAGAGAGCATTGGAGAAACCCTGCAAGATAGAGGCACAGGCAAAGACTTCTTGGAAAAGACTCCAGCAGCACAGGCAGTCAAAACCAAAATTAACATTTGGGATTGCATCAAATTGACAAGTTTCTGTACTTCAAAAGAAACTGTCAGGAAAGTGAAGAGGTAACCGACAGAATGGGAAAAAATATTTGCAAACTATACTACAGATAAAGGGTTGATAACCAGAATCTACAAAGAAATCAAGAAAATCCACAACAACAGAACAAACAACCCACTTAAGAGATGGGCCAAGGACCTCAATAGACATTTTTCAAAAGAGGAAATCCAAATGGCCAACAGACACATGAAAAAATGTTCAAGATCACTAGCCATCAGAGAAATGCAAATCAAAACCACAATGAGGTTTCACCTCACCCCAGTGAGAATGGCTCACTTTCAGAAATCTACCAACAGCAGATGCTGGAGAGGATGTGGGGAAAAAGGGACACTAACCCACTGTTGGTGGGAATGCAAACTGGTTAAGCCACTATGGAAGTCAGTCTGGAGATTCCTCAGAAACCTGAACATAACCCTACCATACAACCCAGCCATCCCACTCCTTGGAATTAACCCAAAGGATATTAAACTGGCAAACAAAAAAGCCGTCTGCACAAAAATGTTTACTGCAGCTCAATTCACAATAGCTAAGACCTGGAACCAACCCAAATGCCCATCAACAGTAGACTGGATAAAGAAATTATGGGACATGTACTCCATAGAATACTATACAGCAGTAAGAAACAATGAAACCCAGTCATCTGCAACAAGATGGAGGAATCTGGAAAACATCATGCTGAGTGAATTAAGCCAGTCCCAAAGAGACAAATTTCATTTGTTTTCCCTGATCAGCGACAACTGAGCACCAAAGGGGAAACCTATTGAAGTGAAATGGACACTAAAAGAAATTATGACATGATCAGCTCTTGTCCTGGCTCTAGATGTACAATGTAATACTTTATCCTTTTTAGTATTTGTTGTTGTTGTTGTTGTTCTAGTACTAGTGGTTGAACTCTGTAATTAACACACAATTATTCTTAGGTGTTTAAATTTTAACTGAAAAGTGATCCCTGTTAAATTTAAGAGTGGAAAAAGAGAGGGAGGAGATGTACAATTTGGGAAATGCACCATCTGACTTGCCGCAAATGATGGAGTTAGAAATGTACCAGGGGATTCCAATACAATCCCATCAAGGTGGCATGTACCAATGCCATCTCACTAGTCCAAGTGATTAATTTCAGTTCACAATCGATGGCTCTGATTGGTCTAAGAATCAAAGGGATCACACAAACAAGACAAGTGTCTGCTAATACTAACTGATAGAATCAAAAAGGGAGAGAAAGATCCAACATGGGAAATGGGATACACAGCAGACTCATAGAATGGCAGGCGTCCTAAACAACACTCTGGCCTCAGAATCAGCCCTTAAGGCATTCAGATCTGGCTGAAGAGCCCATGAGAGTATAGTAGGCATGGAAAGCCAAGACACCATGGAAAAGAAAAAAAAAAAAAAAAGAAGAAGACCTAAATGAAAGATCTCTGTGAGTGAGATCCCAGTGGAAAGAACGGGGCCATCAAAGAAGAAAGTACCTTTCTCTGAAGGGAGGAGAGAACTTCCACTTTGACTATGACCCTATCAAAATAAGATCAAAGTCAGCGAACTCTAAAGGCTTCCATAGCCCTGGCATCTCATGACTAGAGTCTAGGGAGATTACTGATGCCATGAACAGGAGTGTCAAAGTGTTAAGTCAGCAACAGGAGTCACTGTGTACTTACATCCCATGTGGGATCTGTCCTTAATGTGTTATCTAATGTGCAGTGATGCTATAACTAGTACTGAAACAGTATTTTTATACTTTGTGTTTCTGCGTGGGTACAAGCTGATGTGCTCTTTACTAACTATATACTGAATCGATCTTCTGTATATAAAGATAATTGGAAATGAAAAAAAAAAAACCCTGGTGTTAAATTGGAAATGGCATAGAAAATTAATTAATTTTTTTTAAAAAAATATTATGTAGGATCTCTGTCTTTAATGTGCTGTACACTCTTATTTAATGCTATAACTAGTACTCCAACAGTATTTTTTTTTTCACTATGTGATGCTATATGGCGGAAACTGTTGAAATCGTTACCTAATATATACTAAACTGATCTTCTGTATATAAAGAGAATTGAAAATGAATCATGATGTGATTGGAAGGGGAGAGGGAGCGGGAAAGGGGAGGGTTGTGGGTGGGAGGGAAGTTTTGGGAGGGGGAAGCCATTGTAACCCATAAGCTGTACTTTGGAAATTTATATTCATTAAATAAAAGTTTAATTAAAAAAAAGAAACTAAAAAAAATTACTTATAGATTGATTGACTGAAAGGCAGAGAGACAGAGAGACAGGGAGCTCCCATTTGCTGGTTCTTTCCCCCAAATGCCTATAACAGTTGGGGATGGGCTAGGATGAAGTGGAAAGCCAGTAGCTCATTCCATGTCTCCTATGTAAATGCCAGGAATACAACAATATGAGCAATTACTTGCTGCCTCTTTTAGTCTGCATTAGCAGGAAGCTGGAATAGGGAGTGGAGAAGGCTCTAGAACACAGGTGATTTGATAAGGATTGGATGTATCCTAAGCAATGTCTTAAGTTCTGCAACACCAAATGCCCAACCTTAAAAATCTTCATGTAGCAGGAGAGAGTCAGGGGAAATGCTGGAGTTTGCTAAGACAAGTCCTATTTCTTGACTACAAGCTTCCACACTAGTGGGAATGGTATGCTATTTTAAAAATTATTTGCTTCCTGTATATGATTGTATTTAACATATATTAATATTATTTTTCCTGATATGATACTGTAAGGTTTTGATGGAGTCCCAGAACAACCAAACATTTGCAAATGCTTGTAAAATTATTGCCTCAAAAACTATGTGAGAAAAAATCCTCACAGTGGAAAGAAATCCCTGACCCTAAAATTACAAATCACCTTCAAATCTTTCTCTTCTTAGCTACTAGAGGAGAAGGAAAACAATAAAAAAATGAAATCTGATATGTTTTTGATAACAGAGTAGCTTACAATATTCTGTAATTGTCAGTTTACATTATCTTTCTTCATCAATGCTCACCACATTAAGGAGTGCTGTGACCAATATTGGTTGGACCAGATATTAACCTTCTCTAAGAAATGAGTTGATTCTCAAGGGCTAATGGGATAATGAGAGGATTGAGAAAAATAAGCATAGATATCCAGCTTTCCACATTCAGTACCCAAATTGGAAGAGAAGAATGAGTTTCAGTGCTAATGACGCAACTCGATAGAATTCTGTATTCCTTGTTGTGTAGCATGTCCTCATGTTCCAAAAAATGGGAGATAGTTCTGCTCATCTTAAAGATCAACCAGAGAAACGTCAAGATCAATTTGAAATTGTTATTCTTAATGAGTTTAAATGTAGCATCAGAGATAAAATTTGGAAAACTTCCTACAGTTATGTACAAAAGCTTCCTACAATTTTTAATGCCATAAAGGAAACCAAATAAACTGTTTTGCTTTTTTTTTTTTTTTTACCAAGTTTGGTTCTAAACTATTAAATCTTTCAGAAGTGATCCTAAAGTTCCCAGTGAAAGCATACTGATTTGTTCACAAAACAGTCTCCGACGAGGAGAAGACCTTTTTATGTGTATGGACATACAACTGGTCGAAGCATTATGTGGTTTCCAAAAGCCAATATCCACTCTTGACAACCAAACCATAGTCATCACCTCTCATCCAGGTCAGATTGTCAAGCATGCAGATATCAAGTGTGTGCTAAATGAAGGCATGCCAATTTATCATAGACCTTATGAAAAGGGTTGCGTAATCATTGAATTTAAGGTAAACTTCCCTGAAAATGGCTTTCTATCTCCTGATAAACTCTCTTTGCTGGAAAAACTTCTCCCTGAGAGGAAGGAAGTAGAAGAGACTGATGAAATGGATCAGGTAGAACTCGTGGACTTTGATCCAAATCAGGAAAGACGGTGCCATTATAATGGAGAAGCATACAAGGATGATGAACATCATCCCAGAGGGGGTGTTCAGTGTCAGACCTTCTAATGGGGCCAGTGAAGAAGGCACTGCTGGCATTTTGTATGCAGCAGTGGAAGGATGAGTGAAGGACTACAACCGTAATATGCTCACTACTTGCTATTGTTTTTGTTTTAATATTCAGCGATAGTAGTGTTTTAAAAGTTAAATGAAGAATGAGCGCAAATATAAAAGCTCAAAAAATGTTAAAAAAGATTTTTTTATTGTTTTCTTTCTTTTTTTTTAAACTTTTATTTAATGAATATAAATTTCCAAAGTACAGCTTATGGATTACAATGGCTTCCCCCCCCTCAAACTTCCCTCCCACCTGCAACCCTCACCTTTCCCGCTCCCTCTCCCCTTCAGTTCACATCAAGATTCATTTTCAATTCTCTTTATATACAGAAGATCAGTTTAGTATATATTAAGTGAAGATTTCAACAGTTTGCCCCCACATAGTAACACAAAGTGAAAAATACTATTGGAGTACTAGTTATAGCATTAAATCACAATGTTCAGCACATTAAGGACACAGATCCTACACAATATTTTTTAAAAGTTTATTAATTTTTATGCAATTTCCAATTTAAAACCAAGTTTTTTTTTATTTTCAAGTATCTTTATATATGGAAGATCAATTCAGTATATACTAAGTAAGGATTTCATCAGTTTGCACCCAGACAGAAACTCAAAGTGTAAAAATACTGTTTCAGTACTATTTATAGCATTACTTCACATTGGACATCACATTAAGGACAGATCCCACATGGGATGTAAGTACACAGTGACTCCTGTTGTTGACTTAACAATTCTTGTTAAGAATTGTTAACAAACGCTTGTTTATGGCATCAGTAATCTCCCTAGGTTCTAGTCATGAGTTGCCAAGGCTATGGAAGCCTTTTGAGTTTGCTGACTTCGATCTTATTCCAACAGGGTCATAGTCAAAGTGGAAGTTCTCTCCTCCCTTCAGAGAAAGATACCTCCTTCTTTGATGGCCCTGTTCTTTCCACTGGGATCTCACTTGCAGAGATCTTTCAATTAGGTCTTTTTTTTTTTTTTTTTTTTTTTTTTGCCAGAGTGTCTGCTATCCATGCCTAAAATACGCTCATGGGCTCTTGAGCCAGATCCAAATGTCTTAAGGGCTGATTCTGAGGCCAGAATGCTATTCTATGAGTCTGCTGTGTATCCCACTTCCCATGTTGGATCTTTCTCTCCCTTTTTGATTCTATCAGTTAGTATTAGCAGACACTAGTTTTGTTTGTGTGATCCCTTTGACTCTTAGACCTATCAGTGTGATCAATTGTGAACTGAAGATGATCACTTGGACTAGTGAGATGGCATTGGTACATGCCACCTTGATGGGATTGTACTGGAATCCCCTGGCACGTTTCTAACTCTACCATTTGGGGCAAGTCCAATTGAGCATGTCCTGAATTGTACATCTCCTCCCTCTCTTTTTCTCATTCTTATATTTAACAGGGATCACTTTTCAGTTAAAATTTAAACACCTAAGAATAATTGTGTATTAATTACAGAGTTCAACCACTAGTACTAGAACAAAAAAATACTAAAAAGCATAAAGTATTACATTGTACATCAACAGTCAGGACAAGAGCTGATCAAGTCACTGTTTCTCATAGTGTCCATTTCACTTCAATAGGTTTCCCCTTTGGTGCTCAATTAGTTGTCACCGATCAGGGAAAATAAATGATATTTGTCTCTTTGGGACTGGCTTAATTCACTCAGCATGATGTTTTCCAGATCCCTCCATCTTGTTTCAAATGACTGGGTTTCATTGTTCCTTACTGCTGTATAGTATTCTATGGAGTACATGTCCCATAATTTCTTTATCCAGTCAACTGTTGATGGGCATTTGGGTTGGTTCCAGGTCTTAGCTATTGTGAATTGAGCTGCAGTAAACATTTTTGTGCAGACGGCTTTTTTGTTTGCCAGTTTAATATCCTTTGGGTTAATTCCAAGGAGTGGAACGGCTGGGTTGTATGGTAGGGTTATGTTCAGGTTTCTGAGGAATCTCCAGACTGACTTCCATAGTGGCTTAACCAGTTTGCATTCCCACCAACAGTGGGTTAGTGTCCCTTTTTCCCCACATCCTCTCCAGCATCTGCTGTTGGTAGATTTCTGAATGTGAGCCATTCTCACTGGGGTGAGGTGAAACCTCATTGTGGTTTTGATTTGCATTTCCCTGATGGCTAGTGATCTTGAACATTTTTTCATGTGTCTGTTGGCCATTTGGATTTCCTCTTTTGAAAAATGTCTATTGAGGACTGGGCAAGATGGTGGAATTGGAAGGGAGCACACTGATAGTTTGGGAAGACACAGGTTAATAAAAGTGGAGATACTGCAGGGTCAAGGAAGAGTAGGGGAAGAAACAGCAGCGGAAACTCTTCCAGAACTAGTGATTCACAGTGGACCTGCGTGGAGAGCGTGGGAGCCCAAGTTCGGGACACCAGCGGCAGACTCAACACACCAGCACTGTAACGCGAGGTGAGCCGAACCTAAGTAGCCCGAGACAACAGCGGGCAAGCGGAAAGAGGAGACTAGAGGGAACGAGGCTTGAAACTCCATGGGGAAAAGTTCACGAGGCTAACTAGAAGAGAGAGAGGAAAAAAAAAAGTGACCAATATGGACACGAGTTTCTCTGTCTCTGCTCACCCCTCAAAGGCTAGCAAGAAAGGGCAGGCGCCGTTTTGGACATATGTCATAAACAGGGCGACCTCAGGTCTGCACCAGCCCTGAGCCTAGCAGAAACTCCTGACTCTGGGGGGAGGGGTGAAATAACAGGAGATTAGGCTCTAACTTGGCAACCCAGTGGGAGACTGCAGGAGAATTGGAGCCCACACTGAGGGCAGCACAGATTCCCTGTGTGGTCCTTGGGAAAGAGCTTCCGATCTCTGGCTCCTGTGGGTATATCATTCGCCTGCTAACTACCTCCAATTACATTCAGCTGTGCGGAATTACTTCCCTTTTGAATCAAAAAAAAGAAGAAGAAAGAAAGAAAGAAAGAAAGAAAGAAAGAAAGAAAGAAAGAAAGAAAGAAAGAAAGAAAGAAAGGAAGAAAGAAATTAATTTACCATGCCTAACCTGGGAGTGTCATCTTTGACACACCCTCAACCCTGAGGAACCAAACACAGCTCTCAGTCCACACTCATCTCAAGCCTCTAAGGCTCCACCGAAAGCAGACAGTCCACGTAATATAGAGCCATAGTGTAACAAGAAAAAACACCACAGTGAAGAAACCAAGTATCTCCAACATGCAAACAACAAATGTAAAAACCGAGGTAACAAGAACAAGGAAGACACTATGACACCCCCAAATGAAAAAGACACCCCAATTCAAGATTATGAAGATGATGAGATCGAAGAAATGCAAGAAGCAGATCTCAAAAAATTGATAGGAACATTAAGAAGTTCTCAAAAACAAATTCCTGAACTGCAGAAATCCTTAATGGACAAGATAGAAAATCTCTCTCGTGAAAATGAAATATTAAGGAGGAATCAAAATGAAATGAAACAACTAGTGGAACAAGAAACTGTGATAGTGACGAGAAATCATAATGAAATGAAGAATTCAATAGATCAAATGACAAACACATTAGAGAGCCTTAAAAACAGAATGGGTGAAGAAGAGGAGAGAATATCGGAATTAGAAGACAGAGAACAGGAAAGGAAACAGGCAAACCAAAGAAAAGAAGAGGAAATTAGAAATCTAAAAAATATTGTTGGGAATCTACAGGATACTATTAAAAAAACCCAACATTCGGGTTCTAGGAGTTCCTGAAGGCATGGAGAGAGAGAAAGGATTAGAAGGCCTTTTTAGTGAGATACTAGCAGAAAATTTCCCAGGTTTGGAGAAGGACAGAGGCATCTTAGTACAGGAAGCTTATAGAACCCCTAATAAACATGACCAAAAGAGATCCTCACCACGACATGTTGTAATCAAACTCACCACAGTGAAACAGAAAGAAAAGATCCTAAAATGTGCAAGAGAGAAACGTCAGATTACTCTCAGAGGATCTCCAATTAGACTCACAGCAGACTTCTCATCAGAAACCCTACAAGCTAGAAGGGAATGGCGAGACATAGCCCAGGTACTAAGAGAGAAAAACTGCCAGCCCAGAATAGTAGTATATCCTGCAAAGCTCTCCTTTGTGAATGAAGGTGAAATTAAGACTTTTCACAGAAAACAGAAATTGAAAGAATTTGTTGCCACTCGTCCTGCCCTGCAAAAGATGCTTAAAGATGTCTTACACACAGAAACACAGAAACATGGTCACCAATATGAAAGAAGGTGAAGGAAGGAAACCTCACAGCAAAAGATCACAGGAAGCTCAATTTCTCTTTGACATGGAATTAAAATCTGATGATCTGTTAAAGCAATGTGTTAAAGTAATTATTATGTTCTCTTGATGTCTTTTAAATTCTAATTGTTCCAAAACAGCTGAATTTTTATTAAGAGCTATGGGTTATTTAAATATGTGCTTATTTTCAAAGATTTGAATAATCACCTTGTAACAATGATCAAATTTGGTCTATGTTATGTCATGATTTTAAGGAATCTTATTTCAACGAGATATTTTGGATTTTGAGCTTTGTTGGCATTCTTGACAGGCATTCAAAAAATCAAAGTTTCAAACAATCTGGACTCTAAAATTTCCAGTAAATCCTGGACTTTGGTTTTTCCAGTTTGGGCCCAACTGAGAAAATCGAAGGACCTATGTCTCTCATCTTATAGAGACACCAACTAATCATTCTATTTGGATTATATTAGAAGTACTGTCAAGATGTGACGTGGTACCAAACTTTAAGTTTCTATAATGGAAAATGCTATTAATACAAATGTTTGAGAATTAAAAAGTCTAATGATCTTGTGTTACTAGACATGGTAGTTATCTTAATGAGAAAGCCCCAGAGGCCTAAAGGGTTAAATAATTGTAAAATCCTACAGGTGCTTTCAAAAATACTGTGAAGTAAGCAAGTGCCTCTTGTTGGCTGATGAGTTTATAATTTTAAACATGGCGACTTAAAGTCTTTTGTCATCCACAGTTATATATGTTTTGCTTCTCATAAAACTAAAGCGTTGTTGGTTCTGTGTTTAGTTGTCCTCCTATAGGTTCCTATGGACTTTTCCCAGCCACTTCTATTGTATTCAGTACTTTGGGTTGGCTCTGTAAACAGATGAAGCCAATAATGTATTAACAGTACCAGCTGAGAGAAAGTATGGTTAACTGAGGTTACTAAAAACAAAAAGCCATTCAAATCTATTGGCAATCTACAAAAAGAGTTAAAGATTTTAAAAGCTATTATTAAAATTGCTATATTGGTATATTATGCTATGTTATATGTGTGTACATATTGTATGTCCACATGGGAAAATTTTATTAAGAGTTTTATTTTAATTGGCTTCTAGATAACATTGTCCATAAATTTAATTGCTAAAATCAATCAAAGATACATTTTAATTTGTGTGACATAATCTGTGTATCATATGTTTTAAACTTGTTGGTAGAAAGAAACTAAAATCATTTTAGATGGTTGTGCTTAAGTTTACTGGCTAAACAAACTACACCATGTTAGATATTTAAGAGGTGTTTCCAAATACATGATTCTTAAAATTTCTAGAAGGCATTGGACCTTCTGGTAAATGTTTTCTTAAGTTGTTATCTAATGGTTGAAACTGTTTGCTAAGTATTCATGTGATATTGCTATTGTCAGCAAGCGATCTAGGACTTGCTCCCTCATTTCTCTATTCTAAGCCCAACTTGTGTTTCATTTCTCTATTCTCCTCAAGGTAGGAAACTAATTATATTATGAAGGAATCTGTAGGACGCACAATTTAATCTTTAGACCTTATAAAAGAGATGGCTAAGAACTTAAATAATAATCTCATAGCTAGATTTACTTCGCCATTAGCGAAGTATACAGTAAGTAGAAAAAACCTCCCTTTCAGACCAAAGGGAAAGAAAGTTTTAAAGTGAGAATATAATTTTCCTCATGGGCATTGTCTACCTTAGAAAAACTACTACAGAACATGCCTGTGACTATAGACTTGTAGTTCAGGCCACCAAAGATTAGAGATGGGATTTGGGCACTCCCTTGACTTGCATCCTCTGGTCTGCTTTAACACAAACCAGGAGGAAAAGAAAGCTAGGCATCAGAAGCAATGGGTGGCAGGCCTATCAATGGCTGATCTGTACAGTGATCTGCCCTCAAGGAGACCCAACAGGCCAGTCCACTGCAGTGGCTTTCAATGTGGTAAGCCTGGGCTTCAGCAGAAGTCAGCTTGTGAAGAGCCCTGGCAGCTCTGCCAAGAGTTGGATCACTGGAAATGGACCTGCCCTGGAGTCGAAGGATGCCCAGGTCAGAGCCACAGATCTTATTGGCTCTAAGCTGAAAAGCCCTTCACTCAGCCCAACTTCCAAAGTGACCACCGCAACTGAGGGGACAGCCAAGTAGGGTCAGCAACATTGCAGGCAGAACTGTCAATTTCTTGTTAGAGATGCCACCTGCCTTTATCTGGCCAGCTCTCCTCCCAGGCCAGCCAAGTAATGAAAGTCAACAGAGTGCCTTCCCCTAGGAGGTTCACACCTCCCTTAGGATATACCCCATGTGAAGAGATAGATAGGTCCGGGCCTCTTAACTTACAAAGCCTTAAAGCCCACCAGATTATTATCAAGCCCCTTCTATCAGGTTCTATTTGCCTCTCAATCAGAAAAATTACTTGTAGCTTAGACAGCACCTTTCTTAGCTCCTCTAATAATGACTCTGTCCTTTGTTCTAGACCCTGTTTAGTGCACTTGGGCCTCATTCTTTTGTAATCATAACCTCTACTCTACCAACAATGGTTCTACTCCCAACCTGTGTGTACTGATGGTCCTCTTCCCCACTTAATGCTGTATAATTGTTCAGACCTGGTAAATGCCACTCTTAGGATCATTGGTTACTATCCTCACTCTGTCTTTTATGACCTTGTCTAAATATGATAAGAGTCGGCAAACTTGGAAGGCTTCCATAGCCTTGGCAACTCATGACGAGAGCCTAGGGTGGTTACTGGCACCATAAACTAGAGTGTCAATTTGCTGGGTCAACAACAGGAGCCACTGTGCACTTGCTCCTCATGTGGGATCTCTGTCCTTAATGTGCTGTACATTGTGATTTAATGCTATAACTAGTTCTCAAACAGTATGTTTCACTTTGTGTTTCTATGTGGGTGCAAACTGTTGAAATCTTTATACTAAATTGATCTCCTGTATATAAAGAGAATTGAAAATGAATCTTGATGTGAATGGAAGGGGAGAGGGGAGGGTTGCGGGTGGGAGGGAAGTTACGGGAGTGGGAAGGGATTGTAATCCATAAGCCGTACACTGGAAATTTATATTCATTAAATGAATTTTAAAAAATGTGTATTGAGGTCCTTGGCCCATCTCTTAAGTGGGTTGTTTGTTTTGATGTTTTGGAGTTTCTTGATTTCTTTGTAGATTCTGGTTATCAGCCCTTTATTCGTTGCATAGTTTGCAAATAATTTTTTCCCATTCTGTTGGTTGCCTATTCACTTTCCTGACTGTTTCTTTTGAAGTACAGAAACTTTTTAATTTGATGCAACCCAGATGTTAACTTTGGCTTTGATTGCCTGTGCTTCTGGGGTATTTTCCAAGAAGTCTTTGCCAGTACCTAAATCTTGCAGGGTTTCTCCAATGTTCTCTAATAATTTGATGGTGTCGGGTCATAGATTTAAGTCTTTAATCCATGTTTGAGCTTTTAAATGGGATGCATTTTACCTATTGATTTGAGCTAGGGAGCTCTTCCACATATAATTTCAAGGTGATTTGCAATCAGTCATGTAATTGCCAAATGTGGATATACTCCATAGTAGGCCATATAAATTACTGATGCTCTCATTTACTCTAAACCTCATTTTGTTCACATTGAAATCAAAAATAGTAACAGAAGCTTCAATGTGTTATACAGATCTACTATATTAATCAGGTCTATAGACATGCTTAGTAAATGGTATATCTCCTGCATAAATGTTTACCTTTATGGTAACTTAGGTAATTTAGGCATCAGATTATATTATAGTGTTTGATATGCATGATAGTAGTCTTGCTAATGTGTTAGAAGACAATTGTATTATAACACTACAGATGATAGATTTAAAGCAATAATTGTAGGGAAGGAGGAAAATATGCCAATGAAATCTGTTAAGAATCTAGAATGGTCAAAACATGATCATAAATTGGGAAAGTAGAAGGGATAGGGAAACACAGATATGTCCAGAATTCTGGAATGTAAAATTGTGAATGGTAACATATAAATCTAAATACTTCACAGATTTTCAATAATTTGCTTCTTTTTAATCTGTTTGGCCTCTTTTTATAGCAAATTTTTAAAAAATATATATATAAAACCAAAACCATCATTAAACAACTTACATCCTCGATGGTTCCTATTGCTCTTAATGTACAGTGCCAAGTTCCCGTATCATCTAGAATTTCCATGACTGAGCTCCATGTTCATGCCTCTGAGATTATTTGTGCCATATCCTTTCACCCTTTCATCACTGCAGTATCTTTGCCTGGAAACTACTCTTCACATGGCTGGCCAACCCTTCTCCATCTGACTTCAGCTTAAACATCACCTCTTCAGAAAAGTCTTCAGGTCACATAGTCTAATGTAGACCACTATTTTTTTTTTTAATCAAAGCACTATACTCACATTTTTGAGTGAATTTTTATAGCATGTTAAAATGCATTTCTGTATGTGTTGAAATCTTTATCATATTCCACTTTCATAGATTTTCAGCTGAAAGTATCCAGGGTTATATTGCTTTAGCCTTTGAGTGATGCTTACCTATAATAGCCCTTGACCTATAGATAACAGGAAACACAAATATCTCTAAGAAAGAGTCAGTCTCCAGTAGGACCTACAAAAATCTGGCCTGGGAGATGTTACATGATTTTGTTGTGGTTGATGAAAAAAATTAGATATTTGTTGTGAATTCTGCACATTTTAGTCTCAGTATTTTTTCCCTTGGTCTCTTGACATTGTGATGGGAGCTGTAGCATTTAAAAGGTAGGTAAGAAAAGAAATTAGACAAAATATGTGAATCTGCTTTTAGCCACGTAAAATAAGACAGAGATTGAGCTACCAAAAAATATTGTTCACCAAGGGTGAAGACTAAAGAATGTAGAATAGCTTCAAAAGTCAATGCTAGGCAGGTTCAAGGGATGCAGGTTACTTGATATTTATATTAATTCAAGCAAGATTTAATCAAGCTAAATATTTGATGAGATTCCAGTGCAAATCTCTTTTCCCAGTGCCGGTTAGATCTTTAAAGTAGATGTCTCTCTGTCTCTCTGTCTCTCTGTCTCTCTCTCTCTCTCTCTGTGTGTGTGTGTAAACAAAACATTCTAGTGGAAAAAAAAAAAAAGTTCTGTTGTGACATTTCAATTCTTTGAATACAAAGGCTTCCCACGAGTTCCAAACAAATCCTATGGATAATAGCTTTCAAGGCTGACCTAAGAATCCTGAATGCTAGAATCTGGCCATATTTAATCATATGCTGCTGAAAGAGCAAACAATGGTTCTCTGTCTCTCGCTCTCTCTCTCTAAGATAGGTAAGGCATACATAAAATATGACATATGAAGGTAGAAAGCACTTCAAATTATGTTGTCATCATAGAACAACATGCATATTTCTAAAAGTAAAGCAAATCTGGCTTATAGAACTCTTCAGCCAGAAATTTAACTAAATTTGCATATGGGTTTTAATGTAAAATTTTAGTCCCTTAAATGGATGCTCTATCCATCGCAACTCAGAGCCCTCTTAAACTACATAATTGCAACTACTCTTCCGTTTCCCAAAGAAAGTTTTCACTGAAAAAGAACCAGATGTGGTAAACAAATTAACATGTACGCCGTTGTCAACACTGCTGTTCTAAAGCATGTAAGTGACATGCCAATTAATGCCTGTGAACAGCTGGTTCTAAAGACTATGAAAAGTGATTACTTTACCCACAAATGGATGAATCCACAGATGTTTCAGGTTGTGCTCAGTTGTTAGCATTTGTGAGCTATATTTTGGAAAACACTGAATGGAAGCATGCTGTTTTGTACAACTTTGCTGGGTGACACAACAGGAGAAGTAAACTTTCTGAAATATTTCATGGAACAACAGATTTTAGAGTGAATAAGATCTTGATGTGGATGGACTCAAGCAAATCAAAGAGTGAAAAAATGCTTTCTGGATATATTGTGCTATCTACCACAATCATGCAAATGATCATTTATTTGGAGATATGTGAAAAAATGGCATCACTTGTCAAATCTCTTCTTCATGCATATCTTCAGTGGCAGTGATAGGAGAATTTAAAATGGGCTAATAAGTGTGTTGAATTGTCACTTTTCTTTCTTGGACAAAAATCAAACTTGGCAGACTAATTAGAAATCCATTAAGATTTACACAGTCAGACTCTTGAAATATCTCCTTTTTCCCTCACTTTTTGGATGATAAACATTTTTGAGACAGAGACATTCATTCCAACATTGTTGAGAAAATTGAAACTACTATAGAATCAGGGAGTTAGTCAATTAAATTAAAAGGCAGTATTAGTTTTATTTTGTGCCAAAATAATATACAGACAGCAACCAAATTTATTCCTCAATAACAATTTATAAACAAAACTGGAGAATATTGTGTGATTAAAAAAAACAGAGTTGGCTTTCTCAAATGAATGTAGCTTTTCACTCAGTAATTATTTTATACCTGTGAAAGTTATTTTTCCATAGTTCTCTTTAATTTTCATGTTTTATTCTCTATCTAAATGAAATGCAAGCCTTACTATTATCCAGTATTCCACAGATATATTAGATTATTGACTCTCCCAAATACATTGGAAATATGTTTTGATTACATATAGTTCTGAGAGAAAATAGTTTCCATTAATTGTTTCATATGTTGATAAATTACTTTAATTTTAATAGATAAGTGCCATAAATTCACATGTATGAATGTAAACCAAAGAATGAAGTTTACAGTGTTAAAACCAAAGAGAATGTGTGCTGCTTTTCAACTTAACAAAATGATCACAGTTCATAATGACAAAATCTGTTACTTTCAACCAAGGACTGTTAAGTAATACAAATGAAAATAGTTAAGCTTGAAGAGGCAGCCTTGAAGCCATCTAAAACCAACCAGACAACTATTTCTCTGCTCTTCTATACTGGCAAACTGCACTTGCCTATCTACTTGCAACTTTGGATAATTTCTCTCAAAATTCTACTTGGGAAAGGAAATAGATAATTCTGTATTTCATATCTCTGAAGCAGGTAATAAACATGAATTGATTCAAATAAAATGTGAAAAAAGTGCAATCATGGTCAAACACATATAAATTCTTTGATTTAATATGACTGGAGTAATAAAATTCCTGTTTCAATATTTCTTGCTTTCCTTTATGGCCATGAATGAATAATAGACACCAGTTTATCTTTCTACTTTAAACAATTAAAAAACAAAGTAAATGAATTATAGATATTGGACAATAGGCTTAACAGTGGATAATTTATTAAAGAATAAAAAAATGAGTTGAGAGACATAGTTCAGATTTCAAGGCGGGCAAGGCAATAGAAATTGCAGGATGAACTGCCATAGAAGAAAGAGTTGAAAAGAGAAAGGGAGAAAGGTATCTTTGGACATGTAGTGTGTTTTCTTCTTGAGTCTTTGTCTACATAATGACCAGCACACCCCAGAAAATACTCCTGTCAGAGGAAAAGATCTACTGTAATGGAGTTTGTAGAAACACCTTCACAGTTCACACAGGAACAGGGAAAACTTGTTGACCCAAGACAGAGTGGAATGGCTTTGAAATGCATGTGGAGTTGAGTAAGTTACTCAGAAACATGTTTCCTGAGTAATGAAGCCAACTTAAAATGAGACTAATTGTTCTATGTCCACCTATCAAATTGCTTTAGACTACTTTAATTATATGCAGAATAAGAATTAAGCATTTGTGAGTGAGCTAAAATAAACAAGCAAAAACTCTAGCACCAGTTCAACAAAATTTGCAATGCCTACAAATACAAGCTGCAAAGAGAAGAAACATCAGTTGTTAGGAAGTCACCAACAAAAGGCAGGAATAGTAAAATCTAATGGCTACGTGAGAACTCTATGTATCATCTTCACAACTTTTTTGTAAGTTAAAAACTATCTAAAATACAAAATTTATCCCACGCAGAAAGTTAACAGAATCAGTGAATTGATGGACAATATCAAACAACCTATGCTTCTGTAATCTGAGTCCCAGGACAGTAGGGGTACAAGTAGGAAATAATACTGGGAGAAATTATGGTCAAAGTTTTCTCAAATTTGGTGAGGTTACAAACTTACATATTATATCTGTGATACTAAAAAAGACAAAACATGAAGGAAACTAATGTGTGTAATAAGCAAATTGCTTAGTCTAATTCATGAGATAGGAAGAATGTCATTTAATCCTTATTTTCCATACATCTTTTCACAAGCTTTGAGTCCTTTCCAGATTCCTATTTTCCTATAATACCACATACCATTGTACAGCTGTTCTGTACTGCTAGAATTTTACAGAAAACTTTATGGTCTTGCATGTATACTTCTACATTATGTAGTTTTGCTCTTCTTATGTTATGTAGAGGAATGTATTTGTTTTCAAGGCATGTCACCCCTTTTTAAAAGTCTCTCCTGAGTTCCTTTGATAGATACAGAGAAAATGTATGTTGAATGAATGATTAAATAAATTAATGAATAAAAAATATGGATGGGTACATGAAGTTTTTTATTCCCTTAACAGAGAGGGAGAGAGAGAGAGAGAGAGAGAGAGAGAGAGAGAGAGAGAGAGAGAGAGAGAGAGAGAAAGAGAGAGAGAGAGAGAGAGAGAGAGAGAGTAAAATAACTGGATCAAGGGACAGGCATTTGGCCTAGCTGTCAAAATGCCAGTTATGATGTCTGAGTCTAACACTGAAGTGCCTGGGTTTCATGTCTGGCTCTGACTTCTAATTACAGTTCCCTGCTAATACAGCTCTGGGAGGCAGTGGTAATGGCTTCCTTGCCACCCAAGTGGGACACTTGGATTTAGTTCCCAGCTCCTAGATTTGGCCCAACCCAATCCTGTCCATTACAGGCATTTGAGGAATAAACCTCCAGACAGGAATTCTATCTCTACCTCTACCTCTACTCCTATCTCTTACCTCCTACCTCTACCTCCTACCTTCTCTGCTTCTCAAGTGAAATACATTTTTTAAAGTTTTAAAAAGATAAAGCTAAATTATAAGTCTAAGTCCATCAGTAGAAACTTCTTCCTCTGGGAATTCCCTTGAGGACAAGAGTCGTTGAACTAGCAGTTTATGATGTATCAGGACAGGATGAATTTTTACAGGATTTCCACTGTCTTACGCTCTGAATAGGTGATGGCTGAAAATGTAGGAATTTTCTGACAGTTCTTTCTGCAGAGAAATCTACACAGAAACATATTCATATGCACATAGATTTTAGTAGCCATGAAGGGCTGATCAGAGTGTACGAAGTATCGTTGATATTATGGTTATGACCATCTAGACATCAAATAATACAAACAATGGTAACTAATTATTATCAATTTTGTAGCCAACATTATTCCAGGGGTTTTGTCCAAGACTGGGATGAAACAAGTTAGGTACTCACCTTAATTCTACATTTAAGGAGGAGCACAAAATATTGGTAACAACCATATTTTAATATGTTTTTTTTTTGACAGGCAGGAGTATTAGCCTAGTGAGCCACGGTGCTGGCCATTATGTTTTTATAAAAATAGAAATTAGGCCAGCACTGTGGCTTAACAGGCTAATCCTCCACCTTGCGGAGCCAGCACATCGGGTTCTAGCCCCAGTTGAGGCGCCGGATTCTATCCAGGTTGCCCCTCTTCCAGGCTAGCTCTCTGCTATGGCCCGGGAAGGCAGTGGAGGATGGCCCAAGTCCTTGGGCCCTGCACCCGCATGGGAGACCAGGAGAAGCACCCGGCTCCTGGCTTTGGATCAGCGAGATGTGCCATCCGCAGTGGCCATTGGAGGGTGAACCAATGGCAAATAGGAAGACCTTTCTCTCTGTCTCTCTCTCTCACTATCCACTCTGCCTGTCAAAAAAAAAAAAAAAAAAAAAAAAAGAAATTAGCCGGCGCCACGGCTCACTAGGCTAATCCTCTGCCTGCGGCGCCAGCACCCTTGGTTCTAGTCCTGGTCTAGGCGCTGGATTCTGTCCTGGTTGCTCCTCTTCCAGGCCAGCTCTCTGCTGTGGCCCGGGAAGGCAGTGGAGGATGGCCCATCCTTGGGCCCTGCACGTGCATCGGAGACCAGGAGAAGCCCCTGGCTCCTGGCTTCAGATCAGCACAGTACGCAGGCAGCAGTGGCCATTTGGGGGGTGAACCAACAGAAGGAAGGCCTTTCTCTCTGTCTCTCTCTCTCTCTCTCACTGTCTAACTCTGCCTGTCAAAAAAAAAAAAACAGAAATTAATGCAAGAAATTTATTACTAACCAAATACCAAAGTTTTAAACAAATTAAAAATCATTATTCCTGATTTTCACTCTCTTCCTCCATCTTCAGTATGGTATGGAGTTATGCCTATACTCATTTTTCTCCAGAATAATGTTTTGATATTTAGTTGCAGAATTTACCACTTCCTTTGCCACTGTCCCTTCTGTAACATCAAGAAAAAACAAATTCCACGCCAGAGTCTCCATGGTAAGATCATGCAAATATATGGATAGGTTATACAAAGATCATAAAGGGTATGGACTCTTGTCTAGCTCTGAGTTTAGGAAATAACCAGAGACTATTACCTCTGGTCATCATTAAAAAACATGGAAGTTAGTTTCATGAAGAAAAATGCTCATTACCAAATGATGAGGGCAAAAGTAAGGAAAAATCATCTTTATATTTAAAGGTAATCTTTTGCCCTTCCTTTCGAATTCCCTATCCAATTCATGAAAGATGCAGTCCATAAGCCATGGGGAGGTTAAAAGCTGCCCATGCCAGGGGTGGGAGAACAGTTCCCAGAATTTGTGATGGAATCAGCTCAGGGTCTAGAGACTATTCCAAAGGAAGGTGGTTCAGTGAAGGGGAATAGAACTCAGTCTCATCAGCAACGTCCACTGATGGAACACATGATATGAGATATAAGAACCAAAGCATGGTAACAAGGCCAGCTGCTAGTGAGTAGAGCAGGTTATGCAGTTTCCTGAATAAGCAAAGGAGGGTTATGTGTGAACATTGTGTCTGATGTTGGATCTCAAGACTAGTGCCAAGGGGTCTACTGGTAATGAGTGGAGTCAGTTACATAGTCTGAATATTTGGCACTATAGCCCTTGGAGTCTTTTGTTAGTGGTAGTAAGAGCATTAAAACTTAATTTAATCATGGTATTACAAGGCAGGGCCTTTGAGAAATGATTCTTTTTTATTAGATTATTAGAGGGGAGACCATATGATTCATACCTGGGAGTTTCATGAGTCCCTGTGGACATAGATGGACACTTGAACTTTTTTTTTTTTTTGTAAGGGAAAGAGTTTATTGGTGTGGAAACCCGACAGACCAGAGGGAAGGAGCAAAGAAGGAAAAGAGGGAGAAGGAGAATGTAAGAGAGAGACTGAGAGAGGGAGAGAGAGAGACAGAGAGCCACGTGTTCAGGAACAGGTCGGGGGACAGGCAGGGAAGTAGGAGCAGGAAATCCCATTAGGATCGAGGTAGAGCTGACACTGGTAGTTGGACCATGGGGTCACCTGGCTTCTAGCAATGGAGGAGGGGACACCTGAACTTTCTATCTCTTGCTGCAAGATACTACCTCAAGACTACCAGCAGTAATGCCATAGGCCACGTGAGGTCCCCTGCACCTACAGAAGTGTGAGCCTTACAAAGTTAGGCTGTCTCAGGACTTTCCTTATAGCACTTAAAAGTTAATAAAAAGTGTCTTCAAAAAATTCAGATACAATGCATATTTTGAAAAACTATGCATGGATTTCAAACTTTTTTTCACCAAAATGAAATTATCTTTTAATTTCTTTTTCCATGAACTTTTGAAGTGCCTTCATATATTCTATTTGAGATGCCATGGCTCAAGCAAGGTAAGAAGGACACTCACTATATACAAGTCAGAAAATTGCAAGGTGGTGCAGCAAGGGGTGGTGGAGCCCCAGGAGGATGAGGAGGCTGTGGAAGGCATGAGTTTGAGTGGTGTGAGGAGGACATTCCAGTGTGAGGCGGTGGAGTGGCATGGATATTCAGATCATGAATGGTATGAGGAACTCCAGCGGAGTTGTCCCCTCGTTGAGTTTGTGGTTCCCGGTGGATTGAGAAAGACATCTGTGTGGGAAAACTGTTTAGAAGAGATGTCATAACCCTAGTGAGAAGAGAGTGTATTGATGTGGGTGGAAATATCATCAGGAATATCGGACCCTTGATAAGGAAGGTGAAGAAGGCACAGCGAGAAAGATCTCCACGTGAGGCTGTCGCACTTAGAGCATTGTGACAAAGGCTGAAAGAAGGGCTTTCGTGTGTGCTGGGAGAGCAGTAAAGGAAGTGAGATAAATAAATTGTGAAGAAACATTTTCCATAGTATATCAACAATACATATATGCACATACACAAAGTACATTTTGAAGAATGTATTTGACAGGGCTGGCGCCGCAGCTCAATAGGCTAATCCTCCGCCTGCGGTGCTGGCACACCGTGTTCTAGTCCCGGTCCGGGCACCAGATTCTGTCCCAGTTGCCCCTCTTCCAGTCCAGCTCTCTGCTGTGACCTGGGAGTGCAGTGGAGGATGGCCCAAGTGCCTGGGCCCTGCACCCCATGGGAGACCAGGAGAAGCACCTGGCTCCTGGCTTCGGATCAGCGCGATGCGCTGGCCGCAGCAGCCATTGGGGGGTGAACCAACGGACAAGGAAGACAGTTCTCTCTGTCTCTCTCACTGTCCACTCTGCCTGTCAAAAAAAAAAAAAAAAGAATGTATTTGACAGAATCCTTTACATGCACTAAATGATATGAAATTATTTACCATGGTGCTAATTCATTTGATAGAGTAATTCCTCATTGATAGTAGCTAATTAGAACACTTTAGTACTAATTGAACAAGATTGCTTTTGTATGTGGTAAAACCAATTGCTCTTTTTGATCTACTAGAGAAATGTATGAAAGCAATGGGAAAAATTTGAGGTGGTAATAATAAGTAGGGAATTATTTTGACATTACACTTTGTGCGACAAAGGTATGTGTAAAGTACATTGGCCTAGTTCTCTTTCAGTACTTCATTTTATTTTTATTCTTTAATTATTTACTGAATATGTCCTTGTCCTTTTAAGTTTATTGTGTGTGTGTGTGTGAGAGAGAGAGAGAGAGAGAGAGAGAGAGAGAGAGAGAGAGAGAATGAGAATATATTTGAAAAAAAAAATACAAGAGCTGAGAAAGATGGACCTGCCTGCTTATACTGGCCCTTCACCATTTAGCAATGTATGCTGATCAAGATGAAAAGGTTGTAAATTAGTGAGAGTCTGTGGGATAGACTTATACTGGACTGGAATGGCCACCATTGTGGCATAGTGAGTTAGGCCATCACCCTCAGTGCTGGAATACCATATAGGTATTGATTCATGTTCCAGCTGTTCCTCTTCCAATCCTACTCCCTGCTAATGCACATTGGAAAAGCAGCAGAATATGCTCCACATAGATGGCCCCTGCACCCATGTGGGAGACCGAGGTGAACCTCGTAGCTTTGACCTGCTCCAGCTCTGACTGCTGTGGCCGCCTGGGGGAGTGACCCAGTGGATGGATAGAAAATCTCTCTCTATCTCTCTCTTTTCCCTCTCTTCATCCCTCCCTCTCTCTTCCTCTTTTTTCTCTAACTCCGGCTTTATAATAAATAAATAATTAAAAAGAACATTGATAAAAGACTGAAAAATGGATGGTACTGGATTCTATGTTGCCAGAGACTTGTTTCTGACATTAGGAAATTGTGCTATAGAATGTTCCCTTGGAGGGGGTTCTTTTTTTTTTTTTTCCTCTTTTTAAATTTCTAATTACTTTTTAACAGATTCAACATGATTTGTGGATTTATTTATTTTAAATAGTTAGAGAAGAAGAGAGATCTTCCATCTCTTGGTTCACTCTTCAGATGGCTGCAAAGCCAGGAGCTTCCTCAGGGTCTCCCACATGTGTGGCATGGGCGCAAGCACTTGGACAGTCCTCTGTTGCTTTTCCCAGGACATTATCAGGGAGCAGAATTGGAAGTGGAACAGCCAGGACTTGAACTGGTGCCATATAGAATGCTGGTGTCATAGGCAGTGGCTTTCCTTGCTACGCCACAGTGCTGGCTTCTGGAGGGGATTCTTAATAATCTATTGACATGCCCCTAAAAATGCCATCTGTTGGGTAACTGCTACGTTTCAGGCAAAGAAAGCCAGAGAAACAACAAAATCAATCTGACTACCCCTTACCTGATGAAGTCAAGGAACTCATTTCTGCTCTCTGTTCCTCCTTTGAAGGGGAATAACTAGCTCTAGAAAAGAAAATAATGATCCTATTTTCTCTCCCTTCTCCCTTGCTGCCTTCAAAATACTAAAGCCACAGGAAATTTAAACCCAACTATTGAGAGGAAAAAAATATCTACTTTAAATAGTTGGGACTGAGCCTTAAATTCTTCTAATTACTAAGATGTGAGTAGAGAATTATTGGAAATTTAAAGATATTAAGGGGCTTACTGAACAGCAGTATTCGCTTCAATAGAATCAGTTCATGTTTATGTCATCAAAAGTTGATATCCTTTCATAAACTGTCTATACTAGTTAAATGACCCTGGACATTCATTTACACTTCTTGCATTCCGGAGTCTGAAAACATGAATTTAAATTTAACAGCTATAGTTAAAAGAGATGGAAATTCATGAAGGATTGCAAAAAGCTGACAGTGTGGAAATTTTTTTTTTCTGCCTCCAGTCAGTAGACAAGAAAAAGGGCTCCACTGGTTGGATCTGAAGGTTAATATTGTATGGTAAAAAGCCTCAGCTGCACTCAGGACAGTGGGTGAGCACTGACAGAAGACCCATCTCAAGCATTAGGAAATGGGAAATGACATTAAATGGCCAGGGCGCTACAAGACAGTCACAAAGAGGGAAATGCTAAACACAAATGTTAAAGGCAGAACAAGTTTTTGAAGTGAGAAAATCAGAAGCACAAGTCTTCAGAGGTCTATAAGACAATTACCTTGAAGTTTTTTTTGAGGAATGTGTTCATTTCACTAAACAAATATCAATGAGTATTAAATCTAATTAATGGGGCTATACAAGTAAGTATAATAGTCAGCTCCTTTTCCCAGATTGCTTGTGACCTAAAGAAACAGATTCTAATGTCTGCACTGTCTCATTTCCTGCAAATAAAAGTTTATTAACTGTTATGTTTCTAAAGTATTTCTGACTCTCTCAATGTAGTTTAAATTAAACAATTTCATTCATGTTGAGTTCTAATATTTTATATGCTAAATGCTATAAAAATACTTATTGTTGGGACAATGTTTTCTACAGCAAGTTGCTCTGGATAGAATAAAAGCTAGGATTCACTTTTTTCCTTTGTTTTTGAAAGACAGGGAGGAAGGGAGAGAAAGATAGATTGATCTTTTGATTGATCTTCCATCCTCTGGTTGACTCCCAAAATTCTCACAACAGCCTGGACTGGACCAGGCCAAAGCCAGAAACCAGGATCTCAATCTGGGTGTCCAGTGTGGGAGGTGGAAACCCAAGAACTTGAGATAACATCTTCTGAGACTCCAAGGCACTCCAGTATTGGATATAGACATTCCAAGAGTGTGGTATCTTCCCAATGCACCAAATACTCATCTATGATTGATTTTGAATGCTTATGTTGGTGTGTACTTAGCTAATGTTTGTCTGTTGTGGGCTATAGAATGGAGCCTGTCACAAATGACAGAGTTAGCCTAGTTAAGGTTGCTAAATGTAAACATTCTATAGTCAGTCCTTAATTTGGGAATTGTTCAAGATGAAACTATATGTTAAGTTGTGTCTAAAGTTTATTTGAGGTAAACAGCTGTATTCATTTTCCTTTGGATGTATCCTTTAGTGAAGTTCTGATTCTGTTTAACAAATCCTACAGTGAGAGCTCTTAGTGAAGAACTCTCAGGGCAGCAATTTCATTAAGCTCCTGTTGGGCTATAATTTCTTTTGAAATGCCTCACTTCAAATACCTCTTCTTGTTCTCATACTACTTGGTGCTCTTTGGTGGGAATCTTATTTCTTCTTGCAGTCATCTTTTGGTCCTGGCATTTGCATTTTCTCAAAACATGATCAGTGTTCCCTGTGTCTTCTGTAAGCATAGTTTCACCAAGCCAGGAATGGAAAATATTTTTTTTTTAAATTTGTGTTAGTACTAAATGTGTATAAATATATTTTCTTATCATTATTCTTTTTTTTTTGACATGCAGAGTGGACAGTGAGAGAGAGAGAGAGACAGAGAGAACGTGTCTGCCTTGTCCGTTGGTTCACCCCTCAATGGCCACTGCGGCAGGAGCACCGCGCTGATCCGATGGCAGGAGCCAGGTGCTTTTCCTGGTCTCCCATGCGGGTGCAGGGCCCAAGCACTTGGGCCATCCTCCACTGCACTCTTGGGCCACAGTAGAGAGCTGGACTGGAGGAGGAGCAACTGGGACAGAATCCGGTGCCCTGACCAGGACTAGAACCCGGTGTGCCAGCACCGCAGGCGGAGGATTAGCCTATTGAGTCACAGCGCCAGCTGACTTATCATTTTTCTTAAACAACATGGTACCATGACTATTTACATAACATTTGCATTGAATATTATAAGTAATTGACAAATGATTTAAATTATACATGAGGGTATGTGTAGAACACCTGCAATACTATGCCATAAAATTAGGGAAATTGAGCATCCACAGACCTTGGTATTTGTGATGGATCCTGGATCTAATTCCCGAGGTGTATTGAGGAACAACTGTATTGCCCTGAAGTGCAGAAGTTTGGCTTTGTACCACAAACTTCAAACTGTTAGTTGACTGCTTTATTAATGGCAAATGACTGAGTGCTGTTCTTTCTCTCTCTCTCTCATATATTTAAACAAAGAGTCTGTAGTCCCTTTGCTACATAATTTCCCCATCTCAATCAGCATACCATATCCTCTAGTGAAGAGCTCTCTGATGCAGAGTAATTCAGCAGTTTCTGCAGAAATCAGATTGTGGTGAAAGTCACTATGCTTCTTTGGATATATATATATATATATATATATATATATATATATATATATATATATATATATATATATATAAGCTTCTCTAATTTTCTGATATTTTGAACAGAAGGAACTGAGGATCAGGCTTACAGTTGAGTTACAAAGTACAGCATGCCAACAAGTGAATTAAGAATGTGTATATGGATTGGATCTGAGGGAGCAGGATTGAAGCATGGCAGATTCTAGATCATATGTAATGGAGAGTTTCCTGATAGGGGAGTATGCACTTGTTTTACAGAATTAACACCCTCAATAGGTGCCTGTGTACTGGTACTCTTTACTACTAAGGAAGTTCGTGAAACCATGGAAAAAGTGATTGTTTTCACTAAATACAGAGAAATGCAGAAATTCCCTGCAAAACAGTAGGATAAAGGTCAAAGCTCACAAATATGGGACATTAGAGTGCCTGTTGATTGATTCCAAAAATCAATCATGGTTAGCCATGTTCTGTGGGAGGCTCTGAGCACAATTGATTTAGCTAAGTGGTAAGGGATATGTGCTTGTGATTACACAAGCATTGCTGTAAGACTCTATGGTGGTTATCATGCACAAGTTAGGAACAGAAGATGATGCCACAGAGTGGACTCCATGATTTCAGTGAGAATGATACAAAGGCACATTAGAGGCCAAGTGGCAGGTCTTAATTGTCATGAGAAAGATGAATGAAATTTGTGAAATCTTTCTCAATGTCAGAGTGGAAGCCACTGACTGGAGTACTGATCAACATGGTGATTGTTATTAGGAGCCGATGCTCTGGGGAATGCCTAGATGGGCAGGTACATTGATGCTACTTTTCTTACATGTACAGGAAGCACTGGCACATAGGATAAATGATCAAAAGAAAGAGGAAAACTGTCCCAATAAAGAGTCATCATACCTTGACCTGTTTCCACACTGCAGCTGGTTCAAGAACCAGAGACTGAATGGTAGACTTGGTTCCCAGCAGACTGCAGTAGTGCTGGAAATATGTAAAGTAATGATTTCCTCAGTTCTTTCCCAAAGGAAACTATGAGTATTTACTTGGTAGTCATACATGGGACATACATGATGATGAGCTAGTAAGTGGAGTTTGACCCAGGTGCACTGCACTCTGATTCAGCTTGTTCCACCGACACATTTGGAGTTACTCCCTAGTCCCCAAGCTTATAATTAAAATGTTCTCTATACTTACACCAAAAAAAAGTTTGTATAATCCTCTGTTCTGGTTACTATTGCCATATAACAAAATACACCAAATGCTTAATTAACATAAATATTTTATTTTTCTTTTGTTCTATGGGTCAGGAAATTCAAAAAGGGCTCAGTAGAACGTTTTTCACTTGGGATTTTATATGCTGGTATAGTTAGATGATGGCTAAGGCTGTAGTCATTTGAAGACTCCACTGAACTATATGTATATAACACACACCTGGAGGGAACACAGCTGATGCTTGCTGTTGGCTAAGAACTCAGCTGTGGCTGTCATCTACAGTAGTACATGTCAATTTTCCAGCATGGGATCCTCAGTGTATTTGAATTTCTTACATGAGAGCAGGTGTCTGTCAGAGCAAGCATCCCGCAGGGACCAGCCAAACATTGCATGGTCTTTTCTGACCTATCTTTGAAAGACACGTGACATCATTTCTACTGCATTCTGTTCTAATTAATAACCAAGATTTAAAGGAGAAAGTGTTAATACACAAAGTCTGAGTCCTTGTACTAAAACAGCTTATTTTCCCACTGCTATTTTAATGGAAAAAAATTAAATGAAAGTTCTTGGACTGTCCATTCACAAGCTTGATTAAGGTAGTAAACCAAAAATCAATATTCATGCCCAGAGAAATGGCAGATAATACTGTTGCCCATAGAATATTAAAGAATTCAGTGGATATAATCTCCTTCATGTTTCCTTCTTAATTTACTAGTATAACCCCTATAAAAGCCAAATGAATCCTGAAATTTGATAGTGGATTATCAGAAACTCAAATAAAGACTAGGGCCAATTGCTGTGATTGTGGTGGACATGGCAAAAGTGTAGTTATCTAAACTTTCATGTATATTATATGCCATCACTGATATAAAAAAAGGCATTATTTTTCATCTGTCATCAAGGAAGATCAGAGGCACTTAGCTTTCACTTAGAATAGATAAAGGTTAAATTTGTAGTCCTTCCCTAGAGTAGAGAAACTCTCCTGTCTCTTTCTTGTAGTATAGATTAAAGAGAGCAGAATCCCATAAATGTATTTTGCACAATATCACCTTGTGATTGACATTGTGAGTAAAAAGTTGAATCTTGGTAAAAACCGTGTTGTCCAGAAGGTAATAGTTTTAAAACTATGAGGATTTAGGAGCTATGCATGTTAGAGAGGCATTTATGGGCCCAATGGACAGGAATATACCAAAAAATATCTATAATAAAAACAAATTATTGCAGTTATCAACTCCCATCAGTGAAAATGAAGCATATCCCTTGTTTGGCCTTGAGGTTGAGGAAAGAACATTATCCACATGTGGGAATATTATTCCTACTCATTTAGTTAGTGACATAGAAGCCAATTTGGATAACAACTTACGCAACAAATGACTTTGTAGCAGCTCTAGGCTATAGTATGAACTACACTGCAAGCATCCTTGCTGCTTGGGCCACAGAGTTGAGCAGACTCAGTGTGGGAGTGTATATCCTGTGGCTCTCATACCAGATCTGGCCAACTTCTTTTTGTAAACAGAGTTCTCCTGGAACACAGTAGGACCCACATGTTTACATGTTGCTAGTGTATGCCTTTGTACCGCAATAACAGAGTTGAAGATAGACAGCCCTTGTTTGTCACATTCTTATGGGCACAGATTTCTGCTAGCACAATTAAAAACACCACCTTTTCAAAACCAGGTTCAAATCTCAGTTCTATGGTATATTAAATGTAATTGCCACAAACAGAGCTGTCAGCTTTTCAATGCACAAATCACTGTGCAAATAACTGATTCACATAATCAATGGACAATCCATAAATGGTCACTAAGCATCAATTATTCATTCATACACAGACCTGAAGTTTTGTGTAGTGAACTTTTGTGGTCTCTTTGTTTCCCTCTGATAAACTCATGTGGCATTTTATAAAAATGCCTAGTTGAGAGACCAGAAAAGATAACGTTGAATAAGAAAAACTGATAATGCTGGGAGTCAAGTTTGAGCATAACAAAACGTTAAAGAAGTAAAAGCTGACTGTGGAAATTGCTGCCATTGGAGAAACTCTAAAAGTGCAGCTAGAGGAATCTTATGAAAGAGAACCTATCAACAAACTATAAGGGAATCTTCAAAAATTTAAGGAAAATACATATGATGAGGAAACTATGCATGAGTTTCTTTTTTTTTTTTTGCAACAAAGTAAGCTTTTAATTTCATTTTCCCATGAACTTTTTGAAGTCCCTTCATATGCAAAATAGTTGTGATTAAAAAAAAAGACAACTCACAGTAAGTGATGACAGTGAAATCTTCACAATAAGGGGGATTCTTGGAACTGGTTTGTGACGCTGAAAGAGTGAAAGCTAACATAATAGAAGCAGACCCAAACTTAGGAGAATGTTAATTCACAAAGTTACAGAAAAGATACTCTATGTATTTATATTTAGTGATTATACCAAGTAGAAAGCACACATTGTTCAGACTACCCATGATGCCTTTTTTCAATCAATATTTTCTTATTTTCAAATCACTGCAAATTCACATGTAGTTGACAATAAGTTACATATTGAGATTACAAATACCCTTTACACAGATTTCTACAATAGTGATATTATCTTGTAACATTGTGATATGATACCACAAGCTGAATGATGTATTTTATTCAAAGAAATAAAATATTATAATTACCAATGTTTCAATTTTGAAGTCATAGCATACTGAATTAAGATTCCCGTTCTGATAATCATTTACAGCTGACTGGAATTATTTATTGTTTTGTAAAACCTTTATAGGCTACAAATACATTGTAACTTTATCCATTATTCAGAGGGCTTCGCATAATTTGCACTGCCATTTTTGTAGTTTCTTACTACAGTGTAAAACAAAGCCTTCTCAACTGTGGCAGAAACTGAATGCCCCACAAAGCCAAAACTAATTGGTCTAGAATATTATGAGACACTTGAAGTTCAGATTGTTTGCATTTGGAAGTTTATATCAACCAGCAAAATCTTCAGTTGTATATAGAGAGCTTTAGGAACTGCAAGGAAAGTCACGTGTTAAATACAACCAAGCAAGTACTTGAAATTAAGAAAATAAAGTTACAAAGCTTCTAGCATTAAAGAAAATGATAGTATTCATTGAAACAGAGAGGATTCTGTTAAACAGTTGAATAAGTTATATTTTTCCTGTACACATATTTTAGCCAGAATATGGCTGGACTTATTTTGTTTTTGCCCTTTGCTTCATATTTTTATTTTATAAAAGCAGTAGCATAAGAATTGCATAGTTTCAAGAATGCAGAACAGTCCTTTTAAAATCACATTTTTGTTAAACTGTATAGTTTGATAAAAGCAATTATACGTTTAAAAAATTGAGATGGAAAGGTTGCTGCTTTTCCTACTCTATCTACATAATAGCTATACCAAACAAGTTCATTGTATTAAGACAAGCTATTTTTTTTTTCAGTAGAAGGAAATTCACTAAATATAATTTTATTAGCTTTTGCTTTAAGGATTTGGTTAATTATATGCACATTTACATTATTCTTTGAAATTTTAAAGGACATAACAGATTATAATGTTAAATAATTTTTACTAATTTCAGACATGGAAATTGGAGTTAGCACAAGGACAAGAAAAATTGGCGTTCTCTCTGGGTCCCCATTTCCATGCCTATCTCTGCCCAGGATAACTGATTTGTCAATGTAAGCATCCGTTGTGAACATAAGATAAAAAATAATTACTCAGGCAGTCTTTCTTGAACAATATAAATATGAAGCTGGATCAGTAAGAAAATGAAGATGAATGGGAGAAATTTGACCAATATAGTTTTTACACCATTAGGAAGTCTATTGAGACTTTTACTTTAATTTATTTCCACCTTGCTGTGTGTCTTTGGGTAATGCACTTAACACCTTTAGTCAGCAGTTTTCTCATCTGTAAAATGAAGGTAATAATAGTATTTACCACAAATGTTATTTTGAGAATTAAAAGAAAGATTGCTTGTGAAATGCTTAATAGAAAGCTTAAGGAAAAGTGCTCTGGTAGTTATAATTCATTAATGAGCTCGGAATTCAGCCAGCAATCACCTTTAAGGCTAAATATAATATGATATGGTAAGTATTACATGAGAGTATTGTAGGTATGGAAAGCCAAGATACCATGGAAAAGAAAAAAAAAAAAGAAACAAAAGCCATTTGATATACTAAGCAATCAGAAGCTGCTTTACCTATTGACAATGCTCTGCTTTCTAAGAGAGCCAGATGAATGACTTCTCATGGTGAATATCAAATTGGATCCAGTATGTCTTAATAATGCAAAAATATCAGAGGCAGGATAATAAAGGAAAATTATGGATTGGGAAGTGAAGTCAACAATAAAAAGTGCAAACACAGACAAAAAGCCAATAGAATGGTGGTTTCTCTGTATTGCATCTTTTCGTGCACTGACAAAAGAAGATATTCTTGTTTTGCTGGTATGAACATTCGGTCTTTGGAAATGGGAGGTCTTTTCTCATTCCAGCAGATTCATCATCGGACCAGATAAATTTGATTTCCAGTTGTTTATCTCAGCGTGACCTTCAGCTTCAAGTCTGAAATGTGGGATATAGAAAAAAGTGATTGAAAATTACCTACCCAGGCTTTGAGAAGCACGAATAAACTTAAAATGACAAATCAAATTTAAAACATTAGAAAAGATTTCAATTATTTACATTATATTGACTCAAGATAAAACAAAACATCATCAATTTGAAAAGCATATTGCTATAAACAGACAAAAATTAGAAATTGCTTTTTTTTCATTTAACAATTATTTATTTGAGAGAATTACAGAGAGAGAGAGAGAGAGAGAGAGAGACAGAGAGATCTTAAGAGAGAGAGAGATCTTACATCCAGTGGTTCGCTCGCCAAATGGCCACAATGGCCAAGGCTGGGCCAGACCAAAGCCAGGAGTCAGGAGCTTCTTCCAGTTCTCCCATGTGTGTGGTGGGGGCCCAAGTACTCGGACTATTTCAGCTGCTTTCCCAGGCCAATAGCAGGGAACTGGATTGGCAGTAGAACAGTATGACATGAACCTGTGCCCATATGGCAGCAGCATCTCAGGCAGCTGCTTAACCCGTTACACCAAAAGGCTGGCCCCTTGAATTTTTTTTTTTTTTCTAATTGTATTGTTACCAGATTTTCAAGTAAGACATGAAGGTGAGATGAACGTATAACCTGGTCTAGCACTGTGGCTCAGCAGGTTAACACCATGGCCTGAAGCGCCAGCATTCCATATGGGCGCCAGTTCAAGTCCCGGCTGCTCCACTTCCAATCCAGCTCTCTGCTATGGCCTGAGAAAGCAGTGGAGGATGGCCCAAGTCCTTGGGTCTCTGCACCCGCATGGGAGACCTGGAAGAAGCTCCTGGCTCCTGGCTTTGGATCAGCACAGCTCCGGCCGTTGCAGTCAGCTGGGGAGTGAACAAGCAGATGGAAGACCTTTCTCTCTCTCTCTGCCTCTCCTCCCTCCGTGTAACTCTGACTTTCAAATAAATAAATAAAAATCTTAAAAAAAAAAAAAACTGGTACAGCATCTGAATAGACGTTTTCTCTAAAGAAGACACATAAAAGGCCACTGATATCTGTAAAGATGCTCAACATCATTGATCATCAGAAAAATGCAAAGCAAAATGAGAATGAATTACTGCCTCAGGGACTTTCAATGATGCCAGGAAGAAGCTGAAAGATAAATGTTGGTGAGGATGAGGAAAAAGGGTAATGTAACACTATTGGTGGGAAGGTAGATTGGACTAGCTCTTATAAAAAATACAGTATCTAAGTATCATATAAATAATATAAAGAATATCATATAAATATAAAGAATATCATATAAATAATATAAAAGAAATATAATAACATAGCTATAAATAATTATAAGAATATTCTAAGTAATCCCTCTCTGGGCACATCCCCAAAGGAAAAAAAAATACTATCTCATAAAGTTATCTACACTCTCATGTTTGTAGCAGCAGTATCCACAATAACCAAGATATGGAAACAATGTAAGTGACAATTGACAAATGCGAAAAGAGATGTGGCACATAGGAGTATAAAATAGAATATTATTGAACACATAAAAAGAACAAGATATTGCTATTGGCTATAAGACAGAAGAGACTGTAGTACATTATGTTAAGTGAAATAAGTCCGACATTGAAAAAAAATGCTTGATCTTAATTATATGTGGAATTTAAAAGCAAAAAGTAAATATACCCAGAGAACATCATAGTGGTTATGTGGAGTGGAAGAGGATTACAATGAGGAGATACAGATGGGAGGATTAAAAACCAGCAGATATGTAAGATGAACAAGTATAAAAATCTAATGTTCAATGTAAGCACTATAGTTCATAAAATTATATTGTAAACCTTAAATATGCACAATAGAATTTATTTTAAAAAGTTAGAAAATAAATATTTCACTGTATAGTGAAATGTAACTTAAGTAAAGTGAGCTGCATAAATTAAGAATATTGAAACAAGATAAAAGAGGAAAGTTAACATCTGTATTAATACTATGAAGGTAGACATCAAAACAATAAATAATAAGTTGAAGAAATAATGTTGAGGAAAATCCTGAGAAACTCTCCTATAAAGAGAAGTATTTGGAAAAAAATTCAGTGATGAAAGAAAAAAGAAGAAAACAAAAAAAAATAAACAAAAGAAGAATCAAAAAGGAACATGATGGCGCTTATCACTATGAGAAAATATTCTCATATATTCTGATTTGGGTGGTGTCTATGTGGCTGTGTCCAGTGGAATGCAGACTCACCAATTTTAAGTTGACAACTTCATAAGTTTTGAAAAATTTGCCAAATCATGTAATTACAACCACATTCATGATACAGAACTGTATGCATATGGTAGCTGATAGGCATATGGAACTGTTGAGCAATTGATATTAAGAGGTGCTGTAAGATGAGGTGAGTTTTTTACCTAGTGGTTAAGGCATGGACATCCCACATCAAAATTCTTGGCTTCAAATTCCATTTTTGTCTCCTGACTCCAGCTTCCTACTAATACATACCCTGATGGGCAAAAGTGATGGCTAAAATAGTTGGGTCCCTGACAACCATGTAGGAGACTGGATTATGTTCTTGGGTCCTGGCTTCAGCTTGGCCCAATCTGGGCCATTGTGGACTTTTGGGGAGTGACCCAGTGAATGGGAGCTCTTTCTCTATCTCTCTGCTTCTGAAAACAAAACAAAACAAACAAACAAACAAAGGTGTGCTGTGATTGAAAGATGGCATCTGAGTTTTAAAGATACATTACAGACATATACAAAGATCATAAATACTAAATTTTTGCAATGAACTGCACATTGAAATTATTGCATTGTGTATATATGAGGGTTCTTCCAAAAGTTCATGGAAAATGCATATTAAAATACGCATGGATTGCAATCTTTGCCTGAAAATCTTTGTTTATTTATTTTAAAAAGCAGAAGGTCAGAGTCAGCGAGAGATCAACAGTTCACTGTATCACTACCTAACATTACCCAACACAGGCAAGGCTCTTCCAGGCTGTATCCAGGAGCCAAGAACTTACTTCAGGTTTCTCACTTGAATGGCAGGAATCCAACTACTTGATCCGCCAAATGCTGCTTCCTGGGGTGTGTATTACCACAAAGCGAGGACAAGTGGAGCTGGGAATCGAACCCAAGCACTTCAACAAAGGAGCGGGCATTCTGAACACTGGTTTTCACTATCATGAGAAATGCCCATCCCTAACTTGTGCTTTAATTTCATCTTCCCAAAACCTTTTCAACATATCCTCATATTAGCTTATATAAAATATTGTTAAAATTAGTTATACTTGTTCTTTTTTATTTTTAATGTGACTAGTAGAAAATTTAAAATGATACACATGTCTTACATTATAGTTCTAGTGAATAATGCTGTTACAACATTTAATATAATTATAGATATTTAATTCTACCAGCTGTTTGTTTTCTAATTGTCCCATCTGAGTCTCTTCTTCAGTCTTTCTTTCCACTAACTTAATTACTTGGGTTTCCATTTTATCTCCAATACTGGCTTATATGTTCATTTATCATGAAATAAAATCACACTTTTCCTCGTATTCTCCAGGCATCCATATGGATGGCAGAAAACCAAGTATTGGAGTCATTACTGCCTCCAAGGAAGTGAATTAGCAGGAGACAGGATGTGGAGTAATGGAGCCAAGACCTGAGCCAGCACTCCAACTGGGATATAAGCATCCCAAGTGGTGACTGATGGGTAGGCCAAACATTAGCCCATTGTTTGGATTTTAACGTTCCTTTCCCCTGTCTTTTATTTTGGATACTTTTTTGTGCTAAATATTTCATTCTTATTTTTTCGTTAATATCACATTTCTGTTCATTTCATCCATATTTTCCACTTCTGGTATTGAATTTTCTCTGATTTTCCCTTTCTGGTTTTCTTTTTCTTTATTAAAAAAAAAAAAAAGACTTTATTTGAAAGTCAGAGTTACTAAGAAAGGGAGAGGGAGAGGGAAAGAAAGAGAGAGAGAGAGAGAGAGAGAGAGAGAGAGAGAGAGAGAGAGAGAGAGAGAGAGAGACATCCTCCATACACTGGTTCACTTCCCAGATGGCTTCAACCGCCAGGGCTGGGCTAGGCCAAAGCCAGGAGGAAGGAACTTCAACCTTTTCTCCAACATGGGTGGCAAGAGCCCAAGCACTTGGGCCATTTCTGCTACTTTTCCCAAGCCATTAGCAGGAAGCTGAATCAGAAGTAGAGTAGCTGGGACATGAACTAGCACCCATATGAGATGCTGGCATCACAGATGGTGGCTTTACCTGTTACAACGCCAGCCCCTGTGTCCTTTTTATATCATGTACTTGTATTTACCTTCTGAGGTTTGCGCTTTCCTCCACCTTTTAAAACACATGGAAGACTACATTTTTTAAAATTCTGCTTTAACAATGCAAATTTAGATAACACAAATTTATAAATTAAATATGTAATGTAATTTGGGGGGTCTGTATTGGTTATAATGCGGGCTTCTGTTTTGTATTGATTGTGATTTGGGAGTCTGTCTGTATTGATTTAAATTTGGGGCCTGTTTCATACTGATTGCATTTCTCTGGTTATAGGTCATACTTACCTCTCTTCCAGCATGTTTTTTAATATAGATGCCAGGCAGTATGAATGCTGCATTCTTTAGATTTTAGTAGTGTTGTGTTGCTTTAAATAGTGTTGAATGTTTTTTCTGGAATATAGTTAACATACTTGGGGTTTGTTGAACTTTTTCGAGGCTTGCTTTTATACACTATCAGATCACTGAAAGCAGTCTTTAATCTTGGACTAATCTAGCTATAGGTGCTGGTAAAGTGCTTCTAACTGTGCAAACTTTGGAATTTTTGAGCCTAATGCTTCATGATACGTCTTCCCCTAAGTTGTGTAGCTTCTTTTAACATATACATTGATCAGTACTCATATGAGGAGCTGAGAAGAAACATTTTTGGATCTCTGTACCCACCCTTTTGTTCAGCAATCTCCTTCCTATTATTATGCCACAATATAGCCACCATGGTCTCCCCAAACTTTGATCTCTTTCTCCTTATATAAGTGATCACCAAGTTCTTTCTAGGTTTCCTCTCCCTGCACTATAGCTAGGCAAAGACATGGCTCTCTGCATCTGTTGTACTCACTTGAGGATTCCCTTCTTTTGCTACAGATCACTACAGATTAAAAAAACAAAACAAAACAAAAAAAAACAGTATTTCTAATATATTATCCAATTTCTCAGTTGTTTCAGAGACATAAATTCAATTCCATTTAATTTATCCAGACACAAAGTGAAAATAAATAATTATTTTTGATTGATTTGTTTACATATTACACTGACTCTAGATTAGAGGTTGTTTCTAAGAGGCTCAGAGAGTTATTCATTAAAACAGATAATACAGGAAAAAAAATACCTGAAAAGCTTTGTATGTATTGAGTAGTGAACAATGTAAAGAAACATAGAAAAAAAAAAAAAACCAAGCTCTTAAATGATTGATTATTTGCACAGATAAATTACTAATTTGGCAATAGGCAGAATTTTGGATTATATACCAAGTACTTTTTTGAGAAAAGAGAATTTTGAGATATAATGTGTAGATTAGATTCAATATGGTTGGCTGGTGCGGAGGCTCAATAGGCTAATCCTCCGCCTGCTGCACTGGCACACCGGGTTCTAGTCCCGGTCGGGGCGCTAGATTCTGTCCCGGTTGCCCCTCTTCCAGGCCAGCTCTCTGCTATGGCCTGGGAGTACAGTGGAGGATGGCCCAAGTGCTTGGGCCCTGCACCTGCTTGGGAGACCAGGAGAAGCACCTGGCTCCTGCCTTTGGATCAGTGTGGTGCGCCAGCCGCAGCACACTGGCCGCAGCGGCCATTGGAGGGTGAACCAACGGCAAAGGAAGACCTTTCTCTCTGTCTCTCTCTCTCTCTCACTGTCCACTCTGCCTGTCAAAAAAAAAAAAAAGATTCAATATGGTTGTACAGAGAAGTCAAATATTCACCTTTTCCTCTCTGAAGAAAGCCCAAACCAGCTACTCCTAGAGATAAGACCTGAACACAGTAAGAGAACAGTAGGAATACAGCAGAAAATCCTTAGCAGGCACAGCAGCATAGAGAGAGCAAAAACAGCAAACTGGCAGTGGTGGCTGGATCTCGGGTTCCATGGTCCAGAGGATTCACTGTTGCAGGGAAGGAAGGGTGCACAGGAAAACATCAGCAGAACCTGTCTGCACTGATGATGCAGGAAACCCTCCTGAGAGAGGAATTGAGCCACTACAGAGCAACGGCTCAGAAAGGAGAGCTCCCTGGAAAACTCAAAGCTCCTTTTCTTCAGAAAAGGGACTCTCATTATCCCCTCCCCCAACCCTCTGAGCAAGGAGGTATGGCACCATCTTGAGAAGGCACTCGATGTCACAATACATACTGTGCTGAGAGACAGAAGCCCTTGCTGTTTTCTTCCCAGGACCTGTAAGAATTCTGAATTCAAGAAAGACAGATTGAGCCCCACAAGCCCAGGAGGGAGCAATGGCAACCCCAGCTCTTTAGCCCTCATGGTGCTCTGCACCTCAGCAAACAGAGGGAACAGCATAGCTGGGCTAGCCAACTCAGAATTTTGGAGGTAGGAGGGCCTGCCACCTGCCACCTCAGAATCAAGGTAATGATCTTCCCCACTTCGCCTACCCTGCCTGCTGGAACTATTACATATGGCAGCTGGAGCCTGTGCACAAGGAGACTCAGTCAGGGCTCCTGTGCACCTGCTCAGTCCGACTGTAGAGACAATGTTCCTTGTATACTAGTGACAGTTCTTGCTGTATGTTCTGAGTACACAATGGGGAGTATGTCAGTGCTCTGGACCACATGCACTTCTGGGTGGAGTGAGTTTGCTAATATTACATACCCACTCCACTGGAATATTGAGGGTTTGGTGGACGAAACTCTACACCAGTCAGCTCCAGTCACCCCCACCATACACACACACCCCACTGTAGTCATTTGTTGCATCTTGCTCGTCTCATGTTACTCTGAAATCCTATTCCTCCCATAATCAGTGGCCAGAGCTCTCTGTATGGATTCAGTGAATGCACTTGGGTCTCGCTTGTTAGTTCTGTGTTCTGTCTAGTTTTTTTGTTTTTTGTTTTTTTTTTTTTTTTTTTTTTTTTTTTTGACAGGCAGAGTGGACAGTGAGAGAGAGAGACAGAGAGAAAGGTCTTCCTTTTGCCTTTGGTTCACCCTCCAATGGCCGCCGCGGCTGGCCGCAGCACACCGCGCTGATCCGAAGGCAGGAGCCAGGTGCTTCTCCTGGTCTCCCAAGCAGGTGCAGGGCCCAAGCACTTGGGCCATCCTCCACTGCACTCCCGGGCCATAGCAGAGAGCTGGCCTGGAAGAGGGGCAACCGGGACAGAATCCGGCGCCCCGACCGGGACTGGAACCCGGTGTGCCGGCGCCACAAGGCAGAGGATTAGCCTGTTGAGCCATGGCACCAGCCAATGCTCTGTCTAGTTTAGCAATACCTTGCTCACTGGGACTTTACACTGGGCTCTCCATGCCCCACCTAACACAGTACATTGTTCCTGCTTGCTGGAATTTCAAACCAAGTTTGTGTGCTTTGCCCAGGCTATGCAGAGAAGCTAGTGGTTTTTAGGTGCTGCTGCTAACTTGTTTCTCAGGCCTGAGATTTCTACATCCTACCTACTCCAACAAGGTGTTCACTGGGACTTGCCTGGCTTCTTTTTCTTTTTTTATTTAAATATTTATTTATTTTAATTTAAAGGCAGAGTTACAGAAAGGGAGGTACAGAGAGAGGGATCTTCCAACAGCTGGTTAATTCCCCAATGGCTGCAATGGTGGGGCTGGGCAGATCTCAAGCTAGGAGCCAGGAGCCAGGAGCCTGGGGCTTCTTGTGGGTCTCTCCCTGTGGGTACAGGGGCACAAGCACTTAGGCCATCTTCTGCTGCTTTCCCAGGCATGTTATCAAGGAGCTGGACTGAGTGGAGCAGCTGGGACTTGAATTGATGTTCAGGTGGGATTCCAGCGCCGCAGGCAGCAGATTAACCTGCTATGCCAAAGCGCTGAACCCCGGACTTCTTTTTCTGTGGTCACAGAGCCCAAGTCACTCTTACTAGTCCAGTCACCCTCTCAGAAAGCATCTGTGGTAAGCAGTGGATCCACGCAGCATTAGTGTGACTCCTGGTGGTCTAGAGCTGAGCAGTCAATAGGAGTCTTTAAGACCACCTGGCTCCTATAGCCAGCACTGATCTCCCCAATTCAGCTTCTGACTTGGATATTGGCTGGGAGTCTATATGTCAGGTGCATATACAACATCAGCCTGCTTGCAAAACATAAGACACTCTTCACCTCAGTCTTTCCTAAAGAGATGGCTGGGGGTCTCAGTTGAAAGGAGCTCAGAGACCACACTGAGCCACAGGAGTAACAAAGATCCCTACTTCAGCTACTACCATCAACTATACAAATAAAGACTTAAAGAAGACTATACAATAGAATGCAACTAGAACTAAAGCTAAAGCAGTCACCAAACCTATACCCACAGGCACATTTCTAGGCCAAAACCTTCAGTAAACAACAGACGTCCTCCAAAAGTGCTAGAAACAGTTGATTCCCCAGAAGTACAAAAATCAGCATAGAAACAGGAAATATGAATGAGCAAGAAAATAAAGTTCTCAAAGGAGACACAATAATGCATTAATAGACTGAAGAAATGGAGATTGATGAAATGCCTGAGAAAGAATTCTAAAGAAAGATTGGGAGGTACTCAAAAAGATGCAAGAGAACACACAAATAAACAAGGTAGTAAAATCAGAAAATCAGTGCAGGACACGGATGGGAAATCCTGCAGAAAGGTGGAGACATTGGGAAAAAAAACAACAGAAATATTATAAATGAAAATTCATTAATTCAAATAAAAATACAGTGAAAAGCCTTATGAACAGATGAGATCAAGTAGAAGAAGGAATATCTGATGTAAACGACAGGTCTTTTGAAATATCTCTGTTAGACTCAAAAAAAAATTTTTAAAAGAACAAAACAGGTTGTTGGATGTCTGGGATGTCATGAAATAGTCCAGTATACAAGTGTTGGTAATTTCTGAAAGAACAGGAAAAAAAAGAATGATTTACTAAAACATCTGCAGTGGCATAATGGGTAAAGCCGCCTAAAACACCAGCATCCTATGTGGATGCTTGTTCTAGTCCCATCTGCTCCACTTCTGATCAAGCTTCCTGATAATGCACTTGGAAAGCAGCAGAAGATGACCCAAGTACTTGGGCCCCTGCCACCTGTGGGAGACCCAGATGAAGCTCCTGGCTTCTGGCTTCATCTTGGCCCAGCCCCAGCTTTGGGGACCATTTAGGAAGTGAAGCAGTGGATAGAAAATTCATTCATTCATTCATTCATTCATTCTGTGTGTGTATGTGTGTGTGTGTGTGTCTTTCCTCTCCCCTCTTTGTAACTCTGCACCTTTCAAATAAGTAATATATATCTTAAAAAAATGAAAAAGAAAGCATTTTCAATGAAATGATAGCAAAAAGCTTCCCCAATTTGGAGAAAGATATGGACATTGAAATACAGAAAGCTTGTGAAAGTCCCAAATAGACATGATCAGAAAAGAAACTTTCTAGGACAAATAACAGGCAAATTTTCAAAAAAAGAATCCTGATATTTGTAGGAGAAAAGCTGTATGTCACATTTAAAAGAAGTCACAACAGACTGAGAACAGATTTCTGGACAACAATCCTACAGGCCTGGAGAGAAGGGAGAGGAGGAAAAACCGGACAGTCTAGGAAACTTTACTCAGTGAAGTTCTCATTCATATATGAAGGTGAAATAAAGACCTTCTAAGGTAAGCAAAGATTAAATGCATTCATCACCACCCAGGAGCTTTACAGAAGATAGTTAATGAACAAGAGAAACACAAGTATTATCATAAAAGAATGTGAAAGCAGGAAACCTATAAGTAAAAGAACAGAGGATATTCAAAACAGCAATAGGACTATTTAAGGAAAATAGGACTATTTAAGGACAAATGCATTACTTATCAATAATAGCCTTTAATATAGATGACTAAATCCCTCAATTAAAATATACATATTAGCTGAATGGATAAAAAATAGAAAATAAAGGCCCAACTATGTGCTGTCTAGTAGAAACAACAGAGCTAAACCACACTGTCCACCAAATGAACCAAATAGACATCTCTAAAACTTTTCCTCCCACAGCTGAAGAATAATCATTCTTTTCATCAGTTCATGGAAAATTCTCTAGGGTAGACCATTTCCTAGGTCATAAAACAAGTATCAACAAATTTTAAAAGATTGAAAACATATATTGTATCTTTTTGACTCCAATGAGTGAAGCCAGAAATCAACACTCAAAAGTACGAGTGAACAACATGCTTCTGATGACCTATAACTCATTGAATAAATCAAAAGATAACTTTTAAAAACTCCTTTAAACTAAGCAAGATGAAAACACAACAAATCAAAACCATGGGACGTAGAAAAAGCAATGTTAAGAGAAAAGTTTATAGCCATGTGTACCTATATCAAAACAATGGAAAGCTATCAAATAAAAAATATAACAATACTTCTCAAAGACCTAGAAAAATAAGTAATAATTAACATCAATTCTTCTCATACTATTCCAAACAATCAAAATGGAGAGAGCCCTTTCAAACTCATTCTATGAAGCAAGGATTACCTTAATTTCCAAAGAAAGATACAGCAAAAAAGAAAAACAAAAAACTAATATTCCTGAAAATATAGATGCAAATGGAAAGCCAAGACACTGTGGCAAAAAAAAAAAAAAATGAACCTAAATGAAAGATCTCTGTGAGTGAGATCCCAGCAGAAAGAACGGGCCATCAAAGAAGGAGGTACCATTCTCTGAAGGGAGGAGAGAACTTCCACTTTGACTATGACCTTGTGTAAATAAGGTCGGAGTTGACAAACTCAAGAGGTTTCCATAGCCTCTTGAGAGGTGATTCTTTATATAGAGATACCAAAAGATCCTACTAAGAGACTATTAGAACTGATAGAATAATTTAGAAAAGTTGCTGGTTACAAAATCAATAGCATCCTATATACCAACAATTATCTGTATGAGAAAGAACTGGTAAGAGCAATTATTATTTACAATAGCTATAAAAATTAAATACCATGGGATAGATTTCACCTAGAATGTGAAGAATTTCTACAATGAAAATTACAAAAAATCATTGAGAGAAACAGAACACATACACATACACATACACCAAAATGTAAATATCTTCCATATTCATGGATTGAAAGAATTGACTTATAAAGAATATTAAAATTGTGTGATGTACTATTACTTGACATATAGTTATAAATATTATATTCAAAGAATTCTGCTAGCAATATGACAATATACTCATTTCTTCATGTTCTAATCATCATTAATCTCACATCATGTGATAGTGATATATCCCTACTTTTAATAATAAGTGTTTCTGTATATGTATATAATATATATGTATAAAATAAATTGGCAAAAATGCTAAAAATTATTAAAATAAATTTTTAAAATGTTTCTAGGAATGTAAAGAAAAATAATGTCACACTGTACCCCATTAATATTGATAGTAATTAAGAAAATATTTTAATGTTTTTTTAATTAAGAAAAATAATGCAAGAAACTAAGGAAGGTTGTGAGAATGTTACCTCTTCCCTTAGAAATCATTAAATAAGGAAAAATCATAATCTATCATAAATGCTTTAAATATGTCTGAAGGATGAGGATTAACAAAATGACTGAGTTCTACATTTTTATACTCATCTAAGAATGTTTAAACCTCTAATTTCTGCTTTTCTTTTTTAAGAAACCAACTGACAGACAATGAGTAGATGCAGAGAAAAAGAGAGAGAGAGAGAGAGAGAGAGAGAGAGAGAAATCTTCCATTTTCTGATTAACTTCCCAATTGCCCACAGTAGTGGGCTTGGACTAGGTGGAACCTTGAGCTCCATCAAGTTCTGCCATATAGGTGGTGGTAACTCAAGTACTTTGGCCATCATCTGCTGTATTCTCAGACTCTTTAACAGGAAGCTGGATCAGAAGCAGAGTAGTCAGGGTTTAAATTGGCATTGCAGTGTGGGAATCAGGCATCCCAGATGGTGTCTTAAAGCCCTGTACCACAAAACCCATCCCAGTCATCCAATTTCTATTTTCACTGATTAGCTCTTGCCATGTCCTGTCACTTTCTACATTCTGAGAATGACAAATCACAGCCTATCTACCCTTCTCCTGCCCTAGGATCTTCTATTCATCAGGGTTTTCTTAATGAAAATATACTTATTTATCAAGGTATATCATGATACAAAATTTCAGTTAAAATGAATATTTTGCATGGTTTAAACTTTCTTCACTTCTTACCTAACTCTGAAATTTTAATGAGCTACATGTTGTGTCTTTTCTCATCTTCTGAAACATCAAACGTGCCTGTTTGTTAACGTAAAGAGCTGCGTAATAACAAGGGCTTTCAAATAGTTTGTGAGTGGGCTGGTGTTGGGTGCAGTGGATTAAACCACAGTTTGTGATGCTAACATCTCATCCAGTGCCCTACTAATGTTCATGACACTATGACGGTGAAGAATGGCCCAAATAGTTGGGCCTCTGCCACCCATGTGGGAGACCCAGATGGAGTTCCTGACTACTGGCTTCCGCCTGGCCCAGCCCCAGCCATCCTGGCCACTGGTGAAGTAGAAAAATTGATGGAAGATTCTTCCTTCCATCTTCCCTTCCTCTCTCCCTCCCTCCCTTTCTCCCTCCCTCCCTCCCTCCGTCCCTCCCTCTTCCTCCTCCTTCTTCTTCTTCTCTCTCTCTCCCCCTTCCTCTCTCCATCCCCCCTTCCTCCTCTTCGAATTATGTCTTTACTACTGTTTACTGCTCTCTTAAACCAAAGCATAATTCATCAAAGGGCTTGAAAGTTAGGATGTATATATTTTGAGAAACAAATTCAAATAGTGAATGATTGTAAACTTTTTCCCAATGTAGAAAACAAAAAGACATAAAAGCAAGATTAATCCAGATGCAGCAAAAGGTGTAGCCCTACTTTCATTTCAATATGTTTCTCCAACTTGATGCTTGAGAAGTCTCTTTGGAAAAGGTGTTTGAGTCCTAACTTCACTGCTAAAATAGTATTAACTGGTTAAAGTGGGCATTGCAACTTCAAAATCTGCGTTCAGCAAACCCCCTCCCACGGATGTGATCTGTTTTATGGTGATTACTTGGCACTGCACAGTTTTCACTGTCAAGCCTTGAAAAACCATCTTGATAGAGCATTTCTGTAAGTGGTTTCAGAGGATTATTTATGGCTCTGCAAGGATGCCAGATTGCCTCATTTTGAGACAATTAAAACAGGAGTTTATGCAACTGTTACTTGCATCTTTAGGAGGAAAATCCATTAACACAAGGCCAAGGGATCACTGCTGCCCGGAGAAGCTACCTTGAATAATAATCCAGGACCTTGGTAACCTCGCACAACAGAGTCACTGATGCCTGCTAGAGCAGTCTGCATGTGCATAGGCACAGGAACAGAAGCTGGGTGTCTGTTAGGGTGATAACTAATATATTTTTTATGAGGCAGTCGAAATGAGACTCCAGAGAGAGCAGCAAAGAAGACTGATCAGAGAGAGTGAAATTGGTGACAAGAAGATTGGAAAGTAGAACTCATCATAGAACAAATAAATCATGAGGAAGCCTGTGTGTGGAAGTACAAGGAAGCAGACAAAACTGCAGAAATCCACATTTTGCTAGAGGTCAGCTTAATGAATTATCCATGCAGATAAATTCTTTAATACCTTACCACATGTGGGCAAAAGCCAGTTGTTGACTAGAAAGAAAATGTCATCCTTCTATCAGGAAGTCCAATTTCACATAAGGAAATAACCATGCACAGATTTGGAACAAAGAAGACAGGAAGAACTCTTTCAAATAAAAATTTGATGGGTGGGTAGTTGGCATAGCAGCTAACATGCTGGTTAGGATGCTGCATCCTGCATCAGAGTACCAATGTTTAAATCCAAGCTCTTTTTCCAAACCTAGCTTCCTTTTTATGGACACCTTGGGAGGCAAGAGGTGATGAATTGAATGTTTGGTTCCTTGCCACTAACATGGGAGACCTGGGTTGAGTTCCCAACCCCTCCTTCAGCCTGACCCAGCCTTGCCTGTTGTGAGCATTTGTGGAATAAACTATTGAATGGGATTTCTCTCTCTCTCCCTTCTTCCCCTATCCCCTCAAATAATTAAATATGTAAAATTTAAACATTTCCTCTTTTTTGAGTTAATACTTCTTGTCCTGTGTGTTGGCAATCAGTATAAAAATTGACCTACTCCTACTATTAATACTGACACTAATATTCTCACTTTTTTAAGATGGATGTTTAATTTAATGTCCTATGAAATAAGGCCAAATCCAGGGACTAGGATTTTAGTAGGCACAGATATCATCATTGAGATATGATTTACCTAAAGTAAAGAAACAGTTTCACTTCTTTTTAACAGTTTCCCCTATTCATGGTTTAGCACCTCTTCACATATAACATTCCACAAAAAGTTATTTCAAAATCCATGATGTTCTAATACTGTGCCAGGCAGTAGAAGTACAATGTAATACTTTATCCTTTTTAGTATTTGTTGTTGTTGTTGTTGTTCTAGTACTAGTGGTTGAACTCTGTAATTAACACACAATTATTCTTAGGTATTTAAATTTTAACTGAAAAGTGATCCCTGTTAAATTTAAGAGTGGAAAAAGAGAGGGAGGAGATGTACAATTTGGGACATGCTCAATCGGACTTGCCGCAAATGGTGGAGTTAGAAATGTGCCAGGGGATTCCAATACAATCCCATCAAGGTGGCATGTACCAATGCCATCTCACTAGTCCAAGTGATCAATTTCAGCTCACGATTGATGGCTCTGATAGGTCTAAGAGTCAAAGGGATCACACAAACAAGACAAGTGTCTGCTAATACTAACTGATAGAATCAAAAAGGGAGAGAAAGATCCAACATGGGAAGCGGGATACACAGCAGACTCATAGAATGGCAGATGTCCTAAACAACACACTGGCCTCAGAATCAGCCCTCAAGGCATTCGGATCTGGCTGAAGAGCCCATGAGAGTATAGTAGGCATGGAAAGCCAAGATATCATGGAAAAAAAAAAAGACCTAAATGAAAGATCTCTGTGAGTGAGATCCCAGTGGAAAGAACGGGGCCATCAAAGAAGGAGGTACTTTTCTCTGAAGGGAGGAGAGAACTTCCACTTTGACTATGACCCTATCAGAATAAGATCAAAGTCAGCGAACTCTAAAGGCTTCCATAGCCCTGGCAACTCATGACTAGAGCCTAGGGAGATTACTGATGCCATGAACAGGAGTGTCAAATTGTTAAGTCAGCAACAGGAGTCACTGTGTACTTACACCCCATGTGGGATCTGTCCAAATGTGTTATCTGATGTGCAGTGATGCTATAAGTAGTACTGAAACAGTATTTTTATACTTTGTGTTTCTGCGTGGGTACAAGCTGATGAGGTCTTTGCTAATTATATATTGAATTGATCTTCTGTATATAAAGAGAATTGGAAATGAAAAAAAAAAAACAACCTGGTGTTAAATTTGGAATGGCATAGAAAATTAATTAATTAAAAAAATATTATGTAGGATCTCTGTCTTTAATGTGCTGTACATTGTTATTTAATGCTATAATTAGTACTCCAATGGTAGTTTTTTCACTTTGTGTTGCTATATGGGGCATACTGTTGAAATCTTTACCTAATATACTAAACTGATCTTCTGTATATAAAGAGAATTGAAAATGAATCTTGATGTGAATGGAAGGGGAGAGGGAGCGGGAAAGGGGAGGTTTGCGGGCGGGAGGGAAGGTATGGGAGGGGGGAAGCCATTGTAACCCATAAGCTGTACTTTGGAAATTTATATTCATTAAATAAAAGTTTAATAAATGAAAAAAAAAGAAAAGCAAAACAAACAAACAAAAAGAAGTACATAGATGTAAAATAGTTGCTCTGTTCTCAACAAGCTTGTATTTGAGGAAATAAATAGATGATGGGAATTGTGGTTGATAACATCCAATCTATGTCTCAGTTCTCTTCTTTCAGCAACAAAGATGTAGAAATCTGAGGTAGTAACATCTCTTTTCCTCTCCATGAGTAAGAATGTGTGTCCAAAGATCAGAGTGCTAGAAAATGCTATAGTTTCAAACCCCTCGCCCTGCCATCAGGAATGGAGTAAACTCAACTAAAATTGCTTATATCTCATTTGAAAATCTCATTTCTAATCTATTTACTTATCTCTATATTAAAAAGACTATAGATACTTTAAACCTAGACCTCACCTATTTTAATGAGTTCATTTTGTGTTGTTTAACCTTCATTACACAAACAACAAAAGGTAAAACCAATCCACATATGAAAGTAGAAAAGTTATTTGGAGATGTGACTTCAAATCAAGTGTGATTTATAAATAGTATTTATTAGGATGTTTTTATGAAACATTAATACTCTAATAACAAGTATATCAGTAGATACAGAATGCACACATACATAAATATTATTTTATATCATAAAACGATATTGTATACTGAATATATACATATGTATATATGCAAATATATACATATACATGACTACATAAATAGATATACATGTATATTTGAGGATACTGCAAAATTTGTAGAAAAAAAATGAAACTAAGAGATACCTGTATTTTAGTGCAAAACATTTAAATCCACATCTTTTCATAATCATTTTCTGTGAACTTTTTGTAGATATCTAATATAGATATGTGTATGTACACCCACACACATACCTGTATATGATAGAAAACTGATTTTCCAGTGTCTCTTCTTATGCCCCAAGCCATCATCTTTGTTTTATTTTACTGGAAGTAAGTTATGGGCTTGCGTATTTATACATACACACACACACACACACTCTCACAATTTTAAAACAGACCACATCTATTCAAGTCTAATGTAAATTTTACTAAATTCCTTGTTCAAAATTGTCTCTTTTTTAAACATAAATTTTTATTTATTTGAAAGATGTGGTGTTAGAGTTGGGAAGAGAGAGAAAGGGAGAGGAGAGAAAAATCTCTGATCTGCTGGTTCACTCTGAAATCCCACAATGGCTAGGGCTAGGCCAGGCTGAAGTTGGGAGTCAGGAACTCGATTCAGGTTTCCAACATTTATGGTAGGCACTCAATTATTTGAGTACTCACCTGCTGCTTTCCAAGGTATACATTTGCAGGAAGCTAGGATCCGGAGGAGACCCAGTAATCCAATCCAGGCAGCATGGGATGTAGACTTTTTTTTTCCTTTAATGGGATGTGGAATATTAAGTGGTATTTTAGCTGTTAGACTAAATTCCCACACTGTTTTTCTTTTTGTGTCATGGTAGTGTATACTTCTTACAGATTGGTTACCTTTTGTCACTAAAGTATGGACTACATGCTTTCTTCTTTAAGTGATAATTCAATTTATATAAGATTTTATGTCTATTATCAATTGCACACAGAATTATAAAGATATATTTCTTTTTTAAAAAAAGATTTATTTATTTTATTTGGATGTCAGAGTAACAGAGAGGCAGAGGGATAGAGAGAGAGAGAGGTCTTCCATCCTCTGGTTCACCACCCAGAAGGCCCCAGCGGTGCCAGAGCTGGGCCAATCTGAAGCCAGAAGCCAGGAACTTCTTCTGGGTCTCCCACATGGGTGCAGGGGCCTAAGGGCTCGAGCCATCTTCTAGTGCTCTCCCAAGCCATGGCAGAAAGCTGGATCAGAAGCAGAGCAGTCAGGGATCAAACTGGAGCCCATATGGGATGCTGGCACTACAGGTGGTAGCTTTATCCACTACACTATAGCTCTGGCCCCTTAAGACATATTTCTGTTCAATCATCATGAAGCAAATATTGCCAATAAGAAGTATGTTTAAACTGTCATTGAATTCCTGCGATAAGTGTTACTTCTTAAAGTGATTTATTTTATGATAATGGAAGTTCACAAATACCATGAGAAGGTGCCTCAGTCTGTGTGTTGGTGTATATGTGTGTGTGTTGCGGGGGGGGGGGGGGTTAAAATTCCTTTCACTTAACACTTGCTAAGCCTTTTCAATTTTGCAATCCCATTGTTCTTCAGCTCCAAGTAATTCTATTTTATTTTTAAAGTCATTCGGCTCCTTCACTATTATCTCTTCATACCTCTGTAGTATTTTTTAAAAATATATTTAGTAGCCATTATGCTATTTGAAAAATAGATATGAGCCTGTTTGATTCATTGAGGCAAAGGTCTTAGATAAACTTGTAATCGTTCCCTTAGATTGCTGTCATTGGCTACCCTTCCTTTGGTAAGGAGAAAACCTCCATTATCTTCAGCTTTGGAATTATCATATGATAAAAAATGCACATTAATTACTTTCCTATGCTGTTTAGAGTCCCATGCCTCCTATGTAAAGTAACTGCCCATTTATTAAATTTTCTATACTGCTTACATTGTGATGTAAAGCTCAGCAGTACTAATAAAAACTCTACTCTGAGTTGATCTTGACCTACATTCAAGTGAAAATTACACAGTTTAAAATAGGAAACACATTCTCTTTTCTATGTTTTTATCAATAAGGGCATTTGCTTTAGAAGTGGATTTTCATCTTTCATTTATGCTCAAATAAACATCACATATTTCTGATAATTTTACTGGAATACATAAAAAGCTTGAAATATGAGGACAGAAAAACCACCATTACCAACAAACTCAATGTTCAGGGACTACTTTATACAAAGAATAGATACATGTTAATACAAAAACACTGCCTTACTGATACCTTGACCAGTAGCTGCAAGGACAGTTGTAATTCACTAAGTCTCAATGTACTCGTAGACACTATAATAGTAGCAATCATGGATTAACATATTTACACAAACAAATAGTAAAAACCAAGTTTAGAATACTTATAGGATCTAAAATTCAAACTATACAATCAGATTGGATATTAATGTGCCCACTAACTTTTTGATTTCAGGAAAACGTTTATTCAGCAAGCAAAAAAATATTTGGCACTAGGAATACAAAATTTGCAAGGCAGAGGGTCTTTCCTTAAGATCTTAACTGTGGGTATGGCGTTGTGACGTAGTGGGTTAAGCCGCTGAGATGCTAGCATCTTATATGAGCACTGGTTCATGTCCTGGCTACTCTGTTTCTGATCCAGCTCCCTGCTGATGTACCTGGGAAAGCAGCAGAATATGACACAAGAACTTATGCCTTAGCCACATATGTGAGAGACCCAGATGGAGTTCTTAGCATCTAGCTTTGGCCTGCCCCAGACCTGGCCATTGTGGCCATTTGGAGAGTAAACCAGCAGGTGGACGATCTCTCTCTCTCTTTCTCTCTCTCTCCCTTTCCCTGTAAGTCCCTTTTCAATACATAAAATAAATCTTTTTTTTTTTTTTGCAGGCAGAGTTAGACAGTGAGAGAGAGAGACAGAGAGAAAGGTCTTTCTTCCGTTGGTTCACCCCCCAAATGGCTGCCACGGCCAGCGCGCTGCGCCGATCCGAAGCCAGTTCCTCCTGAACTCCCATGCGGGTGCAGGGCCCAAGCACCTGGGCCATCCTCCACTGCCTTCCTGGGCCACAGCAGAGAGCTGGACTAGAAGAGGAGCAACCGGGACAGAACCCGGAGTGCCGGCGCTGCAGGCAGAGGATTAGCTTAGTGAGCTGCAGCATCTGCTAATAAAATAGATCTTAAAAGAAAGATGCTAACCATAGGATACTGTGATTTATGCAATAATTTCATGAAAACCTTTGAGAAGACTAGTGATCTAAAGTAGGAGGTGGAAGAAGACTTCTCAGATGAAAAGGAAGTTGAATCGGTTCTTTAACATATGTATACAAGTTTTATATGGAATGCGAGGGGATGAGAGTGGTTGGGTTTTTTTTAATCCCTAAGGAATCATATCCTCCTATTTACTATTCATTGTTTAACTTCAATTCCTTTAAACATACTTTTCTGCCAGATTCAACCTATTGAATTCTATTTGGTTTCTAGATAATATAAATTTTAAGATTTCTAGTTAGTAGCAGAAATTGACAGATTTTACTCCCAGCATCAAGGTTGAGTGCATTTTACTAATGGAACTACTGATCGATCTGGTTGCTGTCTAACACCAACAAAAGAACAGAAAGTGAATAGAGTGGAACAATAGGATCACTGAGGCACAATAGGTGCATTGAGAGCTAAGGACACAGGCCAGGAGAGTGTGGGGGGGCAATTGCAAGCCCAATCAGGCAAGTTTCAGAATTGAAGGAAAAACAACAAAACAACCATCATAGAGAAAGAAACTTCTTTCAGAGTTGTTTGCAATTCATTCTGTGTCTGGGTAGCACAGCCTCCTGTATTTTCAAAGTCTAACACAGATTCTGATTCTGCAGGTGCAGTTGATGAAACATAAAATAGAAAGAGAACAAGTCTTCAACAGGATTCTAAACTAATTTGACAACTTATAAACTATATTAACTTAGAAAAGTATTGATTAAATATAACTAGCCCTCATCTTGTTGTTTTGAAAATTAAGTAGAATATAGAAAGTACAATATGTGATCAATCCAATATCTTCTTTCCCTTTCATTCTACTGATTTATATATATATATATATATAAAAGATATATGTATATCTCTTTTTATATAAATATATATAAAAGATGAGGTTCTGCAGCAGTATCCCATATCCACTAGATGCTGATTTATTGATGTACTTAGCAACATTAAAAATGTGTTGGAGAAAGAGAAGATGCAATAGGCAGATTAGATCTAATTACAGAGAAATGCTGTTGGCCTAGACTGTCACATCTTCTACTAATTTATTTTTTTCTTATTTGAACCCCAACTTTTGAGGACTTCACACATATGACAAAGGGTGAAAAAGAGTTATAGAGACAAGAATTACTGCTCTGAACAAGTAAAAAGAAACAAATTTCCTGCCTCATTTTCTTCAAATTACCTGTTCTAATGGCCACAAGATCTCTCTGTTTCTTTGACTCCCTGCCTTTAGCAGATGGCAGCAACCCAGTACCCCGTGTTGCAGGCAGGAAAAACAAATTTTGGTTTAGACATCATCTTAGGTAAATTAGTGTGTATAGGCATGATTTACATAATTACAGCAGTTAGTAATTGGTGTAAATAGAGATCATGTCACAACTACCAAACAATTAAATTACATAAGAAATTGATAAAAAATGTATATTTTTGTGAGACAAAATGCAGTACATGAATACCAAAATTATACTTTGGAATGCTTCCTCACATGGGGCACCATAGATGTTAGGAAAAGAAGTGCAGAATAGAGAGGAGGCAGTGTACACATTTACAGCCAGACCGAATTATTCAGAGAAAATAAATTCATAGAGGTGGATGAACAACTGCTTGGATGCACATTGATGGAACACATGGTAGAAGGCCTGACCCCCAGGAGCCTGTCTTTTTTATATTTTAGGAGGGCTAGGGATGGGGGTGGGCTTCCGGCAGCAGGAGGAGAAGTTCTGGTCTTTCAGGTGTTCCAGCAACTGATCTTTCAGGTGGCTGTGGGGGTAGGGTATGAAGGCAATAGGATGTGAGGCCCAATTGAGATTCAAGGGCAAAGAATAAATCCCAATGTTTATCTGTCTTTTGGGCAATGAGCAAGAATGGCTGAGAAGTATGTCTTTGTTCCATCAAACTCCTTACATCAAATCATATTGTACTTCATATTGTTACAACAGAACCCTAGAAATTAGATGGAGGTGATACTATGGAACTTCCAAATCTGTTTTCACTTGCCCATTATTCAGAGAGCCAACAACTGACATCAGGGTAGAGTACGAAACTAGGTACCGGGCCAAGCTATGTCATAGAAAGCTAATCCTCTGCCTGTGGAACTTCCATCCCATATGGTCACCAGTTTGTGTCCCCAGCTGCTCCTCTTCCAACCCAGTTCTCTGCTGTGGCCTGGGAAGGCCGTAGAAGCTGACTCACATGGTTGGGCCCCTGCACCCCTGTGGGAGATCCAGAAGAAGCTCTTGGCTCCTGGCTTTCAATTGGTCCATCTCCGGCCTTTGTGGCCTTTTGGGGAGTAAACCAGCAGATAGAAGATCTTTCTCTCTGTCTTTCTGTAACTCTACCTCTCAAATAAATTTAAAAAAAAATCCTAAAAAAAATGAAAAGGAAAAAGAAACTAGGTATTTATTGCAAAGTACAGAGCAGGGAGCCAGGTTACTGCTGAATCCCTGGTCTTCCTGAGGAGTTAGAGGTGAGTTTCTTATAGATTGAATTTGAGACTGAGAGGTACATGTTCATCTCTTGTCAGAGTTGCTGGCCAGTCAGTCGTGCTCATAGCCATCTTTTGGTCAGTGACGACATACTCTTTAGGGAATATTAATAACTGCCAGGTGGACTTCAGTAGGTCTGAGGTGGGTCACACATGTCAATGTAAGTGTTCTGCTCCAGGCCTCTAGTTCCCCTGTGTGGACTTGGCATTCCCCTAAACATACTCCTCCAGACAGTACTGACCAAAATGGTTCTATCTATTGGAAAAACAAGTGACTTCTTGTGTATAGAGATTAGAACCCTGTAGGGCAGCTGTATCACTCTCAGTTCAGAGAATTTGTTTTGATAAAGGACAGGCAAAGGTACCTTGGGCCAAGGAAGACAATCAAGAGGTTGAATTCTGCCTTTACATTATAGGAGTTTGGTCTCAGTATATGGATAAAGATCTTTATTGCAAATAATGTTTCTTGGGACTATTTTAATTTTAATGATCAGGAACAAAATGGCAAAAATCCAGCTTTCCTCTTATTTTTCTACTGTTTCTATGTGGTTTGTGGTCAGAGTAAAAATCCAGGTGTAGGACATAGTTAGAATGAATTAAGAGTACTATTTCTCACATATACTGTTTCCTTGAAAAAAGTTTTAGCATTAAGTGGCTTTATTCTCCCAAGTTTTCTGATAGAAATTGTTTTGTTGGATGTTTATGTTGTATTGATACTTTTGAAAAATATGAATGCCAAATTTCTATACCTCATTATCAGGGAGGAGTTTAATATTTTTTACCCTCTTCATGATCAGAGCCCTAAGTATGATGAATTTCAAATAATTAGTAGTTGCATTGTCATTATTTTTTAACAGGTGAGAAAATGCTTAAAGTAGCAATATTTATTTTACTTTAATTTATCTCAATAAAGTTATATAATTAAAAGTAAAAACATTATTTGTTCTGTATTTTAGAGTTGAGAGAATATTCTACTCTAGCTCTTTGGCCTTCATAGCAGTCTCTTAAGCAAGTAATTATACAGATGAGGGCACAAACTCAAAGAGGTTAGAAAGGCTTATGAAAGTCAACACATGACATTTGGAATGCAATACACAGAGGTACAAATTAAACACAGGAACTTCAGCTTTTCAATAGCTATGTACCTGAATCTGTTTAATTTCAGGTTAACTGTGTGTTCTCAAAAGACATAAAATTATGTTTATTAAAATTAAAAACCATGCATAACTATCTTTATAAGTAAGAGAAACATCTTTTCTTATGTGTTTATTTACTTTATTATTTGAGAGGCAAAGGGATAGGGCAAGGTAAGGACAGACAGAGATAATGAGTGAGAGTGAGAGAAGAATTTCCATCTGCTGATTCACCTCCTAAATGCCTGCAATGTCCTGGGCTGGGCCAGACCAAAGCCTGAAGCTGGGAACTCAATTCAGGTCTCCCCTGGGTGGCAAACACCCAATTACTTGAGAGTGTATAGTAGCTAAAGGTTAGGATGCAGGCATCTTACTTGGGTTCTTAATCCTTAAGACAGAAACCTACCCGTTCTTTTTATTTGTTTATTTTTGTTTTATTATTTGAGAGGCAGAGACAAAGAGACAAAGAGACAGAAAGATCCAGACAGACAGGATGCATCACTGAAATACTACCTATTCAAGAAAAAATATGCAGTTAATTCTAGTTATATCAGTTATGTTCCATAGAGTCACTGCAAATACTAGAGAGGGAATACTGACTCATCACTCCTACAAACTTGGTACCACATTTTCACCAACAAATCAGTATTCACCTTTTTTACATATGTGATTTCATCAAAAGACATTTAATAAATATTGTTGATCCATTGAGATTGAACTAATTACCAACATTACTAGAATTCACAGTTGAAGAGAGCATATCTGATGTATATTTTTTCTCTGTAGGGCATATCACACCTTTTTTTTTTTTTAAAGATTTTATTTATTTGAGAAGTAGAGTTCCAGAAAGAGAGAGACGGAAATGACTTCCATCTGCTGGTTCACTCCCCAAATGGCCACAACAGCTGGAGCCAGGCCAATCTGAAGCCATGAACCAGGAGCTTCTTCCAGGTCTCCCATGCAGGTGCAGGGGCCCAAGCACTTGGGCCATCTTCTACTGCTTTCCCAGGCCGTAGTGCAAAGCTGGATCATAAGAGGAACAGCCAGGACCAGAACCAGTGTCGCAGGTGGAGGATGAACCTACTGCGTCACAGTGCTGGCCCCATCACAGCCTTTTTGTGCTTAGAACACTGAACAAAATCAGCACTTTGCTTCAGAGACACATTAGACTAGTGAAACCAACAAAATTGTGAAATACTCAGCATTGCGTAGGATGCATAAGAACACCTATTTATAGTATGAAAGCCACAACCTGAAGGTAGATCATCTCTTAGTTGAATCTTTGCTGGGAAAGTGCATATTGGGTGACACATTTCTCACCTCTCTGTACGTGTGCATACCTTCAAATTATCATGAAAGCAAGTACTGATTTTTGGGATATAAATAAAGTTTAGCCAGTAAGCACATTTGCAAACATGGAATCCATGAATCACAAGGATCAACTGTATTAAATTCTTAAGCACAGAATGTTGTGTTGAACATTAAAGATAAGAGGATGAATAGAATATTACTGCTGACTTTGAGAAGTTCAAAGGCTACCTAGGGAGAGAAATACCAGCGGAGAATGACAGTTCAATGTAATTGTGTTCTTATTGTCAGAGGAGGGAATGACTCAATCTTCAGTTGGTATATGACTATGTTTTTCATTCTTGTCTCTTCATATTATTCTTTAGGAACAGCATGGTCAATTCCTGCCACAATTCTTATCACTTTCAATTTATACACCAATTCTTCCTTGTTCACATAAAAAAGTCCTGAGAAGCACTGGCTCATTTTTTCTCTATTCCTTTACTGCTCAGCAAGGCAAATTGAAGTTCCATGGCAGTTTGAATTTAGAAAGTGAAACATTCCCGTATTACATCCCATCACTGTTATATTTTCCACTGAACTACTTATATAACTATATAGAAAAAATTCATCAATACCTTCTTTCTTCATGGAAGGCAGTAGCATGCTAACATAATGTTATCACTTCTCTTTACTTCAAGTCTCATCCAAATACATTTAATCTATTTTCATAGACCCTAAAATTCCTTGCCTACATCAGCCTCTCACTTGATTGTATTTCTTTGAGTATTAAAGTGCTTTTCTAATAAAAATATTTATTTATTTATTTGAAAGACACGCACACACACACACGAGAGAGAGAGAGAGAGAGAGAGAGAGAGAGAGGGAGAGAGAGAGAGAGAGTGATTTTGATTCTCTTCTTTACTGCCCATAAAAGCTAGGGCTGGTCCAGGCCAAACCAGAACCCAGAAAGTCCATGTGGATCTCCCACTTTGGGTGTCAGGGACCCATTTGCTGCCTCTCAGGGTGTGCATTAGCAGGAAGCTAAAATAGAGAGTGGAGCCCAGACTCAAAGCCTGGTACCTGGGGGTCCTTACTGCTGTGCCAAATTCACACCTTCCAAAGTGCTCTTTTAGAAAATTATAGCTTTATGTACAGATTTGATATGCAAGCCCATAAGTTTCAATATACTTTAAAATTGTATACCCAGAAACCTAAAAAACGAATTGTGTTTTCCAGATTTTTTATTTATTGTTGTATTTTGAAAAATAAAATGTAATGTTTATTCCTCCTTTTCATGTGAAACACCTATGTTCTCCTACGATTTTCTTTGAATATGTTTTCCTCCAACTTATCCTTCCATCTATCATATCCTCACCAGAACCATACTCCCCAATCTCAAAACTAATTAAAACTCTATTACTCATGTATATAATACAGCTTCCTGATTAGCTTAAGGATAACTCTGTCTTTGGTTGTTAGCACTTTCTTACATTTCACGTCATCATTAACCCCTGAGTTTTAGATGACAAAACGTGGCTGAAACTAAGTTGAGTGTAACTTTTAAGTTCCTACATGGTGGTTTGTTGTTCTAAAGTGTCATTATTTCCTATTAATCAAATCTAAATTGCACACCAAACTCTGGACTTCCTTGTATGTGTCCCAGTTTTAAATTGCATCACATATTATTATTGTGTAATTGGTTTTTCTTCAAAAATATTCCTAATTTTCTGAATTTTCATTAAAGCTAGGTCTGTGTTTCTACTACTTGAGTTAGAATCATCTGAATTTTGAATTAGCTTCAGTTATTATTCAAGGAAGAAACTATTTAGAGGAATTTGAAATGTATGTTTCCCTTCCACCATAGAGCACTGAACTCAGAAGTATCTGCTATCCTACTCCAAGATTGTGAACTAAAGCACCTGACAGGTTACCCTCCTTCATTTACTTGTTAAAATGAAGTTCTTTTAATTGATATTTACCTAAATTTTTAATTCAGTTTGATCCCTTAGAATCACCTCTGGTCTAGAGAGAGATTATGCAGTTTGGGGGAGTTTGTTCTGTAAAACCTCAAGGGTTATTTACCAATAGTCTCTCATTTAGAAAATTGCAAATTGTTCTGGGATGTGTGGGCTGCAAAAGTGTATTAATATTTTATAGTTTTTTGGTCATTAGAGGCAACAGAAGCTTTTGAAATATCATCTTGTTAATCAGTTGATCTTTCACCTCAATAATTAGATCTTTCAATTACTTCTAAAATTGCTAGAAGTGGTATTTTCAGGCAACATAAAGTAAAATTCATTTAATGAAACAATGACATTTGAAACTAATAGATTTTTCTTTTTATATTGAATTCAATTCTCTTATCAGTCTTAGTGGCTAATTCATTGCTACTATTATTTAAAATTTTGATCTAATTTTTAATATTTTAGAATTGAAGTAATTAGAAAGTACATGGTAAATGACTAAGTATAATTTGAACAGCACTATGCCTGAATCACAAATAATGAGTGGAAAATGTGCTGATTTTTTTAATATTTGGAATTATATTGACATTTCAGAAATGCAATTACATTTTCAGTAGTAACTTTGCTTATTAAAAGACATTTTAAAACAGTTATAGCTTAAGATATCTTAATTTATTCAAATATACTAAAAATCTCACATATTTTTAATTTTGATGTATATAAATGGAGTTTAGAGCTGGAATTTCTTTAAAAAAGGAACATTTGGGTTTACATTAAAATATGTCACTTATCTCATTTCTGAAATACATTAGGCAATAGGCTAATTCATTATGGGTCAGTATGCTATTGTGTAAGGCCTACTGAATAAGTATTCTGAAAGATACTTCCCTAAAGTTCTGAGTTTTAACTATTTTCTCACTAAATGACTAGGGGCTAATGTTGTATTTATTGTGGCTATTAATAGATAGTTACATAGAGAGATATTTTGGTAAAGCTGTAGTGTTAAGGAATTTGGAAATATTTTTGAATTGGATAAATTTTTGGTAATTAATGAGGGTGGACTGGGAATTGCAGGTTGGTTATAGTAACTGTGTTGTCACTGATTCCATCTTAAAGTTTTTGTTTAGGCAGATTTCTATTTTTTCCTGTGGCTGAGAGGAAACTTGTTGGAGGAGTTAACTTTGTAAAATGTTCAAGCACTTCATTAATTTCTGATTTTGGATTGCTCAATTTTATAGCCTTTCTGTATGATATCTACATTTAAAAATCATAATAAAATAATATATGGAATTGTCTAACCTAGAAAAAACATCAAGACTTTGAACTCCACATAATTTGAGGTATGTAAAAGGCAAATGTTCATAAAATATCTCTAGTTCATTACAATAATCCATCAAAGCATTATGACAATCAGAGTTACAAAAAATGAGAGTAGTGTGGGAAAACAAAGAAGAGTTCAAAGAGCAAATGAAAAAGAAACAACAGGATGTCTGAATAAAATATTTCTTGGAAAAAAACTATGTTGATTGAAGAATTGAGAAAATCTAATTATTATAGCAACCACACAAAAAATTGAAAATGTAGCTCAAGTTTTCCACAGAAGTAGACATTAGTCCCCAAAGGTTACATGCCTGAGTTTTGAAAATTTGAAGAGGTATCATCCCAGGATTATACTAAAGACTAAATCATCATCACTTTGTCTATGCTTTCACTATTAATGAATAAGAATTCCTATTCATTTTTACTCACCAATATTTGGTGCTATCATACTTAATTGTTTTTAAAGAAGATAAAATGTCATAGCTTATTATTTCAATTGATATCTCCCTAATTGTCAGTGACACTAAACATCTGTTAATATATTCAGTAGTTTACTTTTATAAACATGGATGAGTTTTTAACATTATATATTATATAGCTATTATATAACAGTGTATGTTATATAGTTCATGGATACATAGTCTATCTTTGTTGAATAGGAATAAAAATATTTATAGCAATGATATTCAACAAATTTTTCAAGAACAAACTTTAAAATCCAGGGAATTAGTTTTTTTATACACAAATATTCAATCTCCTCTTCTGACATCCATGAAATGGATAAAATCATCACCTTATTTATTTTGGGTCAGTTTTTTTTTTTCAGCAGTAGAATGTGAATGAATATATGCCAGTTTTTCAAATAAATGTCCTGTTTTAACCCTCTGCTTTAGGAGCTTCTGAGACAGGATAGAAACAGTACTCACTCAGTCAAGCTCTAGCTGACCGCACATGTGTACTCTCAACCTAACTTTGTATTCATCTTCAGCTACAAATCAATGAGGAGTAAGGAGCAATTGGGACCCAATAGCAGAAGACACCCTACTTCCTCCTAAGGACTACCCTGATCTGGACACATGCCCAGAATAGAAAATGCCCAGAATAGAAAAATGTAACTGATGTTATACTCCTGGATTGGTAGATGTGAGCAACACATTCCTTTCAATTGTTCTGCATAGCTTGAGAAGAATTGGAATTAGTTCTTTTTTCAAAGTCTGGTAGATATCAGCATTGAAGCTGTCTGGTCCTGGGATTTTCTTTGTTGGGAGGGTCTCCTCCTCCTCCTCCTCCTCCTCCTCCTCCTCCTCCTCCTCCTCCTCCTCCTCCTTCTCCTCCTCCTTCTTCTTTCCTTGATCTGAATGAAAATTTTTCAAAGATTTGTCTTCTAGCTCAGATATTCTTTCTTCTGCCTTGCCAAGTGTGTTGTTAAGGCTTTTTTTTTTTTTTTGAAAACAGGTGTTTATTATGCAACAATTTTCACAATTAAATGCTTTAAACAAAAACCCCTTATACCATAAACTGACAATGACCTGGCATATGCAAATTCTTCAGGATGGAGAAGTATTTTTTTGGATGAATTTACAGATAATAAGCTGATTCCAAAATGTATATATGAACTGGCTTGACATGATTAATAACAGAGAGTAAAGTGTAAACATGGCCAGTAATTTCTATGAAGTCAATTCAAGGTCAGTGACCAGAGAGCTGCATGATAAAAAATTGGAGGTTAAAAAAAACCTCTAGGAAGCAAGCTTGTACCATGGATGTTGGGAGACTGAGGGCTGGGGGGACTCACTCTTGAACACCACCAAGCAAAGGATGTATAACATCCACCACACATCTGTTCTAAAAACAGCATGTTTTCAAAGCCTGGACATATCTCTTCATGAATAAACACCACAGTATTAACCATGACAGAGAAGCCACCAGGATGAGCTCCAACACGAGCTGCTCCCTGCGCTGTAACCAGGGGTGTACACTCAATCTCGGGGCTTTAGGAACATCTTCTTTGCTTTGATGGGTTGCATGTCTCCATTCTCATCTCCTTCATAATTGGCACGGTCTCTCTTGGCAAACTTTTTTCCAATTGTCCCCACCAAAGTCTCATATCTCAACCTCAGGATTAAATCCTCTGAATGACATTCTTCCATAGAGATCTTCACACAACAAGAAACTCTGCTCTTCTATTATCAAACTCTCTTTCTCTTTTAGCTCTGGCAAATCCAAGTACCAGTGTTCTTCACTAATGATTTTCTTCTCTTCCTCTCTGAGCTATTTCTTGGTTTTCGAGTCCAATCCCCTTTTCATGAACTTCATGCGCAGCGAGTTCTTGGATAACTTGGTCTTGAGCTCGGCCTCCATGCTCAAGGCTTTCTACTATATTTTTTATTTGATCTATTGAGTTCTTCATTTCTAATATTTCAGTTTGATTTCCCTTTAAAATAATTTTCATGGGAAAAATTTTCATTCTTGTTATATATGGATTTCTTAAATTTATGGATTTGCTTTGCATTGCTTCTGAATAATCCTATGATTAATCTTTTTCATTTCAGGCATTTCATAATCTCTTCATCTTCACATTCTTATATTGAAACGTTGCTTGTTCCTTGGGGGAGGGGGACAGGATCATGTTGTCTTCCTTAATTTTGTTTCTTGAATTTTTGCACTTATTTTTATGCATTTCTCAAGTACTTGTTGGTTTTTTCCTCTGATGGCTTTGATCTTTGAACCATGCCTCTGTGGCTTAGTGGAATGTCTATCCTTTCAGTGAGTACCCAAAGGTGTGTGCTGGGTGTGGCCAGGGAGCTCTGGTCTGTACTCCAGGGTGGGTGAATATCCAGGGTTACACCCAAGTTTGGCTTCGTAGAGCTCCTCTTGTTATCATAAAGGGGCATATGGTTACCTCTGTTGGCATAATCATACCCTCACCTCCTCTCTTCTAAGGTGATTAATGCCCAGGTGTTAGAAATCATTGAGGACAAGACTCATCTATGCTTCCACATGAACTGCACAAAAGATCTGTGCAGTCTTCAGTGTAAGTGTGGATCCCACTGCAATGACCCACCCTGGGCAGTCAGGGAGCTCTGAGTGTGTGGAGACACATACAGTGATTGCTCAGAGATGCAAGTACACCTTGTGCTCTCTCATGTAGTCATAGAATTATCACAGTCTCAGCACTCAGGGCTCCTGCAGTCACAGGGCACAGCAGATCCACTCTGCCCACTAGCCTGTCAAACAGAGAGGCTGAGAAGTTGCCAGAGCCAGCTGCCTGTGGTTGCTCTGCCTAAGCAGTTTGAGCCCTGGAGCCCCGGAACCTGTGATATGTTGAGAGGCTTGGGGCACCTAACAGTTGTGTATGGGTGCTCAGCCCCCTGTCAGTCTTCCCAGCCAGACTCAAAGTCAGTGGGGAGCTCAGACTTTTCCTTCTGGTAAAATCCCTGGATCATATGTGTGCACAATACCCTCGAGTTGCAGCCTTACTCATTTCACAATCGTGCTGGGTACATACAAGATTCTCTGTACAGGTACTAATGTCTCAATGGCTTGTTCTCCCTGCCCGTTTCTGGGTTCGTGCTCCAGCAAATTCATGCTGAATTTGCCCCTCAGGACAAGATGGTGACTGCCCCCACCAGTTGCTGGGTGTGCACACAAGCTCTGCAGCAGCTGATACCTACTTATGTTCAAAACTGCACCCACCCTCTCTCAGGCAGTTTTTGGGTGCCATTTTGGGGGGTGTAGGGGGTAAGAAATGTCCCCTTTTTCTAGGTGAATGGGCACCCTGTTCCCTTCAGGGCTCTGGACCAGACACAAAGACAGTGTAGTCGGCTAGGCTTTCCCTCTAGCTGTATCACCAGAGGCACAGGTTGCTGATCTCACCTTATTCTCTAAAGCTGGAGCATTCTTCAGCTCCAAGCTGCTGGGGTGTTTTGTTGTTTCCATGCTTGTTGCTGCACATTTATACCTTCTAAACAGATCCACGATGTCTGCCCTGCTTCTAAGGAATCTGATCTGCATTCCCCGCCCCCCCCCCCCCAGTTTTTCCCTGAGAATGCACTTTCTCTTTGCTTTTTTCTTTTTTTAAACTATTTTCACCCAGCCTAGAGTAGACAGCCCTGTTGCTATTCCACCATCTTGGAATCCATCTAATCACATCTTTAAGCCCCACTACCAAAAATGTTTTGAAACTGGGGAACAAGTCCCAGCATATGAGCATTTGGGGGACACATAATGCCTGTAAAGTAGAAACTTATTTTTAGAAATGTTCAATATTATGGATATGGATTTTTTATTGCTCAAAATTCATATGTTGAAACTTCTCTTAATCTATGCAGCTGTAACAGAATGCCCTAAACTAGGCAACTTACAAATTAGATGTTTATTTTTTATTAATTTGGAGGTTGTAACCTCCAACATCAAGATGTCAAGAATTGGTGTCTAGTTAGGACTTCAGTCTGCTTTGAAGATGGCACTTATTGCTGCCTCTTCTATAGGGTTTGGGAGACAAAGAAGAGAGTTGATAAACCATCAAGCCCTCTCATAATCACATTCATGAAGGCTCTGCCTTCAGGACTTAGTCTCCTGTCAAAGCCAAACCTGTATTATCATCACATTAGTCATCATGTTACAATCTGAATATTCAAAGATGTATTCATAGCCAAAACTTCACTCCTAATAAAATGATAAGAGCAGGGTGGGATTTGGGGAGTTAATTAGATCTCCATGAGATCATTAGGATAGAACTTCATGATGTGATTAGTATCCTCCTAAGAAGAGAGAGAGAACTGTCTCTTGACTATGAGAGGATATAGCAAAAAGTTGTCATCTGCAAACAGGAAGATTGCCCTTGCTAGGATCTAGATCTGCCAGCACTTTGATCTTGAATTTCAAAGCTTTGAGACCTGTGAAAAATAAGTTTGCTGTTTAAGCCAGCCAGTCTATGGCATTTTTATTATAGTGTTTACTGACTAAGGCATTGTGAATAGTAAATTAATTCATTTAAACCTTTTAGGAAAAGGAAATATACAGAGTAAGATCCCAGAAAGCATTGGATATCAACATCAATAAATCAGTAGATGACTCAAATCGCTATCAACAGAAGAGTAACTAGAGAAGTTAAGAACATCTATAGTATACTGTGATCAAAATGACTATGAATATCTAGATCTGGTATCATAGATTAATAATTGAAGAAAAACAAATGGCAAAACAAGACATATGATATATTTATGTAAAAGTACAGTTCGACATTCTTTATGCAGTCAATACATGAATATTCATCGGGGACCTCATCACATAAGTGTGTTCATTTATGGGTACCAGGAGTGGATTGTAGGCAAATAAAAGTGACTGTATCCTATTATTTTTCAAAAGGACATATTTATGTTTTCATTGAACAACTTTTTCAAAAAGGGAACATTTTTGCTAAACTTTTTATTAACATTGGTATGACAAAAAACCCTGCATAAGTACAGGATAAAATGTATTATAATATACATTTTAGATATGTAATGAAAATGCATACCTTTTCATCTAAAACTGCGAAATAATTTACAAAGGAATACACAAAATACTTTCAAATATTGCTATATTTATAATTTTCAAATACTTAAATAAGGAGATTCAGCAGCTTCTTTTACTGAAACACTAAGCAAATTTCAGTCATACAGTTAAGAGTAATTCCTTTTCCAATGAAAATGTCTAGAGGAGTTTAGGTAGGCAAACTATCATTCTGCCCGGATGGTTACATTGCTTGTTGCTTCATTTAATTTTTGGCAAATTGATCCATATTGCTGTAATGAATACATTTCTAGAAATCATAGGATATTTTAGTTTCAATTGGCAGGAAATATTTTCCTCAATAAAACCAAGCAGCGTATTTTCTAAGTTCTTTGCAGGGCAATGAGAAAGAAATTCTAATCATTAAGCTTTAAGGATTAAGACTGGGCTCTCTTCTATAAAACTTTAAATGTAGCTCCCAAATATGATCTTACACCATGTCTTAGATAGCACAGCTATCCTCAAAGGCAGTTAATGGGTTTCTATGCAATTTTCTTTCTAAAAATGATAATTCATTGCTTTATAGTTTACAAATCTCATTCAGAGCCTTGTTTGATCTTTTCACACACGCAATGCCTCAGAAACTCATTTGTAAAGGCAATAGGGTTTAATAAAAAGAAAACTTATTAGAGAACTTAAATTTCCCATTTACTTCTGCTGAGTGCTGGCTCTAAGTGATTTCTGTGTACCCTAATGTCTTGATATGAGATTAGTTCTATTCTACTTTTCCCTTCTACAATTGTTGAATTAAGCTTGTTATGTAATCATTAAGGATTCCTAATCTGGAAACCCCAAACCTAAAGGTTTTGTCAACTGACAAAACAACAGAAGTGGAAACTTCCATACAAACTTTATTTTGCCCACAAAAGTGTTAAAATATTATATAAAGTTATGTTCAGATTAAGTGTTTAAAGTAAATAGCAAACAAATTAATTTTGTGGTAAGATTTGGGTTTCATATACATGATATCTCATTATTTATGTACAAATATTCCAAAACCCCAAGTATAATTAATAATCCAGAAAAGCTCTCTAAAGCATATGGAATAAGGGAAATACATTTTACAGTAGGATCTGTGATGCAAAAAATGTAGAACATGTTCTCTACTCTCAGATCCTTAGACCCTAAAACAGATATTATAATCATAAATAAACGTTCTCAAAGATGAATTTCAAAGATGTGCCATTGAGATACTATGAGAACCAGAGGTGGGAAAAAGTGTGGATATCATGATGGTTTCAAAGAAAATATGCAATTCACCTGCCTGCGATGGATAATACATAATAGTGCATAATAATGTCAGAAAGAAACTGACACTCCAAGAAAATGCCAATGCAAAGAGAAGAAGCTTGGAGATGATGAAGAAGAGTCTGAAGAGGCCAAAATATAGACTGAAGAAGGACTGACAGGGTGACAGAGGGGCGACTAGAGAAGCCTATTAGAGCTAGAATATAGAAGATCTTGTGCATTACAAATGTAGTGCCAATTCAGGAACAATGGAAGCTTCAGAAAATTCCAGGAAGTCATGTGATTCACCCCCATCAAAGAGTACATCACACAACAATATGGATGGATGCAAGTGAGACCAAATGCAGACATTTCAATGAACTGTATGTGTGTGAAGTGAGCCTAGGGAATACAGAGTTCATCATATTAGTATATGCCAAAATCTGAATATAGATTTCAACATTTTAGAAAATTCAGATAAAGAAAAATATTTATCCTCAATACCACAGCATAATTATGAGTGGTTAATATTTCAATATGTTAATTTCTAGATTGTTTTTTATCAGCACATGTGCGCTTTAAAACAAATATCTTGGCATCTATATGAAACACCCTGTGATGTATTCTGAGACATCAAATACTGGACTCATAATTTCTGTGATATATCAACAGTTAACACCATGAATTGAAACGTAAGGATTCTTACCATTTAAAAAAATTGGCAAATGCAGTTGTGTGCTTGTCTGACTGCCTAGAATAAGCTACTAGATACAGAATTTCTGGGCAAAAGGCAGTGTACATATTAAAGGTTTAAAAATGTCTATTCAAAATTCCTTTCTGTTAAGCAGTTTGCATTACTTACGAGCAGTATCTTTCCCTCACGGCTTTTAAAACAATATTTTTATTTTTCTTGACAATAGGCAAATATTATTCTCAGTGTTTAATTTGCATTCCTTTGATTACTTATGAGGTTTAGCTCTTTTATGGTTATTGTAACTTGCCTGTTCTGTCAATTTTTCTATCGAAGTGTTTGTAGTTTTATGTTTGATTTTTAAAAGGCTCCAGGACCTTTTTGTTTAGGCAAAGTACGAGATAATAATTGAAATTAGTTATTCAGCCATGACAGTCTGTAGAGGCACCTCAAAAATTCTAAACATTTGAAAAACAGAAATACAGCAAGGCTCAGGTAAAAAAGAAATGTGTGCAAATATTTGATGGAAAAGTCACAGCTATGCAAACTTGCCTACATCATGCCACAATAAAGTTAAGGCATGGCCAATTGGCAAATTTCCAAGTTCCAAGAGAATGAAACAATGGAAGTGAGAGCCTTTGTCTGTGTGAATATGAAGAAATTTCTTTGGGTTTGAGAGAAGAAGAATACATTTCAGTGTTTTCAATCGTGAGTTAGCAAGGTCAATTTTCTATATTCCACTTTCTCTTAAAGTGTAAGTGAGAATACAAAACAAAATGCCAAATTGCAACAACCTTGAAAAAATATAATAGGTATCATCCACCTATTAACTCCAAGAGAAATGAAAGAAAACAAATCAAGACCAAAATATACAAGAAAAACTCATCTGTCCTAAATGTTGGTCTCTTAAAATATAGGCAAGTTGTTCCAAAGAAAGTGAGAAATCTTTCCTAAATTTGCATGAATGATATTTTGACATGCTTAAGAACATATAATAAGATATGCTGACTTGAATAACCATCATTGCTATTAAGATTTAGAAAACTATTTCCAGCACATTAAAAAGCTTCCTCATTTTTGTTTTCTATCACTATGAGTTGAAGCACCTTATTTTCTTTTAAATCATGTAAATGGAATCATAAAGAATGCTTTCTTTTGTATCTGGCTACTTCTGTTCAATGTAATGTCTGAGATTCACCATGTTGTTGCATCAGCGGTATGCCTGCAGCAGTGGTATTCCTTTATTTTGCTACCTGATAGCCCCTGGTACAAAGATGCCACAAATTCCCCATGCTTCTGTTGATGGGCATTTCAATTGATTGTAATTTGGGGCTATTGTGAGTGAATTTGCTATGTTCATTCACACACAAATATTTGTGTTGATAAATATTTTATTTCTTATTTCTTTTATTTTTTATTTACTCTAGAAATGAAATTCCTGTGTCCTATGCTATGTATGGGTTTCACTTTTTAAAAAACAAACAGGCAGTTTTCCAAAGTAACTATACTGTTTTATTTTTCCATCAGAAACGTATGAGAGATTGAAGTTTTCCACATCTTGATTAGCTGTTACTGTGGCTAACTTTTAAAACTATAGTTCTTTTAATAGTTTTGTAAAGGTATCTTATTGTGGTTTTTAATTTTCATTTTCCCAATGATTAATAATGTTAAAAATCATTGCATATGTGAATTGGCCTTTTCTATATATGCTTTTAACAATATTTTCTAGATATTTGTCTGCTTCTTTACTGTTTGTTTTGCTTTCTTACCATGCTTCAGATTTTAGAAAAAAAATCCTTTGTTCAATATGTGTATTTTAAATAATTTCTTCCAGTTTATGGTTTGTGTTTTTATTGTTTGTAGTGATGTTTCTTAAATAGGAACATTTAGTTTTGTAAGCATCCATTGAAAAAAGCTTTTTCGTGTATATTTTTTGTTTTTGTCTCCAATCTAAGAAAACATAGCCTCTCATAAGGTCAAAAACACTTTAGGAGGTCTACAGCTTTAGATTTTTACATATAGATCTGTAACCAGTTTTAGGTTCTTTTGCATATGATGTTAGGTGAAGGTTAAAGCTTTTTTTTTTTAAAGCTTTATTTATTTATTTATTTGAAAGAGTTCAGCGAGAGAGGGAGGTCTTTCATCTACTGGTTCACTCCCCAATTGGCCATAACGGCTGGAGCTGGGCCAATCTGAAGCCAGAAGCCAGGAGCTTCTTCTGGGTCTCCCATGTGGGTGCAGGGGCCCAAGGACTTGGGCCATCTTACACTGCTTTCCCAGGCCATAACAGAGAGCTGGCTTAAAAGCGGAGCAGTCGGGACTCGAACTGGCATCCATATGGGATGCTGGCATTGCAGGTGGAGACTTTAACCACCAAGCCACAGTACCAGCACCAAAAGCTTCTTTTTATATATGACAACCGAGCAATTTGAGAACCTGGAAGTGGAAAGCTTATCTCAGCTGAAAAATGACTTGCACTTATGAGTTCGTTAAGTAAAACATACTAGTACTTAGGTGTTTTTGAAATACATGGGTTAAGAGAATGCTGAGGGACATTGAGGCAGGAAAAAAAAAATAGTTTATATCCAAAAGAATAATATCAGGTTGATCCCCCACTCTTTTCAATTCACTAACTTAATAAGACATTAAAATATGAAAAGAGTTTTAGGGAAAATAATGCATCTGGGAGGGGAAGGAAATCTCAACTATACATCTCAACAATATGCTTTTCATGCTCTTCCATGGAGGCAAAAGCCCTATCTAACATATTGCAGCTGTTTGAAAGCTACATGAAAATAAAGAAGTTATCGAGTTGGCAGTCATAATAAGTCTGAGTGGTCCCTATGAAGTCAGTTAAATTTAGCGCTAAAGGAGCAAGATGTTTGGCTCAGCAGTTAAGACACCACTTGGGATGCCTCCATCCCATTTCCAAGTGCCTGGGTTCCAGTATGGGCTCCATGTCTAATTCTAGCTTATTGCTAATAACTACCCTGGGAACAGTAGGTGACGGCTCAAGTGCGTGGATACCTGCCACCCATGTGGGAGACTTGGATTACTCCTGGTCTCTTCACTTGGGTTGGCTGTACCCTATCTGTTGCAGGCATTTGAGGTGTTAATGAGTAGATACAAGATTAAGACTCCCCCTCCCTCTCTCCCTCCCTCCCTGTTCTCTGCATTTCAAATACAAATAAATAAATAAAATTAGAGAAAAATAAGTGTATTGACTAAATTAACTGAGCACAAATACCTCATTAAAAATAGATACATAGGGGCCAACTCTGTGTCATAGAGGGTAAAGCTGCCACCTGCAGCGGTGGCATCCCATATAGATGCCGGTTCCAGTCTCGGCTGCTCCACTTCTGATCCAGCTCTCTGCTATGGCCTAGGAAAGCAGTACAAGATTGCCCAAGTCCTTGGGCCCCTGCATCCACATGGGAGCCCAGGAAGAAGCTACTGGCTCCTGGCTTCAGATCTGGAAGCTCTGGCAGTTGCAGCCATTTGAGGAATGAACCAATGGATACAAGACCTCTCTCTCTCTCTCTCTCTCTCTCTCTCTCTCTCTGCCTCTGCCTCTCTGCAACTCTGCCTTTCAAATAAATACATAAAGAAATCTTTTTAAAAAGGTACATATTATAAAAATAAAAAAGAAATCTTTTTTAAAAAGTTACATATCATAAAAATAAATTGAACCTTAAATAAAATATATAAAATTATATCAAATTAGGAAAATAATTAGTATAGGAAAAGGAAATAAATACTTAAAAAGTTTTTCATCTTGTTGAAAAGAATATATAATGCACTAAAATAATTGTGATACTGAGAGAAATATAGGTTTGAGTATGTTATTTAAGAATTCTAATCAATATTCTAAGTCCAAAGAGTTTATATAGCTTTGAAATAACTAAAGAAGGCACAGAAGAAATTACCATCAAAACACTTGAAATCATGATTATAAGTATTGCAATATATAATTCATAAATGTGTAAAATCCCCTTTTATTTCTTAAAAACAATATTCAAGCACATTCTGATGCAGACTCATTGCATTTGGGGTATTTTACATTTACCAAAAGTTCAAGAATTTTTTTCTATAAGCAGATTATAAAAGATAAGAGTCCCAGGCTTCATGTTCAGTTATATTTTGTCAACTACTACATGTTTACAATAGACAAGTTAATGCTTTTATCTGTGCTGTGATTTCAATTGTAAAATACAAAATAACAATAGTATCTGTTATAGCATTATTCTAAGGATTATTTGAGTTTGAAGAAATAAACTGCTCAGGATATTGCCTGTTCATAGTAAGTACTGCGTTAATACTGGTATGTAAAACAAATTAGGAAGAGAAAGTTTAAAAGGGGAAAATCACCTCAAGCTCTGAGGACATTAGAATTACACTTGGTCTAAGGCTGACTGGGAGTTCACATTTTGTTCCAATGCAAACACTTGTAACTGGGAGTTACAGCTCCTGATGCTCACTTGAGCAGTATTTAAGACTTATAAAGTTTCTGCAAGCTCATTGGACATATCCTAAAACAGTGTAGAAATTCAAGGAGCCAAGAAGGAAAGATTTGCAATTGGAAGGCTTTAGCATCATTAAAGCTTGATTATCCTGGTACAGTGGTCAGTTGCAATGAAGGATTTCAGAATAGATGAGTTCAAAATTCAAGAATAAAAATAGCTATTCAATTGAATGATAAGAAATTCAGTGTTTTCAAAGGAAAACATAGAATAGCTATTTGTTATGTTTGAACGAACACATAATTATCTTCTCTTTTAAGAAAATCAAAGATAAGCTGAATAACGACTTGGATGCTAAAATGCTCTATATATTTGCTATTGTGACTGGCACCCCTACTCTGAATGGGTGGCTGGGGAAAGAAAAGAAAGTGACAAGGAAACGAGGTCCAGCAGCCCATTTAGTTTCTACTCTGATTACAGATTGAGGACTCTCTCCCAGGGAAACGCATTCCACATTTGAAAGCAGCATAGTGCAAAGATGAAAAAGAGAAAGAAATGTGCAGGTTACATTCATGACATAGGTCTTTGTGCTGCTGTTTCTCTGAGTGAGAGGTAGAAAGGGAAGATTATTTAAAATCTATAAAAATCATGCCAGAGAATTTTGATTACAAGTAAATAGGAAAAAAAAAACTGCAAATGCAGAAATTTAATACATAAAAATCATATGATTTATCAAAGGAGAAGTTTCAGCAGTAAAAACACTTCTGTATTTCTGATACATGTTGATAGGGAAGGGATATCAGATAAAAAGAAAAAGAAGAAAGGAAAAGAAAAGAATACTGAGCTTTTTTTAGAAGGTTTATTTTATTTATTTATTTGAAAGGCAGAGTTAGGGAGAAGGAAGGAGTGGGGGATGGAGAGAGAGAGAGAGAGTGAGTGAGAGAGAGAGAGAGAGAGAGAGAGAGAGAGAGAGAGAATCTTCCATCCCCATCTGCTGGTTCACTCACCAAATGACCACAATGGCTTTTTGAAGTAATGATTCACTTATGGTTCACTCACACAAGTGAGTATTAGTTGTGAATGATGTGTATCAACCCATGATAAGTCCTACAGATGCTTCTTTTTGGAACAGTAGGGCAAATTCAAGCAAAATGTGGCTTATATGCTTGACACTGAAGGTATAGGATTGGGCAGAATCAATACAAAGTTCTGTTGAAATTGGATACATTTCATGTTTCTACATTTAAAAAGAAGACACCAGGGACTAAAGAGTAAATTTCTAATTCTTCCTACCCATGGTGATCTTCTTATAAATGGAAGAAGTGCTGATTATGAAAAAGGTAAATTACAAATGAGAAGGTAAAACATAAAAAGAGAGGAGCTGTACATACAATTTGTGCAATGATAGTGATTAGGAAATAATGATCTGAGAAGAAGAACTTTAGAGTGTATCTGAGAGGAAGAAAGAATTCAAGGGATAAGAGGAAATGTATGGCTTCCTAAAACCTTCACTAAGTTTGCCCAGAAAGCACGCAAGATTTGAATGAAACAAGGAGGCTAAACCAATCCAGCCTCTATATGTTGTAAAGCATAGGGCCTCTTGATCTAGTTACTCTACTAGATAACAAGAACAAATAAAATGTAGTCGCAGCAAAAATATTTAAGAGAGGGGAGGGAGATTTGCTAAATGTGAGAATAAATACCCTTAGTACCATATGCATGCAATAAAATGCCAACAGATAAACATTCAGAAATTAATTAATTAATTAAATAGAACAAAAGAATAAAAAAGGTAAAGAGAAGCAAAATTTTTGCATGCAGTTATTCCAATTTAAATAATTGATATTCAACTTCTGTAGAAACTTTGTTGGACTGGCTTATGGGAGCTGGATTGTAAATATGTATAATATGCAAATAACTTTTAATATACTTGAAGGATTTAAAAAGAGGGATAATAGAAGTGAAAGTGCTATACAACGAATATCATTACAGACCTTGTGAATGGTGAAAGATATACCCAAAGAACATTTCCAATTCTTGTCTCATAGCTACTTATATGGATTTAATTTCCTGCGTAGAGTTGCTCACAAAATATAAACCCTTCCTTATTGAATTTATTTTCTTTCAACTTATCTTTTTTTTCAGAGCATTAACTCTCAGGACTTCTTTATAGTGGAGATTCATTTGTCTGCATTTCTGTGTTTGTGTTTATTGTTTTTGTCATCCATTTAGGCCCAAAGATTCTAAAAGGCAGAAAGCACATCCATTTATGTTGCCTGGTCCGGAAAAGTGAATATTATATGATAATGATTTTCAGAGATTAATTCACTAGATGATATTTAAAACAATTCCATTTTGGAAAATAAATTCAATTTCAATTTCTTCTCTAGTGTTTATCTTTTAGTAAAATTCATGGTAAAATTGAGTAAGTCCTTTTAATACCATATTCATTTCTCAATTGTAAGACAAATCTTGCTTGCAAATACTGAATATTTCTTTGAAAATGTTACTTTCATTGCACTTCAAGAATCTCAAAGGACTCTCAGCCACATACTAAATAGCAATACAACAGTCAAGGCTTTAAATGCCCCACCCATATCAACATAGTATAACCACATTAGTCCTTTGTGATTTGCTTTTATTACACTTTGCTAGAACTACCCAGCAAAAACTTTCATTCAGTCTTAAATACATTCTCAGTTTTAAATACTCCCTTATAAATGCATGCCTTTCCTTTGCTCAGAACCTACTTGCTACTGTAGCACATTATTGAAATGTTCCTGTGTGTTAGTAATAGTTCAGATTTTTCAACAGAAAAAGCATCAATTCCAATTATTTCTGTTTTGGAACAATTTTAATAATTAAAAAGGACCAAGGTGAGTTTTATGTGCACAGCAGAAACCAAGGTTTATGGGAAGGAAAAGAAAACAGGTGCTTCTCTGAAGGAAAACCTCCTAATAATACTGAATCATTGTGTTTTGTCCAGCAGACTTCATACAAATCTTTCTTTGTTCCCCATTTCTCTAGATGTCCATTTCTTCGCCCTTCATGGAGACCACCATCCTCTCTCGCCTAGATTTATAAGGAATGCCTTACTATCTGATTTTTCAGTCTAATATTCTCTTTCTGCACCCTAGTTTCCATGTTTTTCAGGCCAAATAATCGTTCCATAATGAAATCTGTTTCCTGCCACTTTAAAGATCTTCAATAGCTCAAGATTATCTTCAGAGTAATGACTGATTTCTCTCCAGTGTGCCTAATGTTCCTTGCTGTCTGATCCCCACTCACTGCCCTGTTTCCTCTGTGAACTCTCTGTTAGGCTATTTTTTGTTGTTTAATATTTTTTAATTTATTTGAAAGACTTACAGAGAGAGAAACAGAGAGAAAGGGAGAAAGAGAGAGGTATTCCATCTGCTGGTTCACTCTCCAAATGTCCACAGTGGCTGGAGCCAGGAGTCAGGAGGTTCTTCCTAGTCTTCAGCGAGGGTGCAGGGACTCAAGGACTTGGGCCATCCTCCACTGCTTTTACAGGTGCACTAGCAGGAAGCTGGGTCAGAAGTGGAGCAGCCAGGACTCACACTAGTGCCTATAGTTAAAGCCCGTGCTGCAGGGCTTTAACTCACTTCCCCACAGTGCTGGTCCCTCTGTTAGGCTGTTGTAAATAGCAACAGGTATACAAATGAACCATGTTTTATCTGCAGGCTTTTGCACATAGTATTTTTCCAGTGTGTGCTGCCTCCCCCACTCTGCCTTCCTTCTACTATTATCATAGTTGAGTTCTTGGCTGAAACATTACTTCTCTCAAGTTTGTAAATGTATTTGTTTCCTAAGAACAAGGTAACACAAACAGTGAGCTTAGACGATAATTGATTGTCTCACAGCTCTGGGAGGTCGAAGTCCCAGATGGAACTAGCAAGGATGCAAGGAAGAGTCTGTTAGAGGCCTTTCCCCTGCTCTGAGAGGTTTGTGGATGAGTTTGGTCTTCCTTGCCCTGTGGATGCCTCACCTCCATCACTGCCTTCATTTCCACATGACATTCTTCCGTGTACCTTCAGCTATCTCCAAATTCGCCATTTGTACAAGGACACCAATCATATTAAATTAAGGCCCACCTTGATGACCATTTGACTTAACTGCTTCATAAAATTCTTTCCCCTGAATGTGAATGCATTCTCAATGACATATTGGGGATTAGAAATCTAACATGGTTTTTGGAGGGACACCTTAAATCCATAACAATAAATGTGCTACTCCTTTCAAGAAACCTGCTAGATGGAAATTGTAATATTAAAACCTTTTTGTTCCTATAATTCTTCATTTCTTCATTGAAATGTTGTGGGAAAAGAGTCATTATAAGGTTTTCATTTTTTGGCACAATAGCATCTCAAAGAGTTTTCTTAATAAATAGATCCTGGTTTCCAAATAATTTGAATTTCAGATAGAAAATGTCTCACAGGATAAGACAATAGAATGATCCACACAGCCTGGGACTCTGAATAATTCCATCACAGCCTGACCTCCTATTTTAGGAAGTGTTTTGTCTCTGAGTAAGTCATGTTACATCTCTAGACCTCAGTTCCTTCTCTATAAAGTCAGACTTAGCTAAATGAGCCTGTCTCTTGTTAGAGTAATACGTTATACTTCTAGAAATGATTATTCAATTTTAAATTCTCAACATCTGCTTGTCTTTTTAGGAAAAGATATTTATTGCCAATCCTATGAAATCTTTTCTGACCTCTATCACAAGGATTTTAAAATCCCTCAATATATAAGGAAAAAATTCTGTGAGCTTGTCTTCTTTTCTGAATTGTCAACAGATCATTTTATGATTAATGACTGCTTAACTTCTCACCTAACTGAGGAACCACTGAAAAGGAAATGTATACTAATATGGGGTGGGTGTTGTGGTGCATTGGGTTAAGCCACTGCTTGGGACACCTACATCCCATATGGGAATTTCATTTCAAGTCCTGGCTACTCTGTATCTGATCCAGTTCCTTGCTAACACATCCTGGGAGGCAGCAGGGTATGTTTTAATGACTTGAGTTCCAGCCTCCCATGTGGGAGACAGATGTTGGGTTTTGGGCTCCTGATTTTAGCCTGGTCCAGCCTAGCTGTTGTGGGTGTTTGAGGAGTGAACCAGTAGGTTGACGATTCTCTCTCTCTCTCTTTCTCTCTCACTATCTTTCAAAAAATAGCTAAATGTATAAGTAAACAGATCTTTCTGAAAATAGAAATGTTCACCAAGTATTTTGCTACATTTGCAGGCATCAAAGAGACACATCAAAAAAATGATATATTGTTATCCTAGCTACAGTTCGGGTATATGTATTTGAATGATTGGGATTTGAGTGGAATGGAACTAAAGTTCCAGAGGGCAAAAAAGGGAAGGTTTAGAAAAGAACATATATATCATGTTATTTGATAAAGAGTAAGTAAAGGCAGAAGAGGATGGGAAGAGGAAAAAAGAAATTTCTGGGAACTGAGAGGTAGCCTGGTAGGAGCAGACCATGCAGCTGCTGAACAGAAGCACTTGGGGCAGGGAAGAAAGGCCCTCAACAGTCCCATGCTCTAATTTTGGGTTCCTTTGATGTTCCCAGAGCTGGCAAGCAAAAAATGCAGAGTGAAAATTTCCCTTTCATTGTGACCTCATAGCATGGATGCGCATCTTCAAATATAATTCCACACATTACAATAGGACAGAAGTCTCCAGGGCTTATTCAGATTACTCCAATAATTGTTAAGGTTTGCTTTTTACAGTCCTTGTCTCTTGTCTGCATTTTCACTTTTCATGGTTTGTTACCTGTAGTCAAGCATGTCCCAAAACCTTTATGTGGAAAATTCTAGGAATAGACAATTGATAAGTTTTAAGTTGGACACTCTTCTGAGTGGTGTGATGATTCTCATGCTGTCCTGCTCCATCCTGCCCAGGACATGGGCCACTCCTTTTACCAGCATATTCATATTGTATACTCTACCTACCTATTGGTCACTTACTACCTGAGTTGGATATGGGATCAACATCACAGTATCATGGTACTTATGTTCAAGTAACTTGTACTTAATAATGCTTCCAAAGCACAAGGGTAGAGATGCTGGCAATTTGTATATGGTAAAGAGAAATTGTAAAGTGTGTCCTTTCAGTAAAAAGATGAATTTTCTTGACTCAATAAGGAAAGAAAAAAATTATATGCTAGGTTGCTAAGATCTATGGTAAGAACAAATCTTCCATCCATGAAATTGTGAAGAAGGAAAAACAAATGTGTGCTACTTTTGCCACACTACATCAGACTGCAGAAGTATGGCCAGAATGTGTGATCAGTTTTTTTTTTTTTTTAAAGTCCGAAGAGTATTAAATTTGTGGGTGTTGTGGGTGGAATGCATGAACAGAAAACATGTTCAGATTGATGGCAACGTGTTGCACCAGAAATACTTGAACCTAAACAAAGATTTCTGGAAGTGAACACTTGAACAAGACATAAGCCACTTACTGCAAGTAAGGGATGGTTTCACAGATTCAGGAACAGGTTTGGACTGAAAATATAAACATGACTGGAGAGGCTGTTATTGTTCTTAATCTCTTACTGTGCTTAATTTATAAGTTACTTTATCATATGTGTGCATGCATAGAAAAAAACATAGTTCAAGTGTACACAGGTATACATAGGGTTTGGTACTGCCTATAATATCTACTTGGTATCTTGGAACACATTATCCTCAGATAAAGGAGTACTGCTTTTATGACTTCAAAATAATTTCCAAAGGGCATTGTGGTAACTGTCTAGCATATGAAATACAATTTGTATGTTTTTGTGGACTTAATTTATTTATGTAACCTTATTCAACCTAGATGTTTGTACAGACAAATTATTTGCTCTTGCCTAGTGCTCTTCTACCACATGACTCACCACTCTTTCATAGGAAGATGAAAAAATTACTGTAGTTGTAGTACACTGCAAAATTCCCCATTTTCATGGATCTAATGTCATAATTAGAGAGTAAAAATAAAAACAGCAGATGGGAGAGGGAACAAAACAGATTTCAGCAGCATCCCTGGGATGGCTGGATGAGCAGATTGTGGGAAACTGGAAAACAGCAACCGAATTGCCAAGGATGAAGTCACCAATCAGTTATAATCAATTGACTGTCAAACCACAATCCTGTGCAGATTTCTCTTGGACCTCAGCCCCTTATTATTATTATTTTTTTGTGAATGAAATACCAAGGCAATTTTTAAAGTAAAACAAAGCCTAAGTTAAAGATCTAGAAATTCCCCATTACCCCCCATATTTCTTGTATCTTCACTCTCATCTCTAAAATTCACAGCACTGATGCCTAATAAAACAATAAGCCAGATGTTTATAATTTGAAAAAAAAAAACAAATCCTTTACTTGTTTACCATATAGTTTATATAGTACAAATAAATTCCAAGTATCCTTTTTAGTGTAACTTGTTACTTATATATTACAGGGATAAAAGGAAAAATTAAATTCTTTTAGCTAGAGAAAACTACTGCAACTGCAGAATGTACACAGGAAAGGAAGGTAATAATGCACAGTTAACTGCTTGATCCTAAAACTCATTTATTTATACTTAAGAAAAATTTTGCAATACATTTAACAAATATTTATGAAATTATTAATAAATCAGATAGGGTACTCTTTTTAGATTCACAAATCTAATCCCAAATGAATTATGTGAAATAAAAGTGACAACAATGAAGCAGATTAAATGAGTTTTAGGTAAATGTCTAAACGTAAGACAGATCCCTGTTTTCAAACTGCAACCAAATGGCCTGGGACAGGAAAGAACAGAGCAACTCCAAGAGGAAACTTTTTGATGGATGGCAAGAATGGCAGTTCTCTGAAGAGGCTGTTGAGGTAGGTCTGATTTACTAGCTCTATCATTTTGTACATATGGCTTGATGAAACAAAATACACGTCTCCATCTATAAAATTTGAATAACACAAACTTACAATGTCTTGATAAATTTAAACAAATTAAGCATATAATATAATCCATGTTTTCATTATTATTACTAATATTATCATTTTATTAAAAAGTTTTAATTTGTTTCACAGTTGGAGAGGAAAAAGAAAAAGAGAGAGAGTGAGCTCCTATCCGCACTCCCCAAATGCACACCATGATGCCAAACCAGTAGATGGGAACTCAATCCAGGTCTTCTACATGGGTGGCAGGGACAAACTATGTGCGGCATCACCTGCCGACTCTTACAGTACACACTAGCAGGAAGCCGGAATTGAAAGCAGAATCAGGACTTAAACCAAGGGACTCCAAATGAGATGTGGGTGTTGTTTTGTTTGGTTGGTTGGTTTTTTTGTTTTTTACTTATTTGTTTTTGTTTTATTTGAAACTTAGGGAGCCAAAGAAAAATCTTCCACCTGATGGTTCAACCCCCAAATGCCCACAACCGCCAGAGCTGGCCCAGACCAAAGTCAGGTGCCATAAATTCAATCCTGGTCTTCCATAAGGGTAGTTGGGACACAAGTACTTAAACTATCATCTATTGCCTCCCAGGATGCACATTAGAATCAAGCTGGCTTGGATGTAGAGCTGAGACTTTGGTGAATCACTCCCATGTGGGATGTGGGCATCCCAACTGGTATCTTAATCTTTGCATCAAATACCTGCCCTAAGAAATTGGACATCTTAACTGCTAGGGCAAATGCTGGACCCTAATATTATGATTCTTACATGCATTCCCTTGTGTTTCGGTGCTCTTACAATGCCTGTATCTTCTGTAAGTTTTCTCTGACCCACTTATTTATTTGTTGTTGACATCTTAAATGTGACAATAATACTACGGAAATTCTTGTTTATAGTCATATGTTTTCTTTTACTATAACAAAAGTCTCTGAGACTGGAAATTTAATATGGAAAAGCTATTTGGTAGCTCACAGGTTTGGTGATGGAAGGTGCAGTGTCTCCATCTCTGGTGAAGACCTGCTTGATTGTATCACAATATTGGTGGAGGGGTTGAAAGAGAAATCATAACATTCAAAAGGGGCCATGTGCATGGGGTGCCAAAAAGGTTAAGTGTATAGGGTGGCCATCACTTTATATTAACCTATTCTCATGAGAACTAACTCACTCTGAGAGATTAGTACTAACCTCTTCAAAATGTGATGCTGACCATGATCTAATTACTTCCCATCAGATCCTGCTCCTAAAAGGTTACACCATCTCTCAGCATCATTGTATTGGGAATTAAGATTCCAGCCCGTGGACCTTTGGGGGTGAATCTTCTACCAAACCACAGCATTTTGCAATAAGCCAACAACCCTGAATTGCCTTTTGATCCTCTGCTTGGCAAGAGGTTTTCATGAGTGTTCTCTATAATGCAAAAGCCAAGAAAAATAATTTATATAGAGTGCATTAAATTAAGCACAATTCTATTCTTATTCAGACTAGTAAATATTACTTAGAATTTTATTTGCTTATAGAGAGTGATCTACATAATATACAACAAAAATGAGAAGTTTAATTTGGATAATTAAATGTTTTCGTTCTATTAACTGATTTAGCTGTCTAACCACTTTGGAAAGAAATTCTTCTGCAATGCACACAGAATAGACTGCGCAAAAGTGTCTAATGAATAAATCAGTGGATGAATGAGTGTATTTAAAAACAGAAACACTTTTTTATCCTCTCCACAAATACTCAAGATAATGCATACTTTTCTTGATTAATCAAAGTCTTTATATTGTAAACCAATTATGATTCATTTTAAAAACTATGTTTTATTTTACTTTAGGATAAGTATGCGATGATAAAAATCGTGATAAAAATAAAGCTATCACAATCTTATGATAAGTTAATAGAAGCATAATGTAACCTAACAAAGAAGGAGATAACTACATTTTTTTCCCACATCTATCCAACAGTATGTAGTACAATACAAGTATTTTAGGCACAAATGTGATTATCAGGAGAAATTTCTACCTGGTGTTAAAAAATATAGATGGAGAGTAAGTAAAAGGGGAAAATTATGATTTGGAATTACAAAAAATAGCAGGTGATACTTGCAAAACTTACCATCTGAGTCTCATTCCAGGAAGGAATATGGGTTAAGAATGCAATAAAGAGGCCGGCACTGTGGCATAGCAGGTAAAGCCGCTGCCTGCAGTGCCAGCATCCCATATGGACACTGTTTTGAGTCTTGGCTGCTCCACTTCTGATCCAGCTCTCTGCTATGGCCTGGGAAGGCAGTGTAAGATGGCCCAAGTGCTTGGGCCGCTGCACCCACGTGGGAGACTCGGAAGAAGCTCCTGGCTCCTGGCTTTGGATCAGCACGGCTCCGGCCATTGCAGCCAGCTGAGGAGTGAACCAGCAGATGGAAGACCTCTCTATCTCTCTGCTTCTCCTTTCTCTGTGTAACTTTGACTTTCAAATAAATAAATGAATCTTTTTTTTTTTAAAATTTTAGGAATATCTGAAGCACACATTGCAAGTAACAATAAGATACTACTTACACATTTCCAAGTAATGCTTTGCTTTTAGTAAAGTATGTTGGTTTATATCTGCTGTATTTTAATAAGTGATTTTTAAATGTTGAGTACTTGAAAAGTAAGATATAATAATGCAGATTTTCAAAATATTTTTATTCAAAGGTACACTTAGGGATCACTTGAAGAGAATATGGAAAGGATTATGCCATGCTATTTGTTTTTTAATTGTACATGCATAGAATTAGTTTTGATATTGATAGATTGAAGTGTGTGTTTAGGATCATTGGTTACTATCCTCACTCTGTCTTTTATGACCTTGTCTAAATATGATCAGAGTCGGCAAACTTGGAAGGCTTCCATAGCCTTGGCAACTCATGACGACAGCCTAGGATGGTTACTGGCGCCATAAACTAGAGTGTCAATTTGTTGGGTCAACAACAGGAGCCACTGTGCACTTGCTCCTCATGTGGGATCTCTGTCCTTAATGTGCTGTACATTGTGATTTAATGCTATAACTAGTACTCAAACAGTATGTTTCACTTTGTGTTTCTATGTGGGTGCAAACTGTTGAAATCTTTATACTAAATTGATCTTCTGTATATAAAGAGAATTGAAAATGAATCTTGATGCAAGTGGAAGGGGAGAGGGAGCGGGAGAGGGGAGGGTTGCGGGTGGGAGGGAAGTTATGGGAGGGGGAAGCCATTGTAATCCATAAGCTGTACACTGGAAATTTATATTCATTAAATAAAAGTTAAAAAAAAAAAGCAATTGATTCAACAAGCAGCTGGATCATCCCAAAAAAAAAAAAAAAAAAAAAAGAATAGATGGATTCTAGGTGGGAAGAAAATTAGTCTACGAAGAATAGTACTCTGCCTATTTAGTGTAGATGTTAGTGTGTGAGCCAATTTCAGTAGTTGGAAATGTTTTTCAAGCTAATCTTTAGCTATATCACCACAGGTAAGCAATTGTGGATGTTTAGTTCTAGATAGCATTGTAGCTGTAGCTACAGTTTTCAGGACAGCAAACATTTTTATTCAGAAGAAAATTTTCTACTGGTGAAACTTACTTAGAAGATTAAAGTTAATGAAACTATATATTTGAAATTAACTTCATGATATCTGATAAAAGTGCCACCAGGATTTTCATAAATGTTGAGTTTTATTCATATTTTTAATTCATCAACAAAGTTTTTATGAACCTATCAGGGCTCTATGATTCATATAAGATATCATTTAAAAAAGCTTTTATAGCCTTAAGGTACTCACATTTAGTGGTTAAAAAAAAACAGTATATAACTAATAAAAGAACACAGGAAAGAGGCATTAGCTAGAATACATTTTGGGATGGAGATACTATAACCTGTAGAGAATGCACCAAAGTTTCTAAGGGCAGGTCAGAAAAGGTTCCCCCCCAAAACAATGGTTTTTAAACTAAACCCTTAACTTTGACCAGAAGGAGTTTGTTTTTACCAGATGGGAATTATAGAATTGGGAAGTTAAGCTAGGCCGTGATTTGGAGATCGCTCTCTTTGTGATAGAAAGGGGAAAGAACTTGGGGAAATGGATGATAATTTTTACTTATTTATTTAGAAGGCTGAGTTACACAGAAAGAGAGAGACAGAGAGAGTGAGATCTTCCATCTGCTGATTCATTCCCCAAATGGCCACAATGGCCAGGGCTGGGCCAAGCTGAAGCCAGGAAGTAGGAGCTTCTTTTGGGTCTTCCACGTGAGTGCAGGGACCCAAACACTTGGACCATCTTCTGCTTTCCCAGGCACATTAGCAGGAGCTGGATCAGAAGTGGAGCAACTGGGACTCAAACTGACGTCCATATTGGGATACTGGCATCGCAAGCGGCAGCATAACCCACTGCACCACAGTGCTGGCTCCAAAAGATAAGAATTTGACTTTCCTGGAAAAAGGAAGATGTGTAGATAAGGAGAATAAACAGGTGCAAATGTAGATAAGAGATAAGGGAGGTGTTGAAACATTGATTGTCCTGCTCCTGGGCTGGTACTTTGTATATTTTTAATCAAAAGGCAATGAATGGTTTCATTCATGGGAGCAACAGCTAAGTATATGCTTCAGAAAGACTACAAAGCACTAAGATCATGACCAGAACACTTGGACTGAAGGCAGTGATTGGTTAGAAACCTTTCACCTGGTCTAGATGAAGGACGATGAAAGCTGAACCAAGGCAGGGCTGACATACTAATTTATCTTGTTGTTTTCAAAGTAATGAGAAGTTTAAGGAGATAGGAAATTTTTTCTACTGTATTGCTTTTACATAAGAAAACTGTGGCATTCATACTGAAGTATAATTAAAATATAGTTTATTATAATTGTGGTCATGTGTAAGTTGATTCTACTACCATATCTAATAGCTATGCCTGTGATAATGGTTCTATGTTTATCTCTGTGCCAAAGAAAAATCAACAGCAGTTCAATTTGTCTAAAGGTGATGTGCTCAGTTCTATTATTATGGGTAGGAAAAATAAAATTCCCCTGATCAATACAAAGTCTCTCTTCTCAGAGATCAGTCAGTTCACTTTGACAAGGTAATATTATCATTTTGTTCCTTATCTTTTTCCTCACTCGGTGTGATTCTTGATTCTTTTATTTCTGCCAATTCTGGGTACTCAATCCATGTAGCTAAGTCTTGCTGTCTTTTCCTAAAGTGTGTCCAGAGTTTCTGGGTGTCCTTCTTTAGCGTTTTTGCTACTCTGACTCTTCCTCATTCATCCACAAATCTTCATGTCCATCAGTAATGGGCTTTTACTAGTCTTACATAGTTCTTTTGTTTAGCACAACAAGACTTCTTTCCTAATATGTGTTATGTTAGCTCAGCTAAATAGAATTTATATTGCCCTTATTCCTGGTAAAGTACCATTTTTTGATGCTTAGTCTTTATAGCCTATCCATAAAACTTATCAGGGAAAGAATTATCACCCTTTCTCTTACCTTAAAATTGCTACCAATCAATGAAATTAAGTCCTAAGCACTAGATTCAATGCTACTTACACTTTTTCTTTCATTTTTATAACCTTATGTAATTTTATTAAAAGGAGAGTGAAAAATCTGAATTATAATAGGACATATAAAAATGCTTAATTTATAAGATGTAAGCAGAAAATTATAAAAGCATGTGAATATAAATTAGTTAACACATTTTTATTGTGAAATATTATATCCTAAAGAAAGTTCATAGTGGATGATATGCATTTACAGATTCTTTTTAAGATTCTACAGAAATGATTCACAATTTCCTTTGAAATTTATATCTGAAAAATCTTTCTTAGTAAAATATTTATTTCTCTAATACGCAGGTTCTAAGTTCCTTTGGTAAGGAAATTTGATTTCAAATATATCTACTCCCTCTAAACATATATAAACAAAGTGAGGAATTATACTTTTATTTATTTTCTTGAGTATTTAGGTGGTACTTGATTAATTTATATTATAATGCCTATAATTTCTATGTGAAGCATGATATTACAATTTCAAAATCTATGAATATCTGTAAAGAATTGTAGCACAAATAGATTCCAACAATATTTTCCTGTACAAAACGTTTAGAAGCTGCTCTTCAATTTCTATTTATCTCTAATAGCCCCAGTGCTCCACAGAACTTAATTCAATGATTCATGTGTAAAAAATATCTAAATGAATTTTCTTAAATCTAATAGTCATAATTATATAAGTGACTTAAATATATGTAGGAAATGACAATTGTCATAGCAGCTAAGATGTCATTTTGTATCCCATATTGGAATCCTCGGGTTTCAAGTTCCAGCTCCATTTCCTATTCAGCTTCCTGCTAATGCATTCCTTTAGAGGGAGCAGATTTTAGCTCAAGTGCTTGAATTCCTGCAGCTGATGTGGGAAACTTGGAATATGTTTCAGACTTTGCTTTTTGTCTTACTGTCCAGTGTATTTGGGGAGTGAACCAGAAGATTCTCTCTCTCTCCCTCTCTCTCTCCCTCCCCCTTCTCCCTCTCTCCTTTCTCTCTTCTCTATCCACTCTTTCAAATAAAGAATGTAGAATTTCTTTGAACACTATAAATAGAATTAAGCACAAATATTTAAGAAAACAAAACTTGTAAGTACAATTTTTGAGTTTTCATAATACCCTATTACATAGCCTTCCTAACACATATTTTATGTATTTATTTGAAAATCAGTGAGACAGAGATCTTCTATCCACCCCCTGACCAGCAAAATAAAAGGAGCTGAGAACTCCATCTGTGTCTCCCATTTAAGTATATAAGTGGCAGGGAACAAAATTCTTGGGCTATCGAGTGCTTCTTTCCCTAGGGTATGAATTAGAAGGACATGATCCAGAATCAGAGCCAAGACTCTAACCCAGGCACTTTGACACAGGATGTAATCTTCCCAAGTGGCTTAGTAACTACTGCACCAAATGCCTGCCCCAAATCTATCTATCTATCTATCTATCTATCTATCTATATTTTTTTTCCTGTTCTGATGCTAGAATGCCTTTATAGTAGCATCTTCCCAAATATGGAATCTTTATTAGATTGCACAACTTTGGAATTAAGCAGTAACATTTTTTTTTCTTTTTTGCATTGCTTTAGTACTCATTTATGTGGTATGATGTATGTTTTTATTGCATTTTTGAGGTTTCTTGAATCAATCTTTGACATGTTTCCTAGCAACAGACTCTGAAAGATCATTTTTGAGGGTAAGTGAGAGGATAATTGTTTTTGGAGAGCCATCAAACTTAGGATAGATTTTTTTATGTGTAGTTATTTACTTATTAAAAATAGAGCATCAGACTGCAGTCTGTTCTACTTTTTTTGTAGTAATACATGACACTGTTTACGTAAAGCTCTTTGAACAACATATAGAGAACAATCTAAAGAATTGTATTTAAAATTGAGTTGAGGTAAAGTTGTATACTTTCCCCATAAAGTTAAAATTTCAACATGCAAAAGATAAATTAAAGTATTAATCATTCTATATTCAAATTCAATTAAGTATATTATAGCTTAAGAATGAAATGTCCACAGAAAACTATGTCATTCACCAAAAGTAGTTTTTTACCATCACCACCACCATCACCATCACAGAAAAAGCACAAGGTAGAGTAAAATACCCATTTTGCAACTTAAATCACAATGTGCAATTTAAATACATACAGGCTTGTTCATTCTTTTGAAATAAAGAAGGCTATTTTTGCTATGCTTTAACTTAATTTCTAGGAGTGGTGCTCTTAGGCTTTGGTGAGTTGAAGGAGCTTTGAAAGTTAAGGATAGAAGCACAAATATTTAAGACAAAGAAGAAATTTGCAGGTAATTGCAGACTCTATTAAAGCCTTAATTAAAGGGCACTAGGAAAGCGAATTAGTGCATCTGAGGTTTTAATCAAACTGCTATTTCAACCAATTTATTAATTGACTCCAGGATTAGGTTGTAATGTGCACTGCTAAGATGTTTGTGCGTGACCTGAAAACCCGAGGACTATCTAACTTCTTTTTTCAGGAACAACCAAGTTGAAATGTGTGTTTATAAGTGATCTAGTTTTGTAGTGAAAACTGCAGATCCTATAGTTAACATTGATCATTTTACATGTATGATAGCTAATTCTAAAAAATATAATTTGAAATATAGCAGCCACCTGGTGAGTGGCAAAATGGTTATAGATAGCTTTTGATTCATCTCAAGAAAACTTTCTCAATCTGGACACATTCATGATTTAAAATAAGAATACTTATACATAATTATATAGAAATAAAATGTTGTCCAAATACCTTAAAAAAGATATTTGCAGCAAAACCAAATAAGCTTGTCAAGAATATAGAGCAATTCTATGATTTCCAATCTGAATATTGAATATGGGGCCTATTTTAAACTGAGGCTTTCATTGAAAGATTGCCCCTCTCTATGCAATAAAGATATGCAATATTAAAGGCAGAATAAGACAACTTCACATAATTCTCTTGATAGAAATATAATAAATATATTTCCTGCTTTAGAAAGAGGAGACTTCTAATCTTCTGTAGTAAGTTGTTGATTACTTCATGTAAAAATGGGGCTGACTCAATTCCATTATGAATTTCCTTTCTCCCAGAATATTGTAGACACTAGCTGATGTCCTATTTTGTTACTTGAACAGGAAAATGAAAATTCTCCTACTTAAATATAAATCTTGAGGCTGGTACTGTGGCATAGTGGGTAAAGCTGCCAACTGCTATGCCAGCATCCCATATAGGTACTGGTTTGAGTCCCTGCTGTTCCACTTTAGATCATGCTCCCTGCTAATGCACCTGGGAAGAACAGCAGAAGATGGCCTAGCTCCTTGGGCCCCTGCACCCTTGTGGGAGACCCAGAAGAGGCTCTTGGCTCCTGGCTTCAGCTTGGCCCAGCCCTGTCTGTTGCAGCCATTTGGGGAGTGAACCAGCAGCTGGAAGACTTCTCTCTTTATCCCCCAAAACTGTACCTTCCAAAAAATTAAAAATAAATCTTAACATAAATAAGACATGTAAAAGTCTTTGGAAATAACTAAAAGACAATTTTGAGTTGCCAGCTTCAGCAATAGGAATAATGCTTATCCACAATTTGCTGGTTCCGTCACTGAGATTTCCAATTAGGACTTATTAGAAGTGAGAACAGATTTAACCATCCCCAGTTTGGGTGAATAAACAAATTTTTTAACACCAGTGATTGCATTAATAATGATTTTTAAATTTTCTGTATTTCTGATATTTTGGCATCTGGGGTATGACTGCTCCTGAAATGACTACCCTTTCCAGTGCTTGGCAATTCCTGGAGATAGTAAAGGCCTCACCTGCTTATGCAAACCCACCAATCCAGAACCCATTTCTCAAACACCTCCTTAGACCTTCATAAAATTATTCAAAGTAGTCAATCTTAAACTTGCTTACTCTGCTTTCCCAACACTTCCCATAGAAGCACAAAGAGAGTTCTTGCCTGCATTTTCTCCCTGATACCTCTACCTGCTGATAGAGTCTGGTGCTCTTCTCTGTGGCCTGTTAAGGTATGTTATGCCCTCTCCTCTTGGTAACAGATTTTTCAATGGCAGTCATCAGCTGATCAGTTGGCCTCACTATATGGAAATCATAATAAAAACTACATTTTTGACATAATGAGTGAAAAGCAGATTTACTATTTAAAAACCAGATTTGTCTTACCCCTTCTATGTGTGGTGTGACTTTCTAGCCATAACTAACAGTAAAATTTAAAATGTCCTATAAGTTAAAGCTTTGTTTCATGCTTTCTACCAATTCATCAAAGGACAAGCATTGAGTTAGCTTAGGTGCATGGCAACAAGTGACAGTGAACCTGGTTAGAAACACCTGAATGAAAATGCTCTTTACCTCAACATTCTACAACAAGCAGCCTTTTCTATATATTGCCTTAAGTATTCACATCTGCCCATAATGATAAGTGAAGAACACAGGTTAAGTGAGTTCTTTGTATATAAGGATGCTTTAATGCAACGTTCTTGCTGTAAAATAATAATTTGAAAAAAAATCTGTAAAGTTACTACCTTTTACCATTCTTTGGCATTTGGAGTAAATTGATTTAAATATCATTTTACTATTCTGTTTTTTAAAAGATTTTATTTATTTGAGAGGTAGAGTTACAGACGGATTGGGAGAGACAGAGAGAATGGTCTTCCATCTGCTGGTTCACTCCCCAAGAGGCCGCAACAGCCTAAGCTGGGCAGCTCCAAAGCCAGGAGACAGGAACTTCCTCTAAATCTCCCATGCAGGTGCAGGGACCCAAGCACTGGGCTATCTCCTACCACCTTCCCAGGCCATAGCAGAGAGCTAAATCAGAAGACCAGCAACCAGACACAAACTGGTGCCCATTCATTTTACTATTCTAAAAGTCATAATTTTCCTATCTAATTCTACAATATTTCCGTTTTTATTTTTTTTAAGATTTTATTTGTTTGAAAGGCAGAGTAACAGAAAGGAAGAGAGAGAGAAAGAGAGGGAGAGAGATGCATCTCCTGTCCACTAGTTAACTCCTCAAATAGCTGCTAAAATTGAGACTGGGCCAGGCCAAAGCCAGAAGCTAGGAACTCCATCTGGGTCTCCCACGTGGATGGCAGGAGACCACTGTTTTCCCAGGCTCATTAGCAGGGAGCTAGTTCAGAAGGGATCAGCTAGAACTCAACATAGTGCTCATATGGAATGCCAGCATTACAGGCAGTAGCTTAATCTGCTATGCCACAATGGTGGTCCCAATCTTTCCGTTTTTTAAGGCTTTGCTTGATCCAGTCATATTCAGATACAGATTTATAGTAGGATATAGATGCATAAATTTTTTTCATACCTAAGTGTGCCTTCATACAGACAAGCCTGACAAAATACATAATAAAAGATAATATAGTCAACATCCTGGGCTAGACTAGTTTATATATTATATGTCAATATATTTAAGTCACGACCTGATTGACACTGGGTAACTTCTGGCATTGATGTTTATTTAAGCCATTTACAAATCATTTTAAGTACGTTTATGTCAACTATTTCACTTCATTGTTAGCAGCTTTCTGCAAGCCATCAGTTTCTACATAGTTGATTAGAAAAAGGCAACTGCATGTATCGGAGAGATCAATATTAGTGACTTATCAAATAAGATTTATATGTCCATTCTGAGTCCAGAAATATTTCTAGAGTAAGATATTGTGAAAATAATTGCACATTATAAGTAGTTTGATTATGAAGCACAGCAATAACCAACTAATCATATATTTATGATGAAGTAAAAATTGCTCCTTTAAGATGAATATCTTCAAACAATCTAAATGAAAGACCCTGGTGAACAAGACCCCAGCAGAAGGAACAGGCCATCCAGGAGAGAGGCACCTTTCTCTGAAGGGAGGAAGGAACCTCCACTGTGACACGGCCTTGACTAAACAAGTTCAGAGTCGGTGAACTCAAGGGACTTTCATAGCCTAGACAGCTCATAGCAAGAGTCTCAGGTGATTGCTGACGTCATAAATAAGAGTGCCAATTGTTAAATCAACGATGGGAGTCACTGGTACATGCTCCCCACTTAGGATCTCTGTCCTTAATGTGTTTTACTATGAAACTTAAAAACACTACTAGTCGAACAATACCCTATACCTTGTGCGGTTGTGTGAATGCAGCCTGTTGAAATCCTTGCTTAGTATATACTAAGTTGATCTTTAGTATATGAAGGTAATTGAAAATGAAACTCGATAAAGGGCGGGATGGGAGAGGAAGAGGGGAGGGCCACAGGAGGGAGGGAGGTTGGGGGGGAAGCCACAACAATACAAAAGTTGCACTTTGTAAATTCACATTTATGAAATAAAAAATAAAAAAAATTAAAAAAGAAACATACCAGGGAATTCCAATTCAATCCCATCAAGGTGGCATATACCAATGCCATCTCACTAGTCCAAGTGATCAATTTCAGTTCACAATTGACCATATTGATAGGTCTAAGAGTCAAAGGGATAACATAAACAAGTCTAGTGTCTGCTAATACTAACTGATAGAATAAAAAAGGGAGAAAATGACCCAACATGGGAAGCAGGATACACAGCAGACTCATAGAATGGCAGATGTCCTAAACAGCACTCTGGCCTCAGAATCAGCCCTTAAGGCATTCAGATCTGGCTCAAGAGCCCATGAGAGTATTTTAGGCATGGAAAGCCAAGACACTCTGGCAAAAAAAAAAAAAAAAAAAAAAAAAAAAAAAAAAAAAAAAAAAAAAAAAACCCAAACCTAAATGAAAGATCTCTGTGAGTGAGATCCCAGTAGAAAGAATGGGGCCAAAGAAGGAGGTACCTTTCTCTGAAGGGAGGAGAGAACTTCCACTTTGACTATGACCTTGTCTAAATAAGATCGAAGTCGGTGAACTCAAAGGCTTCCATAGCCTTGGCAACTCATGACTAGAGCCTAGGGAGATTACTGACTCCATAAACAAGAGTGTCTGTTAAGTCAACAACAGGAGTCACTGTGCACTTACTCCTCATGTAGGATCTCTGTCTTCAATGTGTTGTTCAATGTGAATTAATGCTATAACTAGTACTGAAACGGTATTTTACACTTTATGTTCTGTGTGGGTGAAAGCTGATGAAATCTTTACTTAATATATACTAAATCGATCTTCTATATATAAAGATAATTGAAAATGAATCTTGATGTGTATGGAATGGGAGAGGGAGTGGGAGATGGGAGGGGTTCAGATGGGAAGGAAGTTATGGGGGAGGGAAGCCATTGTAATCCATAAGCTGTACTTTGGAAATTTATGTTTACTAAATAAGTTTTAAAATAAATAAATTAAATAAAAAAAGATGAATATCTTCATCTAATGATTAATCAAAACTGAAACAGTCTTAATTCAACTTCTTTAATTTCTTTTGTTTTAATCCTTCTCTCTCTGCAGTTGCTTTTAAGTTAGTCAGTCTACCAAACTTCCCATCCCTCAATACATTTTCCTTCACATTGCTGCCAAGGAAAAAGGGCTGACATGGCATCGAGGAGTATGTTTTCCTTGCGCTCAATCATCGTCAATGATTTCTATTACTTACAAGATATTGTACCAACTCCCTATAATGCCAAAATGACCTCTTGGATTTCTATTTTCTACAGAAATCTAATGTAGCATGATCTAACAGTACTAGAGTGTTGCATATTTCTAAAAATACACTGATGTACACATCTTGCTCAGTTTTTCCCCTTTCAAATGCCTTTCTAACTTCTGTTTGACTTACAATCTCTTTCATGGAAGTTTTTTGACTTCTCTAGGCCGTGTGGACATTAGCTATTGTTCCATTGTCATCTGAATCAGAGATATTATTGCCATTTTTTCCTTAAAACTACGTGTATGTTTGCCTATCTAGTATTTTATAATCTCATTGAGTTTTGAGAATATACATCTTAAAACATCTGTAGTTTAAACAATACCCATGCTTGAAATGTATTCTCAAATTATGGAATCATCTATTTCAAAAAGTTGAATGACTAATCAACAAAGGAGCCCTGAAGAATCATTGTCAGTGGACAAGGTTGGATGAAATCATGGTTTCTTCAGTTTTGAGTTCCTTGCAGACTTAAATAATGTGTTAGCAAAGAACTTCCCTAAAACGACACCAGAAAAATCAATTACTATGTAAAACCTATATTTATCTTACTTAATGCAATATGAGAACGTCACCTTAGAGAGCCTTGTAGCTCCTCAGAAGGGAAGGTCATGAGAGGATACTTTCAGTCTTGTAGGTCCTGTCGTGGCTGATCAACTTTAAGATGTGTCCTGAAAGGTATAGATCTGTTTGGAATTGGGAAGAGTTTATGAAACTAGATTTGGATTGATGAGCACAGAGAAGTGAGGGTCTTGAAGCACTTCTTGATGAGAAAGCTGCTTGTTGTTACAGGTATTCTATTTAGTTCTCTTACAATCTTCATCTTCCTGAAGCAGATGGTTCACAGATAAAGCATTAGCTTCTTTTTTGCTGTAGCACAAAGATTGTTTAACATGCAAACAGGAGATTATGTCCAGCCTCAACGTAGTTTAAACCAAGGGTAGAAATTATTTTCATTCTGATTCACAATGAATTTCTATAACTTGTATCCTCAGTATTTGTCACAGGAAAGATTTAAATATTTTATATGCTTAACTTATTCTGACTTGGAGAGATTAAGTCATGGAGATTTTCCCTGCATCACAAACATCTTTTTTTATGAAGCAGGGATTGAAAGAGTGCAAACATTTGAAATAAAAGGACATTGCTTATGAACTCTATTAATTTCTCTGTTTAGTGTTCCCCTATACTTTTACATTCTTCTCTGGTATCTGTCATTTATCATTTTTCTCAATTATGTATCATACCCTGCATTTTTCTCATCTCATACTGGGCACAATCTGCATTTCAGTTGTATATATTCAATAGAAATTTAAAATGATCTACTTTCATTGCAAAAATTCAAGAACTTTAAAAATGCTAACATGAACTTGCTAGGAATTTTTGTTTCATTGTTTACCTGTGAAAATGCACCTTTGTAGAATGTGTCTTATACCTATTCAGAGAGATCTCCTTGGCTGCTTAGACCAATTTAGGGTATCCATATATCAGCCATCATAAACAGTCTTGTGTTTGCAAGGTTCATCTTGATTATTTAACCATCTTATTGTGCATAGCATTTTAAACACCAAGACATAATGCAATTAAATTCAACAAAAATTACTATACATCATCCATATGAAAAACAATCTGTTATATTCTAAGGCGTTAACAAAAATAAAATATCCTGTCTTTCAAAAGTTAATAAAACATGGCTTACCATCTAGAAGAGAAAGCATCTATTTGTGTAATTAAAAGAAATATGAAGGAAAATAACATAGATACTAATGTGGTATACAAGTAGTGTGTTGAAAGGGCTTAGGGGAAGGAACATGCACTTCTGAATAAGGCTTATTTTAGCATGCAATTTGGACAGCCTTTTTAAATTCAATCACATTTTTCTTATACCTTTTTATCTCTTATAAAGATATTTTTCATTCTGGATATACTTAAAATTCTTGCATTCCATCTTTTTCCTTGCCAGAGGACCACAACTAGGAAAATTCTGTGAGTTTCTGACTTAAAATAAGATGCTGTGAGAATTGGCTTCAGAAGACAGAACTGACATTCTTTAATTTCCAAGTTCTTATTGTGTTAAAATAAACATGGCATAAAATTTACCATTTTAACCAGTTTTAATTGTACAGTTCAGTGGTATTAAGTGCGTTGATTTGCAACAATCACCACTCTATCTCCAGAATACTGGTCTTATAAAACAGAAACATTACACCCATTAAAGAGAAACTCCCCATCGCTCCTTCAAGCTTCTGACAACTGCTGTACTACTGTCTGTTTCTATGGCTTTGTCTACTTGAAGTACCTTATAAAAGTGGAATTTTGCAGTATTTGCCTCATTGTGATTGGTTTATTTCACTTAGTGTGATGTCCTTAGAGTCATAGAAGTATAGAATGTGTTAGAATTTGCTTTATTTAGGGATGAATAATACTCATTATATGAATATACTGCATTTTGCTTATCTTTTCATCCAGAGAACTGATACATTTACCTTTTCACTGATAGGAAATTTTTTAAATGTTATTCCTTAGACAATTATGTCTTAGGTGTCTTTGATGAGTCTAAACAATGAGGACCTGCAGTTGGTCATTTCAACAGAGTTTGGGCAGATTGCCATGTTTCTTTCTGCTGTGGAATCCTATTCCGGCCCCTTCCAATAATGTGAAGATCAGCCAAATAACTAACTTGCTCCCTGCTACTCAAAAGTTTACTGGTGATTGCAGCCATTATGCTATTTATATCAAATAGCAATGGAGGATGGGGCTGAGTTTGTATTTGTGGTAGGAGTAGCACACACATTGACCAGCGGCCATTCTGTTTTACAAGACCCAAAATGAGACACATCAAAGACCATAAAGACATACTCAGGTCAGGGAATCAGGAAGCTCCCCTTGTGTTTTGGACAGTAGAATACAAGCCTCTGTAGGTTACCCACAGGTGGAATACTGTACCTTTGGTGATGGAATAAAATTCGCTTTTAAAAATATCTTTTGTGATGTCTGTAGATTAAACAAAGAGAAGTGATTTATCTTCTCATGACATTTGTATTGCGACTGTAAAATTTTCTCCTGTTTAATGATAGAGCAAAGGAATATCTGACTTCTTTTATAGCTCAAAGCAGTTCAATTTCTGCATAAAATATTTATCATTTTAATAACCTTTGAGAACATCACTTAATATTTTCATGTCATTTTGGGGGCAATTAAAATGGAGTATTACTTTCCGCATGGTAATGTTATAAGGAAAAAGGAAGGATACATGGTAAACAATTTGTGCTTATTGATTGTGATCAACATTATGGTGATAACTGAAAAGGTTGTGATTTGACAATCATAAAGCAATTGGAGGGAAGTATTTGGCCCAGTTAGGATGGCCACATCCCAAATCGGAGTACCTAGGTTTAAATCATATCTGTCTCCATTGCCATTCCAGATTTTTACTGATTTGTACCCTGGGAAACAACTAATGACTCAAGTATTTGGGTCACTGCCAAATTGAGTTTCCAGCTTCCAGCTTTTTCCTGGCCTAGCCCTTGCCATTGCAAGCATTTGCAAGATGGGCCAGTAAATGGCAGCACTCTCTCTCTCTCTCTCTCTCTCTCTCTCTCTCTCTATATATATATATATATACTTATATATATATATGCACATATCAATATATAGATATAAATATAGATCTACCTACATATAAATACACATACATATTTGGTATATGTATATATCGAATATAAAAATAAAAGTTATTTTAAAATATTTATTTTATTCATTTGAAGGCAGAATAGTGACAGAGAGGTAGAGACAGAGACAGAAACATGTCCCTTCCGCTGGCTGCCCAAATGGTCACAAGGGTTGGTGTTGAACCAGGCTAAACTAGGAGCCTGGAACTCCATATAGGTGGTAGGGCCCCAAGCACTTTGGCATTTTCTGCTTTCCCAGGTGCATTAACAGGGAGCTGAATTGTAAAAAGAGTAGCAAGGATTCAAACTAGCACTCATATATTGGGTGCCAGCATCATAGGCAGCAACTTAACCCACTGCATAACAGTGCTGGTCCCAATGTTTTTGTTTGGTTTGTTTGTTTGTTTTTAAAGAAATCATTTGATGATATTAGGGAAGAGTTCACAGAATGATATTGACAGGAAGCAGATTTGAGATTATGAGATAAAGTCTTCAGTGAGGACATATATACATTAACTATTATTCGCTTTTCCAGAAAGTTTGAAAGGAAAGGGAGGCAGGCATTTGGTGTAGTGGTTAACACAACATTTGGAATGCCTGCATGCCATATCAGAGGGTTTGGGTTCGAGTCCCAACTCCTCTCGTATTCCAGTTTCTTGTTGATGTCAACCTGGAGTGGCATCAGGTGATGGCTCAATTAATTGGGTTCCTACCATCCATGAGAAAGACTTGGATTAAGTTTTGTGCTTCTAACTTCAGCCAACCATGTTGCAGAGATAAATGTTGTAGGTACCAGGGGAGTGAATCTGGATTCAAGATCCCTGTCTGTGTCTATATGTCTGTCTCTCTGCCTCTGTCTCTCTCTCTCTCTCTCTCTCTCTCTCCCCTCTCCTTCTCCTTCTTCCTCTCCTTCTCTCTCTATACCCCTCTATTTTAAAAATAAATAAAACATTTAAAAATACATCCTAGGCCGGCGCCGTGGCTCACTAGGCTAATCCTCTGCCTGCGGCACCAGCACTCTAGGTTCTAGTCCCGGTTGGGGTGCCGGTTCTGTCCGGGTTGCTCCTCTTCCAGTACAGCTCTCTGCTGCAGCCCAGGAAGGCAGTGGAGGATGGCCCAAGTCCTTGGGCCCTGCACCCGCATGGGAGACCAGGAGAAGCACCTGGCTCCTGGCTTCGGATCAGCGCAGCGCGCGGGCCGTAGCAACCATTTGGGGGGTGAACCAATGGAAGAAAGATCTTTCTCTCTGTCTTTCTCTCTTTCACTGTCTAGCTCTGCCTGTCAAAAAATAAAATAAAATAAAGTAAGATAAAACAAAAATACATTCTAAAATAATAAAGGAAAATATAGCAATTGAACTAGTAGAAATCTAAATCCAGAGAAACTTGCTTAAATGGTTGTAGATTTTAAATTTAATTTTTTAAGATTAAAACAAGTGGGTTGGTGCTGCAGCACAGTGGGTTAAGCCACTACTTCCAGAAGTATCATTCCATACTGGAGCAACAGTTCGAATCCTGGCTGCTGCACTTCTGATCGAGCTTTCTGCTGATGTGTCTGGAAGAGCAGCAATCCTCTCTACCATGTGGGAGACCTGGACGGAATCCCAGGCTCCTGGCTTTGGCCTGCCCAGCCATAGCCATTACAGCCATTTGGGAGTGAACCAGTGGATAGAAGATTTCTCTCTCGCTCGCTCGCTCCCCCTCTTCCCGCTCCTCCCTCCTTCCCTTCCTTCTTCCCTCTCCCTGCACCCAGTTACTCTGTCTTTCAAATATACAAATAATCTTTAAAAAATTAAATAAAAACCACTTTTTATTAAGATAAAAGCATTTTCAGAATGGGTCACAAAACACATCTAATGGTGTGTTATATGCTGGAAATGTATCTACACACAAAATATTGGAAAGCTTGATAATTAAACATTTGCCAGGGAAATAGACACACGGAAAGCAAGGGTGGATATATTAGCATCATTAAACAAGGAAATCAGGGTATTTTATCACATAATGGTTGTTTCCTCTAATCTGTGTACTGGCTGCTACAACCAATAGAAGATGGTGGGGGTCACCATCAGTGACTACTGAGGCTAGGACAATAAACACCATACTGCCTCTGGCTGGATCTCTTAGGCTGTCATTCTCTGAACGTTCACAGAGTCCATGACCTCAGAATCCAGTCACCATCCTAGGAGAAGCCCAAGTCTAAATGAAAACTCCAGTAAAAGGTGCTATCGTCAGAAATTCTCAGCTGAACCCAGGCTTTCAGTTACCCCAGGTAGTAACCTTGACTGTGAAAGTCCTCCAGATTACTTCCCCCCAGTTTTTCTAGTTACTCCCACGTATCAGGACATCCTTCCTGAGCTTCCAGACAACCTTGTGGAGAGACAAGTGAAGTCTAGTGTGTTCCGTCTGAATTCCTCGCTCTAGAAATCCATAATCAAAATAATTTCTTTTGTTGTAAAATAATCAAATTTCTTGATTCAGAAATCCATAATCAAAATAAAACAGCTGTTTTGGCCATTGATATTGGTGTGGTGTTATTGTACAAGCAGCAATAGATATCTTTAATAAAAAAAGTATATAGAATTGTGAAGGAAGTTTAAACATGTTCATCAGCCAGAGGGGAAGGAGAGAGGAACCATAAACAGAAAAACAGTTGTAAGGAAACAATTAATAATAGACAAAAAAAGAAAAATAAATTTTAGATCAAGGTTCTAGAGTCAACCAGAGTTAGGGAAAACCAGGGGTTGGGTAGGGGCAGGGGTCAGGGGTGGGGATGTTGGCAGTCAGACCATTGGCATTTGCAGAAGTCTGGGAAGGAGTAAGAGGACTGCCACCCAAAACATGGCAGCCCGATGTGGTGGTTATTAAATCGAAGGAGCCCAGCAGCAGATGTTAAATAAGGATTCCTTATTATATCCTCTTTTCTGCTTAAAGTTAGAACCCCTGAGCCATTAATATATCTCTGGTCTTCCTCAGTTTCCATTAACTACACTCCCATCACATGTACCCATACATGTTCTCCAAGTCCATTGAGTTCCCCTCAACTTTGCCTAGATTCCCCATTCTTTAGATCCCTATAGAAAAAGGGCTGTATATGTTTCAGAATAATTTTGAACTAGTGTGCGACTGCATCCACGCATGTAACAAAGCTGTATGATCTTTTGGCTATTCCAATGTCTCTGTCAATTGATTCCAGCAAAACTTCAGGGGGGGAGGGAAGAATTCCCACCACACCTACATTGGTGACAAAAAACTCAGGACAAAGCTGTGAAAAGCCAAACTAGAACAGTTATGTAATTGTGCCTATTTACTGAGTGCCTCCAATGCTCTACACAGAAACAAGTACACACAAATTCACATTGCAGTTTCTGTCACCCATTTTATTATTGTGTATTATCATGTTCTAGGATGTCCCAGATAATCCTTTGCACACTTGGAAAATCTTTTCAGAAGAAAGCTTGTCTAATATCTTATAATTGCTATTCAAGATGTTGTTGCATTTTTTTAAATTGCAGTTAATGATGGCTGATTCATCCTCCACTCATTGCTCCATCCTCATAGACGGAATTAAATGAGGCTTCTGGTGGTTTACAAAGAATATTTGAGAAATGTGGTAAAATCTTGCAGTCAACCATCTGTTCAAGGAGCTGTTTCTTTTCATGGATAACATAAGGCTTATCAACAGTCAAAACTCTTGATTTCTTACAAGAGGAGTCTGGACAGTGTCCAGCAGAATGCAGCCACTTGCTCTCCTAATGCATTCTCAAAGCCAGAGAATAAACCGTGGTTTAGAGAACATGTTAAAATATCTTCTAATCATTAAGTAAAACTCATTTTCTAATTTCTTCTCGTTTATTTAAAGGTCACAGAGAGAGGCAGTGAGGGTGGAGGTGGGGAGTTAGGGAGATTTTCTGTCTACTGTTTCACTCCCTAAATGCCCACAACAGTCAGTGCAGAAACAGGCTGAAGTTGGGAGCTGGGAATTTAATTCAGTACTCCCACATGGGTGGCAGGAACCCAAATACTTGAGACATCGATCTGCTACCATCTAGGTTGTACACTAGCAGGAAGCTGGAATTGGAAGTGGACCCAGAACTTGAACCCAAACATCATGATGTGCAGTGTGGGTGTCCCAAGCAGGATCTTCACTGCTATGCCAAATGTCTGCTATTCTATCTTCTTTCTATTTGTTTTAATAATACTATGACTGTGGACTAATGATATAAGTAAGTACTCAATTACCTTTTGAGTCTTTGTTGCTAGAAGTTGTAATGGCTAAGTTCACGGTTGCTATGAACATCTCTAGGTGTTAGTGCACACAAAAAAAGCAGAGATATGAAACACACTACTCAGTTTCTAAGTAGGTTTAGCCTAAGTGTAGATTTTTGAAAATATATAATAAATAATATGTTTTGTAATGATACACTCAAAATAATTACCACCCACTCTTTTTTCATTAGCATCTCAGCCCCCTGTGTGTCTTCCACAGAGTAATTGTTAATTCTCCCTATCGGCAGACACTATGACTATCCTCTTTTATTATAATTCCATTGTTCTTTCAGTAATGCCCTCATAGTTTTCTAATATTTTTCTGTCAACCATAAACAGCATAAACATCTCCAGGTGTTAACCAAAAAAGTGGAGATTTCAAACATAATATTCAGTTTCTAAGTAGCTTCAGCATAAATGCATGTTTTTGAAAACATATTGAAGGGCCGGCGCCATGGCTCACTTGGTTAATCCTCTGCCTGTGGCACCAGCATCCCATATAGGCACTGGGATCTAGTCCCGGTTGCTCCTCTTCCAGTCCTGCTCTCTGCTGTGGCCTGGGAAGGCAGTGGAGGATGGCCCAAGTGCTTGGGCCCTGCACCCGCGTGGGAGACCAGGAGAAGCACCTGGCTCCTGGCTTCGGATCGCCCGCAGCGGCGTTGGCAGCCATTTAGGGGGTGAACCAACAGAAGGAAGACCTTTCTCTCTGTGTCTCTCTCTGACTATCTATGATTCTACCTGTCAAAAAAAAAGAAAAGAAAGCATATTGAATAAATATGCTTTGTAGTGATACACTCAAGGTAATTATCACCCTTTCTCATCTCATTAGCCTGTCATCCTACTGTGTTTCTGCTGCTGGGTAGCTTTTTACATATTGGTAGACACTAATGGCTATCCTCTTTGCTTACAATTCCATTGCTCTTTGAGTAATGTCTTCATAGTTTTTTTTTTTTTTTAATTTTCTGTCAACCTCACTATATAGAGAAACCATCCTTTTCTTTTACTTGACATTTTAAATATAAAAATCCTTTGAGACTCTCTTCTTAGACTTTTCTTTTTAAATTTAAAAATTTTTCTATCTGAAGATTTGTATATTTCATACAATTTTTATTTTTGTTGTCTCTCCAGTAAAGCAGAAAGGTATAGAGTTCCTAAAATCACATCCAGCAGCCTGCAGACCAAATGTGGATTACAGTCATTTTTTTTTTGTCCACAGTGAATTAGTTTGGCACAGTTAGTTTCTTTACCAACGATTAAAAACTGGGAAACCATCTACATATCTGACTTCCTTAGAAAAGCAGGGTCTGCAGTTATAAGGATGCCAGTGTTCTGAAGCCGAGTGGCAGTTCCCTCCTTTAGAAAGGCCTCTTGCCAGTGTGTCGCATTCACCCTGACTTTACTGTTTCCGATGCATTCTGTGACTCCAGTGGTCCCTGTAAGCATTTGAATTTGCAAACCCTGTTCTAATCCATACCTTGAGAGCTGAAGATCTAAGCTTGAATTTCCAGCTGGCAGTTGGACAGCTTCATTCTAAACATCTTCCATTGATCTTCATGTGTAAAACTCTCCCTGGCTTGTTCTGGCAAAAATTCTCTCAGATATTATGGCTGGAAGCTGTATACATTTTTTTTCCATTTCTCTTTCCTCTCCCATTGGTATTGATTAATAGTTAGCATAGCTATGGATTCAGCTGCTCTATTATATTTTCTCTGCCAGTCCCTCATTACCTCTTACCCAGGAACATTAGGAGCCTCTAAGTGAGTTTCCTACAAGTATTAATCCTGTGTATTTCCTTTAGACCAGTCTTCCCAGTGTAAAACTTTAATCATATTACCTTGCTCAAAACATGAATAAAAAGAAATTTCTCAAGTTAGCATGCTAGGCCATTCAAAACAGGAACCAATGTATCCTTTTTAGATCAGAGCATTTCAGAACCTACATGACCTTGATGATGATCTAGTTCAATTCCCTCTACATGTAGCTAAGAAAACTGGGTCTCGAAGGGCTAAGCGACTTATGTATAATTCAGTAGATAGTTGGCAGTGTGAAGATCAAAACCTGGTTCTCCAGGTAAATTCCTAGGACTACTTCCATCCTCATCAACCAAAGTACCTGTGCCAGCCAGATGACTTGTTCCTGGCCCCTATTCCATTCAGCACCACTGAATTCTGAGTTGGTGCTGCAGAGAGAATCTACAAGTTAACTGCCTCCGTAAAAGATTTACTTATCTTGTTCCCTTATTGAACACAATACAGCTCTATTTTTTTAAATGCATTATACATTGTAATTTTGTTGGTGCACTCCCCATATTCTCTGTTACATTCCAGCAGCCTGGACTCTCTTGTAAGCACATTTCTGAAAGAGGGAATGATATGATTTTATATCATTATAGCAACAGTACATTGTGTTAAAGTAGCAACTAACAAGTTGAATTGCTATTGAACAGCAACCCTGGCCTCCTTTTCCGGTGTTCAGCTCTGCTTTCCTCTGTAGATGCCCATTATGATCTCTCTTGAGAAATTCTTCCTTCTGCCCCAGGACAGTTCTTTTCCAGATGACCCCCCCTGTGTGTATTTCTTTCATGTTTACAACTGCTGGAGGCCCTACTTCTGTTTTGTTTTTCTTTAACCCATATCTAATTTAAATATTACTTCCTGCCCTGTGGCTTTTAGAAACAGAAATCAGGAACATTGACTATTTGTATTTTCAGTTTCATCAGCAAATTGCAGAAATTTTCAAATTCCACTCACTGGTCTAAGGGCCAAAGCCAATATACTTTTAGATTAAGAATTGTTCAGCCACATAGCCCAAATCTGTGAAAGTCTTCCAGGTTTGCAATTGAAGAAAATCTACACTGGCACTTGCTATTATACCCTGAGAAATAAGCAATTTAGTAGTTACTTAGCTTAATATCTGTTACTAAATAATTTTAATTTCATCAAACTGTTCATTCCAGTTATAGCTCCATGCTGTGTTGTGAAATCTAATCAAATATTAATTTGAATTCAGGTGATAGCACTTCTAGTTATCTCCTCATAATTAAACTCTTGTTTCAAAAGGAACTGAAAAAAATGTACTTATGTCTAGAATAGCCTGCTACTTATTTGTTTTTCTGAAAAATCAAAAAAATTAATGCTAAGTACAATAATACTCTGCCACATATTTAGAAATGCAGTCATGAGAATCTATATATTTTTATTTGACTTGACTTGGTTAGATATCAAATAATCTTTTAACATTAACCTGTTATCATCTTGAGATATTAATATATGAAGCCTTATCTGATAATTGTAGTGAAATTAATATTGTGATAACTACCCATTCACTTAAAATTTCAAATACTTAACTTCTGACATCTTTCATAAACTGAGATAAAGTAAATTATTGCTTGTTTCTGAAAGGTTTTCACATTTTGCATTACATTTAATGTTAGGCCTTTTTTTGTTAAAAAAAAAAAAAAGCTTTATTGTATTTGAGAAGCCTGACTTTATTTTCTGTTAGCTCTCTACAAACATATTGAAATCAGAGACTAAGTCCTACTAGCAATAGAACAATGCCTTGGATATAACAAGGGTAGATGGAATATCTGTTGAATCATTACTACAACCCAAGCTCTAACTAACTTTTTTTTTTAATTTCAAGTCATTATTCTTCTACAATTTTCTGTTACTGCCTACTAATATATTTGCTCCCTTCCCTACAGAGACACATATAGCTGCAACATAATTTTTTAGTCAAAAATAAATATATAATTATGGTGCTTAGGAATATGTACAGGCTAAATTAATTAAAATATATTAATCAGTCTTTTGGATTTTCATGATTCAGTAGATACCACAGCATTTTATATGATGGCAGCAGGCATATGTCTTTGAGATCCAAAAAAGAATAACATAAAGTCCTGGTATTGAGGATCACATAGTACTGGGAAAACAAGGCAAGTGCATATTACAAGTACAGAATGTCATGGCAGTACAGTGGAGGGTGTAGATACAAAGACACAATGAGGCAAGGATATCACACTGAGAAAATAACAACTGGGTTAGGTTTGGGGTATGAATCATCATTCAGTCAGATAGGGAAAAAGTAAGGGAATCATTTTTAACACTGAGATACTAGGGGCCAAAATAAAGCTAGGAGAGAGCAAGAGGAAAATGGTATGACTGCAAGAAGGTTGAGTGTAATTAAAGCTTGGGACATAACAAGCTGTGATAGCGTAAAGTAATTTGAAATAAAAATTTTAAAATAACCAAAGTTATATTTATTTCCTAATCTCCAGACATTAGGGTCTAGTTGCTTCTGAAGAAGTATAAACATGAAAGCTATTCAGACACTTCAAGAATGGATATGAGGTGGTGACCTCAGAGTGAAAAAGCAAACTGGGATGAGCCCATGTTACCCAAGTTGAAATGTTTGCTTTATCTGTGTTAGTTTAGAATGACACTAAAAGTAAAAAATATATTAAAACATTCAGAACATACCCAAATAATTCTTTTTATATTGATAGATCTTTCTGATCACCTGTATATATTAAAGCTATTTCCATATAGTCACCATTGTCTTCAATATGTGTTCACACACAACAACCACATACATAGAAGTGAACAGAGTCTGAGTTAAGTGGCACAATAAGGAGTACGTTCACATCTACCTCTATTTGGGGATATTTGTTTTGGTACTTCCTAATTACACAAATAGGCAGTCTGAAGGACAATCTGTTTACTCCTACTGTTAGCCAAATGGAACGAAAAGTTCAACACCCTCCCCATTCTCATGAGATCACAGTAAGACTTGACAGCATGGCTACTGAGTTCTCTGGCTCTTACTCTCTAACACAATTACTCTTCACTACTCTTTGAAGCACTGGAGTATTATCTAATATGACGAAGGCAGAGAAATTTGAACAGACTTTTTGCAAACATTTGCTTAAAATTGTGTATTTATCTGGTACCTACATGGCTCTTCATATATGATTGCCAATATAACTCAGATGGCAGAAAAAACAATCCCCGATTTGGCAGACAATATAATATCAAGTAACATGTATAAGAATGTTTAGCATTTTAACTATAAGCATGTACACTTTAATAAATATAAAAATCAATGCTATTTTCTTAACATCCAATGAGTGACTAAAATGAATATATAATTTTTTAGTTTTTATCATTTATGTCTCCTATCAGCAATAATACTTCTTGTAAAGACAGTGGTAGGGAGATAGAATGTGTACCCTTTTCCTTTAGATTACTTAAAATGTGACATTGAAGATAAGCATACAACCACTCCCACACTATAGGTCTTCAAAAAGTTCATGGCATATGTGTATTATGAAAATATTTGCATGCATTGCAAATTTTTTATCTTTTCTTTCTACTTTACATGAATTTTTGAAGTACCCCTCTATATGCTGACAAATAATCACTAATTAGATAATATATTAAAAATTTTAAAGTATCATCATTTAATAGTAACTACTTTGATATCAATTAAGGGTATTATATCTTACTAATTATGTAATAACTACTGTAGTATGTCCCCCAGTCTTGTGGCGGGACTAATGTATTTATTCCAAGATCTCTGGAAATTGCCTTTGGAGCGATGCCTTGCCAAAATAGCTCTCCCTTCATAGCCTAAATCTAAATACTGCTTGGTATGAGATTGACCCCTCTTTTGCGCTACTTGAAAATCTTTGAAAGGCCACGTGGACTTTAAGGCTCCATATGGATTTTGCCAAGATCTTTTCTGAGGCTGCATTGCCTTCTACTTTTTCCTCTACAAATTACTGCTTCTTTTCATCACACAAGTGATGATTGCAATAAATTGTCTACATGCAGATCTCAATATTATAGTTGCTTCCTAATGAGCTCAAGCTGAAATATGAGTAATGTAATTTAATAAAGGATGCCACAATACTTTTAGATGATGAATTGACATGGTGAGTAGATATACAATGTTAAATAATCTTATTTAGAGCTGAGTTTCTAGAGAAAGCAGATTTAATGAGTTTTATCTTAAAACTTTAGTTATCTTTCTAAAGACTAGGTGGTTCATCTTTAAGAAAAGGCATAAAATTGGTCATGAGCCGACTCTAGTGTGAAGAATATTCTTCAAACAAACCACAGTAGAGGGGAACCTTGGTTTCTCACATTTGTGAATAACGGAAGTCAATTTTAAGATTAACCACACACCTTTTAAATGACGTTATAACGGACAAGAGTTTAGGTAGGCAATTTATTCATTCAGTTAAAACTTATTCAGTATCTATCATGTTTCAGCACATCTGTTAAGAGCTGTGATTTACAAAAAAGTACTAACACATAGTCGCTAACAAGAACACACTTGCTGTGTACAAGAGCTGCTGATTTGAAGAATACTTTGAACAATGAGATGAATATCATATAATCTAGAGCACATTTTCTCAAAATGTGGTCCTCATATGAGCAGTATCAGAATTCAAAATTTTGGAGAACCAGTTCCCAATAGTAATAAAAAGTGAAATTTTGATGGCAGCAATTCAGTCATAATTTCCATTTATGAATAGAAAATCTAAGCAGGATTAAATTCACCCATCACTGTGATATATAACTACATTCTTAGACAACACTGAATAACAAATATAGTTGAAGAGCATAATGATAAACCTGTCATTTACAATTTTTTTAAGATTTTTGTTCATTTATTTGAGAGGCAGAGTTACAGACAGAGAGATCTAGAGAAAGCTCTTCCATCTGCTGGTTCACTCCCCAAAAGGCTTAAATGGCTAGAGGTAGGATATACTGAAGCCAGGAGCCAGGAGATTCTTCCTGGTTTCCCAAGCAGGTGCAGGGGCCCAAGCACTTGGGCCATTTTCCACTGCTTTCCCAGCCCATGGCAGAGAGCTGTATCAGAACAGGAGCAGCCAGGACCTGAACCTGTGCCCATATGGGATGCCGGCCCTTCAGGCAGAGGCTTAGCCCACTACTCCACAGTGCTGGCCCCAACTATGGATCTTTTTGCACAGACTACTTTAATCCCTTTGAGGCAATTTGAGGACCATAATTTGAAATAGATGCTAACTTAAACTCTTTGTGTTACCAAGATCTGAGCCCAGGTTCTGAGCGTACAGCAGGTTTCTGATGAACTTTGAGAATCCGTGGGACACTCTGAAACAGTGCAGTATGTTTTTCTCCTGATATGATCTAGACTGAAAATACAACTTAGATTATTGTCTGAGGCACCCAAACATATTTTAGACAAGAAAGTACCTATGTATATTTTTGTTTTCATTGCAGTAACTCTTGGATATACTACAAATATTAGAATCAAGATATTATTATACTATTCATTTATTAGATTAATATTTTTGGAATGTCTACAATGTATTTTGGGAATATAACAATGTGTAAGACAAAAACCCTCGTATCTGGAACTCACATTTTATTAGATAAAAATTAATGTCAAGGAAGCACAAAATATATGTTCATGACGTGGTGCTATGCTTTATAAGTAAGATGGCATATTGTTTCCTCCATAAAAAAAGAAGGTAACCTAGAATTTAGAGAAAACAAGATTAGGAATTCTTAATGTTTTAGAGTAGATTTACAATGATGCATTTTGATTACATATCATCATAGTCCTTTTAAAAATTTTTGTTTTGAAAGAATGACAGAGAGAGAGAGAGAGAGAGAGAGAGAGAGAGAGAGAGAGAGAGAGAGAATCTTCCATATTCTGGTTCACTCTCCAGATCACATCAGGCTGAAGCCAGGAACCAGGAGCTTTTTGCAGGTTTTCCATGTGGGTGGCAAAGGCTCAAACACTTGGACATTTTTTACTGATTTTCCAGGCCATTAACAGGGAGCTGGATTGGAAGTGGAGTATTTAGGACAAAAACTAGTGTCCATTAGGAATGGTGGTTTAACCCACTATGCCACAATGCTGCCTCTAGTACTCTTTTGTTTAAAGATTTATTTTATTTATTTGAAAGGCAGAGTTACAGATAGAGGTAAAGACAGATAAAGAGGTCTGCCATCCGTTGGTTCACTCCCCAGATGACCGCAACAGCCAGAGCTGCACCGATCCAAAGCCAGAAGCCTGGGGCTTCCTCTGAGTCTCCCACATGGGTGGCAGGGGCCCAAGCTCTTGGACCATCTTCTACTGCTTTCCCAGGTCATAGCAGAGAGCTGGATCATAAGAGGAGCAGCTGGGACACAAACCTGCGCCCATATGAATGCCAGTGCTGCAGGCTGAGGCTTAACCCACTAAGCCACAGCACCAGCCTCTCTCCCTCACTCTTTGTAACTCTTCCGTTAAAATAAATAAATCTTTTTTTTAAAAAAAATTGAAGATTTTAGAGTTCAGGTCATAAGAACCAAATTTTTCTTTAAGACTGGTAGGTAAAGGCATTACACAAGGCTTTATTCAATAATATAATGTAATGCATGTTCTAATTATTAGAAAATTTCCATGAATTAGCTTAGTATGAAAAATTACAAAGACCTAACTCTCACATGCCTAAAGAACAGCTTGTGGAAATCTTACAAACTAGGAAAGATTTTAGCACTGTTAAATTTAATCCTATGGAACATCCTTTTCCAATAGGCAAAGGATTGGATCAACTGTGAGTTCCAGTTCAGAATCAAAATGTGACAATTGACATTTCAGAGAAATTTAGTAACTTAACTTTGATGTTGGATATGGTATATCAGAGCTTCTAAAAATTCTTCAGTTTGGTTACAGTTATCTTAGAAGCAGTATTGGAATGCCCAATTGAACATTAATCAGTGTGTGTGTGTGTATGTTTGTGTGTGTGTGTGTTTATGCTATTATGTTTGTCCTAGTATTGAATTAACTCCTTAAATTTGTGGTTCAATGTGTACAATTTAGAATCTGCACAGGAATCACAACAGCACAGTCACTTCCCAAGGTACTGTTAAGGGTAGTTAATCAGTACATTCCTCCTAGAACTACAAATGTGTTTTTTGATAAAGGAACATAGGACAGGGGCTAGTGCTGTGGCTTAGCAGGTAAAACCTCTGCCTGCAGTGTTGGCATCCCATATGGCTGCAACTTTGAGACTTGGCTGTTCCTCTTCTTTCCAGCTCTACTAGGCTCTAGGAAAGCAGTATAAGATGGCCCAAGTCCTTGGGCCTCTGTGCTCGCCTGGGAGACCCGGAAGAAGCTCCTGGCCCCTGGCTTCAGATTAGCTCAACTCCAGCCTTGGCAGCAAGGAGCCCTGCACTTAATCCAGGTGACCTATGTGAGTGCCTGGCTCAGGCCCTGTTATTGCCGCCATTTGGGGAGTGAAACAGAAGATGGAAGATCTTTCTTTCTCTCTGTAACATTGCCTTTCAAATAACTAAAAAAAGTCTTATTTTAAGAAAAAAGAAGCAGTGAAAACCCCTGTGGAGAGATAGACCATCTAAACAATGGTCTCATGATTAAATTATGGCTTTCATGTAGACTGCATCTTTCATGACTTTAAAAATCCTAATGATAATGGGATGTACAAACAAATAGACCGTTGGAAGTTTATAGCCCAGTGCTGTGTTTTGTTTGTCCTTTTCATGATGTCTGCACAAGGTTTTTTTTTGTTTTTGTTTTTGTTTTTGTTTTAAATCAGTGAATGTAAGTATTTACTATGCTTGCCAGGATACAAGCAACTTCATCTATACACACACATGTGCCTTAGAATCAGCACTAAAGCAGGGCCCATAACCAGTGGCTATCAAACATGCATTCATTTTAATATTGAACAATTGCAAGTCTCCAGAATCATAAAAACCAGTGTCTTTTTAAAGAAGTACAAAAAAAATGAGGAAAAGTTCATCAGGGACTAAATTGTTTGAAATTGAATACATTAATGTTGTAAAAATGGAGTCCATGCTCAAACTCAAGTTATTGTAGTTTAAAAGAATAGAGTTAAAAGGGAAAACAAAGAAGAAAAAAAGAGAGGGCATTTGTTAATGTCTTCTTAAAAACTAAAATAAAATCTTATATCATGAAAGGAAAATGATTGCAAAACTATTTCCAAATTGCCTTAAAATTAATGGAAAAAAAAAAAAAAAAGGAGCGACTCATGCAAATTGAATGAGATGAAACAGCTCCATCCTGACTCAGAGTTACACTCCCAGTGTGAAGTGCTGCAAAAATCTGCTAAATATATTTGGGTTACAGAAAAAAATCAGCAGCTAGTATTATTTCTTCAGAGGGGTAGGTGAGGAGATAGAATAGCCATCTGGGAGCAAAATCTTTTTAAAAGGACGTTTATCATTGGAACAGAAGGACTTTAGTTCTGCAATCTGGTTGCTATGTTTATGGAAAAAGCACCATTTAAAATGTAGACATTTTTCTATTTCATGGGTCTTTTTTTGCATGAAAAAAATAACTCTGGTTAGTGTGTTACTCTAAATAATTATTGTGTCCTTTGTGTCTTATACTAACCCACACTGAACTTTCATGGTAGACATCACTAGGTTGACCTTGGAGGTGAAAAGATATCAGGGGAGTAAAATATTTCATCACAGTGCTGTTCCTCTGCTGTCCATATTGTACATGCTAACATACACCTACCTCCTTTTCTCACACCGCCCCACAATGGCAACTTTCCTCTTCTTCCCTTCCCCCCACCATATGGCTCTAACATTGCTTGCAATTTTTTTCAATATGTTCCTACTCATCCCCTGAAGCGAAGGGTGGTTTGTCTTGCTTCCACTTTCCTTAATGCATCTTGATAATGAAGGCTAACTTTCAAATAAAGAAATTCATCAATAGGTAAAAATTAAATATCAGTATTAAATTCTAAAAGAAAATTTTTAGGATTTTAATATAAGGGATAGTTAGACTAAAAAGTATATTTTGTGTTGCATATCTATAGAAATGAAGACTGCCATGTTCTAAAAGTATAGACATATAGATCAATGAAACAGTGACCAAAATTCAGACTCTTATAATCAACTGGAAAGGGAGGAGATGTGCCATTTGGCACACGTTCCCTCAGACTTACCCCTAAGGGTAAAACTAAAAACTTGTCATGGGACTCCAAATCCCATTAAGTTGGCAGGTACCAGTGCCATCTTACTAGTTAAAGTGATCATTTTAAGTTCATAACTGACCATAAAGATTGGAATAAGTGTCAAAGGGATCCAATAAATAAGACCAAATGTCTGCTAATGATAATAGATAGAATTTAGAAGGAGAGAATGATCAAACATGGGAAGCAGGCCACACAACAGACTCATCGAATGACAAATACTCTAAACAGTACTCTGGTCTCAGAATCAACCCTCAAGGCATTCAGATTTGGCTAAAAAAGCCTATGAGAGCATTGCAGGTATGGAAAGCCAAAACACTGTGACAAAAAATGATCTATGGGAAAGATCTCTGTGAGTGAGATCCCAGTGGAAAGAATGAGCCATCAAAGAAGTAGGTACCTTTCTCTAAATGGAAGAGAGAACTTCCATTTTGATAATGGCCCTGTCTAAATAATGTCATAGTTTGTGGACTTAAGAGGCTTCCATAGCCTTGGCAGCTCATGACAAGAGCCTCAGGTGATCACTGACATCATAAATAAGAGTGTCAATTGTTAAATAAATAACAGGAGTCACTGTGCACTTGTTCCCCATGTAGGACCTCTGTCCTTAATGAGTTGTATTATGAGAATTAACGGTAAAACTAGTATTCAAGCAGTACATTATATTTGTCTGTCAGTGTGGATGTAAACTGTTGAAATTTTTATTTATTATAGTGTTGATCTTCTGTATATAAAGATAACTAAAATGAATCTTAATAAAGAATGAGATGGGAGAGGAAGTAGGAGGAGCGATGGTTTGGGGATGGGAGGGCAGGTATGGGGGGAAGAACTGCTATAATTCAAAAGTTGTACCTATGAAATTTATATTTATTAAATAAAAGCTTTATATAAAATATAATCAACTGATTTTTACAAATGTCAAATACAAGTCAGTGGAGAAAAGAACAGTCTTAAAACAAATGGTGATAGAACAATGGGATACCCATATGCAAAACAAAAAGTCAAAGAAACAAATTTTGCCAAATATTTTACACCTTACCAAAAAAAACTCAAGAGTCTTATGGCTGTATGAAAATTTATGGAATTTCTAGGGGGATGCGTTTGGTCTAGCAGCAACGTCCCATATAGTAGTACTTGGGTTTTATACCTGGCTCTGCTGCTGATTCCAGATTCCAGGTAATGTGCATCGTGGAATACAACAGGTGATGGCTGAAACGGTTGCATCTTTGCCACCCATGTTGGAAACAGATAGACTTCCTTGCTCCCAGCTTTAACTTGGCCCAGCTCCAAACTTTACCAGCATTTGGGGAGCAAACTAATGGATGGGAGTACTCTTCCCGCTGCCATGTGTATGTGTCTTCAGATAGCTTTTTTTTAAAAGGTGTACAACTTGTAGAAGAAAATTCAGGAGTAAAAATTTGTGACTTTGAATTGAGCAAAAGGATTTAGATATGACACCAAAACCACGATTCATTAAAATGTCATGCTAAACTGAACTTTGTAAAAGTTTTTTTAAACTTTTTGGCTTGCAGAAACACTGTCAGTAGAATAAAGAGGTAAGTTTTTCGGTGGAAGAAACTATTTGCAAATCATCTGTTCCCCAAGAATTTATATACATAAAATATTAAGGATGATCAACTTAGTTTTAAAAATGGACAAAAGATCTGAACATGCACTTTACTAAAGAGACATTTAGGTATCTAAAAACCCATGAAAGATGTTCAATAACATTAATCATTAGGAAAATGTACATTAAAACTGAAGTGAGATACCACTGCACATATATTATAATTGTTATAGTAAAATTTTAAAAATGAGCTGACAATAATAAATGTGAGGATGTAGAGCAACTGGAAATTTCATTCCTTGTGAATGAGAATGAAAAATGATGTGCTCATTTTGGATAGCAGTTTGAAAATTTCATGATTCCTTTGATTCTCAGATATGTCAATAATATTAAAAATTCCAGAGCATCTGTCCAGGTGTACATCCATCTGTACTACCCTAAAAAGGCACTGTTTATCCTCCAACTCAGAAGAACATTATAAAACCTAAAAGTGCTGTAGTTTGAAGCACTATCAATCCAATCTCAAGAACTTTTTTTGGCTAAGGAATTTTGTTACTTTTTGTTTGCTTCTGTCACATTGTTTGCTTTTAGGTTTCCTTACCAGGACATGTGGAATGTTGCTACTTTCTGGATCATTTACAAAATATGGAATGAATTGATTGAACACCGAGGAAACCAGTTCAGAAACATATGAGTATTTGAAGTTTGGATGCTCAAGTTGAAGACCAATTTTCTCCTTTCCCAATTTTACCTAGCGTAACTTGTTTCCAATGGGGAAATGGGTGAATCATAAGTGAACCTTGGGTAATATCAAGGGTTATTTGCATCAGGTTAGTCAGGCAACAAATTTTTGTCCAGTTGTTGGTAGTAGTCAATGGGATATTGATCTAAAAAAATCTATATTATGTTGGAGGGGTACCAAATGTTTAATTTTCATCTCAGTCATCTATAACTGGGTACCTTTTAAAATGCTAGTAAAACAATTATATTTCCTAAAGATTTGTACTTTCTTTGCTTACTGTACTAAGCTAGGGTCCAAACTGCTTCACAAAAAATACATAAGGGATAACATCCTAAGCACTTGGGCAAAATTACATATTTTCTAAAGTTCTCTGGGTTTTTATATATATATATATATATGGCTCTTAGTTCATCTTAATTATTCCTTTACCATGTCGGTTTTCACGTGAGATTTTTAACAGCAAATGAAATATTTGATACTGATCTGGGAACCATTGACATTCCTAGATCTATTCTATATTGGTCTGTAAACTTCCTATCTTATCTAGGCTTGGGAGGTCCTTAAAAAAGACTCTAAGCTGACTCAGAGATCAGGGCTTAAAATCAATCACAGTGGACTTGCTATGTTCTGAATGGCATTACCTTTAAGAGACAATTTTCTTTGTGAGTGTCTGGTCAGCATGAATTAAATTTAGTTGAGTCAGAAATAAAGGTATATACAGAGTGTAATGAAAAGTTTTATACTGAGGGTAGGATAAAACTAATATAAAGTCTGTTGGTTAATTGCTATGTGAAAGAATCTAAAACAGAGATAGTGGGTTTAAGTGTTCACAAATTTAACCTGTTAAATCCATAGGAAAATTTAATGATGTGATGTTATCTAAAATATTTTATGTTTCCTCATATCTTTAAAAATAGATATCATTAGGTTTTTGAAAATTTTTCCATATATATTTATTTACCTTAAGAGCAGAAAAGCAGGTCTTTTTGAAAGGCAAAGGGATAGTACACACTCAGACTTGAGTGTGGGCAACCTGAAAAGGAAGATTTGCTAAATTTTCAACTTTAAAGAAATCTCTTCCTAAGTGTGTAATATAATTTTTAATTATAGTTGGTAAAATTATGTCATTAAAGTAATAGGATATAGATTTAAAATGCGAGTTGATGTAAAAAACTAGATTCTGAACTAGCAAAGATATAAACTTAATGTGAATAAAAATCATAGTAGCTTAGCAGTGGTTGACCAATCTGTTGCTGATGTACTTCTCAGCTCTGGCTCCCGCTCTTGTGGCTGGCTGACTGTGATAATAGGTCCAACAAACACAGCACAGAAAAGCTTTGGAGAAAGTAACTGTCCTTGAATCATACTCTCATAGACCAAATACGCAAAAGAAGCCATGGAGAAAAGTTTTCATCCATTTTAAATAGAAGACTAAATTTGTTCTACGAGTACAGCCTACTGAAAAGGGAGAACATGGAACTGAAATAGTTTTAGTGGTTTCTGAGGACAGAGTTTTCAGTACATAATATTTGCAGAGATCTAGAATATGGACTGGAATTGTTTAACATGGATCTTCCAAGGAATGGAGGTAGCTGGGAAGGGGACAATTTGTGATATAGCTGTTTAGTATTGGATCCATCGAATCAATAGTCTTGAAGTGAACCCTTATAAGGAAATTGATGTTTGTTGGTGTTTGAAAAGTAAGTTGTTTTACAAGGTGAGCAATATATTGTCTTGAAAGGACATACTTTTGGCCGGAGGCAAAGTATTTCCTATGATAAATTGGCTTATAGTAATTTTGCAGAGCAAACAGTTAATCTATGTTAATTCTGATGCCTTCAATTCCAGTCCTGATGGCTAAGTGATGTGAATGAGTGAATCTTTTTTTTCTCACATTTTCAGTATGGGGGGAGGGATGCAAAACAAAAGAAACCACAAGCTTTGACACTTCAGCTCACATAACACTTTTTCTACTTTATGAATATCTACCTACCCACACATCAGTATGCTGAGGTCACACATACAATGAATAATATGACACTACCTTGCATGATGTTATCAATATTAACTTTAAAATACATGTAAATAATGTAAACCAGTACCAGTCACATAGAAGTTGTAGAAAGCCTCCTGGAGAGATATAAATTCAAAGAATGAATAGTCAAAATAATATTTCAAGTTCCCTGAAGGTATGGAATAATATAATACATCTCTTTTTATGTTTGCAATGCAACATCTTTATGTATTTTTGAGATATATATCTCATATATATCAATATCATATATATACATATATATATATTTGAGATATTCAACTTGTGTTTACTGATAATTGCTACACAAGAAAATGTATTTGTGAAAAAAGAATATTTGAAGTGTAAATTAAGAACAGTTTTATTGAGTTTTTTTTTATTTTATGGAATTGCATATCATACAATTCACATGTCGCAAAAATATAGTTTGATGAGTTTAGGTAGGCTTACATCATTGTTCAAACATTACTATGTATGAGTTTTAGAACACTTTAATCATCAAAATGACTTTCTTGCCCATTGCAGTCAATCCCTTCTACAACCCCCAGCAACAAGTAACCACTCATATATTTTCTGTGACTGTAAGTTTTGCCATTTCTAGAAATTTCATATAAATTAAGTCATACGGTTTTTGGTAATTTGCATCTGGCTCCTACATGGCATAAAGTTTTCATAAATCACTTATGTATGAGGGCTAAACATCTTTTCATATACTTCTGGCTACTTAGAGGCTACTTTTATTCTCTTTTATGAAAACTTCCTTTTTGTAGGGATGCTTAATATTTTCTGCTTACAAACTGTCAAATTTACTATGCAATTATTTTCTCATAGTTTCTATAACTGTGTGTCCATTTTCTTCTTATTTACTCATTTATTTGAGAGGCAGAGACTCTGAGAAATAGAGACAGACAGAGTGAGCTCCCATCCACTGTTTACTCCCAAAATGCCAACAGCGGCCATAGTTGGGATAGAACTGAAGCCAGGAGCTGAGAACACAATCCAAGTCTCTCATAGGAGTGGTTGAATTAAATTACTTGAGTCATCACTGCTGCCTCATGAGGTCTAGAGTGTCAGTTTGAGGGAATCCAGAGTCAGGAACTCCCTGGTTATAAATGCCAGGCTAAATACTTGCCCTTATCCATTGTCTTACTTGCTTCTTTAAAAGCGCAAAAGTTTTAAATTTGACTACGTTCATTCAGTTGGTCTACTTTTTCTGTGGTTCAAGTTTTGTTGTGTGTACGTGTTCTATTTGAAGAATCTTTCTGATATAAAGTTACATATGTTCTCCAGTTTCCTCTAATAGTTTTATGTTTAACTTTTATATTTGGTTTCGTGACCCATTTTGAGATAAATTTTGTGCATTGTGAGATGAAGTAGTCAAGATTCATAGTTTTCCATACTGATATCCAGTTATTCTAGTATGATTTGTTTTATTAAAAACTATTTTCCTGGCCGGCACCACGGCTCACTAGGCTAATCCTCCGCCTGCGGCGCTGGCATACCGGGTTCTAGTCCCGTTCGGGGCGCCGGATTCTGTCCCGGTTGCTCCTCTTCCAGTCCAGCTCTCTGCTATGGCCCGGGATTGCAGTGGAGGATGGCCCAGGTCCTTGGGCCCTGCACCCGCATGGGAGACCAGGAGAAGTACCTGGCTCCTGGATTCAGATCAGCTTGGAGTGCCGGCCACAGTGGCCATTGGAGGGTGAACCAATGGCAAAGGAAGACCTTTCTCTCTGTCTCTCTCTCTCTCACTGTCCACTCTGCCTGTCAATAAATAAATAAATAAAAACTATATTCTTTATATAAACACTTTGCATATTGGTCAAAAATTTGGCAAGTGAAAGTCTACTTGTGATCGTTCAAATTTGTTCTTTTTAACTATATGTCTTTGCTTGTATCAATATTTTACCATCTGATTACTGTGGCTTTAAATATAAAGTCATATCAATTTCAAGTAGCATAAGTCTTCCAACCTTTGGTTTTAAAAAAAATTATTTTGCTTTGGGGAAGACCTCATGGAGTAGTGGGTTAAGCCACTGTTTAAAACATCTACAAATTTTGTGAGCCTGGCTCACATCCTGGCTACTCTGTGCATCCCGTTCAGCTTCTTCTTGCCTGGAAGGCAGCAGATAATGGCTTAAGAACTTGGGTTCCTTCCAGTAACTTTGGAGACCCAGATGGAGTTCCTGGATTCTGTTAGGCCTGGCCCAATCCAGGCTCTCTGTCTCTCCCTCCCTCTCTTTCAGTCTGCCTTTCAAATAAATAAGTGAATATTTTTTTTAAAAAATGCTTCTTCTGACATTTCTATATAAACTTAAAAATGTTCTGCAAAAATGAATACTGGGATTTTAACAAGATTTTCATTAAATCGATATACTAATTTGACAAGAAATAATAGTCTAGCGAATCTGAATCTCTCAACTGAGAAAAACATGTTTATATATATTTATGTTTATATCTTCTTTAATTGTTGTAAGTTTCAGGATAAGCCTTATATATATATATATATATATATCTTGTATATTTCCAAAATATTTTGATGTTGTTTAAAATGGATTTTTAAATTTCAGCTTATATTTTTATTGCAAAATGTTAGAAATAAAGTTGATTTTTGTATATTGATCTTGTATCCAAAGCCCTTGCTGATATCATTCATTAGTTCGTGAAGCTTTTACTAAACTCAGTATTTTTCTTCATATATAATTATGTCACTGGTGCATAACATGATATTTAGCTTTGTTAGGACTAAGCTTTTTGTTAAACTTAAGAATGGTATTAGGAATGTGATATCCAGATGTATCTAAATGTGCATACTTCCTTTGTTGTATTTAGCTTACAGTCCCTTTGAGAGGATAGAACTAGAAAATATGTAATTGTGTTCATGTAGACACAGAACATATACTATTGCACATAAATTGTATTATATATATATTTGTAAATGAATGGATAAATGGATAAATTTGTTCATTATAAACTGACTTTCTTCAAAAAAGATACTTGGTTTAGAATTATACCAGAAAAGAATAAAAAGATTTTTCTCATAAGTTGACATAGTATTCCAATTTTTTTCAGATCTGATAAATAAGAAATGTTATTAATGTAGTTTTGAATTTTATTCCCCATATTATGCATAAATTTGGATTTCTATGTTTTGGAGTCATTTTTTATTGGATTTTTAAATTAACTTGGGGATAATTCATGTTTTTATAGTGGTCAGTATCTTAGTCCATTAGAGTTGCTTAAACTATCACAGTTTCAGAAGCTAGCAAGTTTAAAATCATGGAGAGGGCCTACTTTCTGGTTCATAAATAGTCTGGCCCTCTCATTAAATGGCAGAAAAAGGAAACAAGCAAACTTACTTGGGACTCTATAGACACTAATCCCATTCATAAGGATTTCATACTCATGACTTAATCTAATGATAATCACCTCATCTCCTAATTCCCTCATTTTTATAATGTTTTAATATATGAATTTTGAAAGGACACAAGCATCCACACCATAACATTCTGTCTTTACATCCCAGGATGTGAGAAGTTGTTCAAATGTCCCCTTGTGTCTTTTTGTAGTGCTTTTAAGGATTTCTTTTTGTAGACTTTTCAAAAAATTGTATATTTACAAATGTTTATTTTTATTACAAATGGAACGATTCTCTTATATTACATTTAAAGGCTATATTTGTTCATAGGAAAGCAGCTGATTTTTTATTCTAACTTCAGATATTTTAGTGTGATTTTTTATAATCATTTGAGTTTTATCATTCCATTTCTTAGCTTATCTAGAAAAACTGTCAAATGATCTGCAAACACTTCTTATTTGATTTCTGCTATGCCTAAAATTTCTTCAGTATATTTTTTCTTTCTCGATATGAATGTATTTCAAGAATGTTAGGTAATGTCTTATATGCTATGCCTAAATTATGTTTGTTTGAGGTTTGTTGTTGAGATTCCTGCATTTTTAGCAAAAATACCACAGTTGTATTCGTGTAATTTTTTCAACCAATTATTCTTGTAAAGAGGCACATGCTGTTCCTTTGGCGGATTACTAGCTTTAACATTATTTTGGGAGTTTATTAACTTTAACATGAACTTTACTTCTTTCTTTAATGTAGTATCTTCTAAAATTTCCTATGTTACAGTCAGAATTTTCCTTGTTATTAGAGTAAAAAAATTAAGGAGATGTACAGTTTTCCACTAACTCAACACTCATGGTTTCAATATGTGAATCAGTTTCCTTTATATTTCTTATTTAATTGGTATTTTTGTTCATAATTATGTCATATATTTTGGTCAACTTACTATACTATTTATGTGATTTTTTGTTTTTTTTTCTTATTTTCTTTTAATCTTATTAATATAAAGAGAACAGATTCTATGAATTTCATAGATACAGTTCAAGGAAGATAACCATATTTAACTCACTGTGTTCTCTCTCAATGACCGATTCTTTCTTTCTTTTTCCTTTAATTTTTGCAATAATACAATATCAATTTACTTTTTAATCACAGACTTAATGTCCCACTAACCATAATGTTCAACAAGTAAAATGTAGAAAGACCACCGTTCCACAGGAATATAGACAAGGGCTATATATTTGTATTTACAAGTACATTTAGATAATTCCCTTTATAATATATTTTATGATGATATTAATACCTTTAGCTATGTTATTCCATAGCTTTAAATCACATCCTTTAATATCAACCTATTGTGTAAAAAATGAACTTATTTTACTTTACCTTACCTCCTTGCTTTTTCATACTACTTGTTTAATTGTGTTATTTCTTCTTTTCCAAAGCATGTGGGATTTATATCCTAAACTGACACTCCTATCTCACTTTTTATATCATCATATAAATGCTCTCATAAGTCATTTGTCATGTTTCCTCTGTCATTTTTGGTTGAAAGATGTCATTTTTCTAACTTAGATCTTAAGTACAGTGATTTAAGTATATTGCTCCCTGAATTTTTATATATCTAAAATTATTTTACAGTAAGATGTGTTCTAAGATGATAGTTGAATTGGGTATATATTGGATTTTCATTTTTAAAGCATTATTTTATTTAAAATTGACAAATAATACATATATAAATTCACAGAGAATAATGTGATGTTTCATAGAAGTTTACATTGTGGAGTATTGGCAGATTGATGATAATTGAATCATTGTTATATCCATAATATAAAATAATATTTAAATAGCAGGTGATTTGTAATATACTCACATCCTTTCTCTTTGGACATAGAAGCAACTGCTTCTTATCTCTAACAAATTGTGTTTTGGTAGTCTCTTATACTTTCTTAGATTAGATTACTTCATTTATTGAATTGGTTAATTAATGCTTCACCTATCTTACTGTTGTGAGAGTAAGAATGAATACAAGTGAAAACTCATTAGAAAATGTGAATTAAAATTAGCCAAGTGATTGATTTCAAGAGAGTGAAAGCTTTAACATAATTTTCCTTAGAGGAAAAGTTTTCATACAACAATTGGAATAATGTTAGTTATCTATGTTTCAACTTCCCACCTTTTTTAGCAATTATATTTTTTTTAAAAAAGAAAACTATCATCTCTGCCAATAAAAAGTAGATTTCAAGTTACATGGTCTCCTCTTGAGATGTAAAGATTCATAAGCATAGTAATATGACAGAGTGTACTTACAATTTGGTTAGAATGGCCTACTTCTTACTTTGCTGTGGTAGTACAGATCTCTTGCAAGACCACTGAGATTTTGTTTGCCTTTGTCATATTCAGTTTGTTAACTTCATTTCATCTTCTTAGCTAAATGGAATATTGTATACTTCCTGTAAGAGCCATGAGACAGAACATCTAGGTCATCCTTTCTTACAGTAAATTAAAAAAAAATGCATCTTACCCACTGAAAAGTTTGCCTGATGGCATGATAGTTATACAGTGAAAAGTTACTTTTCCATATTGCCTTAGTGAATAAGAGGAATATGCAAGAATGTGCAACCTTGTGTCTCCCTAGGTATAAATGAGAAATGACCTTAATTATTTTAATAGCATATTAGTTGATCACTTGATTGATTTATTTTCTATTTTTGTTATCTTCAACAACAGTCATGGACAACAACAGTCATAAATAGCTGGAATTTATAAGCAAGACTAAGTAGCACATCTGTAAACTTGTTCGAAAATGTAGTGCAAACCCATAGACTGTGTAGGAAAAAAATGCAAAAGGGAATTATTTTTGAGCATAGTGGCACTTTGCTATTGTATGCAAGCTGTACTTTTTAGAAAACTGCATTTCCAAGAGCTATATCAGGAGCAGATGGCCATAAAATCAATTGTATTTTTTCAGAAATAGTACTACATGAAAATGGCATGCTCTTCTTCAAAATTTGTTCTTGTGGTAGCTATAGTAGTATCAATATGTCATAAAATTAAAACTCCAAGCCTGGAAATATATGATTATTTGGATCGAAGTTACATGTTATTGTAAATCCATAATTTCAAAGCTACTGATACGTAAAGATCAGAATTCAAGCTCTTAATTTTAACATAAGGGAATTTAAGCTCAATTTACTTATTTGCCCAATATCGAGTATCTAGATGGTGATGAATGTAACAATAGATTCTAAGTCTCTGCTCTCCAAATCTAATTATATTTCAGTTACTTTAGAGAACTCCCCCTTAGAAAAATCTGAAAACTTGCTTTATACTTCTGCATGTGAAATCAAGTTTTCCTAGCACCATTTGTTGAAGAGACACTCCTTGCTCCAGGGATTGGTGTTAGCTCTTTGGTCAAATATAAGTTGGTAATAGAAGCTTGGGTTGTTTTCTGGCATTTCTATTCTGTTCCATTGGTCTATCCATCTGTTTTTGTACCAATGCCAGCCTGTTTTGATTATAACTGCCTTGTAGTATATCTTGAAATCTGGTATTCTGATGCCTCTGACTTTATTTTTGTTGTATAAGATTGTTTTAGATATTTGAAGTCTCCTGTGTTTTCATATGGATTTCAGCATAATTTTTTCTATATCTGAGAAGAATGTCTTTCATGTTTTGATTGGTATTGCATTGAATCTATAAATTGCTTTCATAATAATGGACATTTTGATATTGATTTTTCCAATCCATGAACATGGAAGATTTTTCCATTTTTTTTATCCTCTTCAATTTCTTTTTTTAATGTTTTGTAATTCTCATCATAAAGTTCTTTGAAATCCTTGGTTAAATTTATTCCAATGTATTTTATTGTTTTGTAACTGTTGTAAATGGGATTTAACTTAGAAGTTCATTCTCAGATTTGGCATTGTCTGTGTATACAAAGTCTGCTGATTTTTATATATTGATTATATAACCTGATACTTTACCAAACTCTTCTAATAGTCTACGGCCATACCACCCTGAACACGCCCGATCTCGTCCAATAGTCTCTTAGTGGAGTCTTTTGTATTCCCTATATATAGAATCATGTAATCTGCAAATAAGCCAGTCCCAAAGGGACAAATACCATATATTCTCCCTGAGCTGTGATAACTAATAGAGCATCTAAGAAAATCTGTAGAAGTGAAATTGACACTTTGAGAAGCAATGACTTGAAGAGCACTTGTATTGACTGTCGAGGAACAGTTTTTTTTTTTTTTCTTACTATTTGTTGAACTCTGTACTTAACACAGAGTTAATCATATGTGTATAAAGTCAATTTAAAATAGGTCTCAGTAAAAAATAAGATCTCAGTAAAAAATAAGATCTCAGTAAAAAATAAGAATGGGAATAAGAGAGAGAGGAGGAAGTTTGTAACTGTAAAGCTGTATAGTTCTGCATACATTCCTATGGATTTACTTCTAAGGGATAGTTTTAAAACTTGCCATAGGACCCCAAATTCCCTTAATCTGGGTGGTAAAAATGCCTTCTTAAGTGCTAAAGGGATCATATTAAGTGTTAAAGTGAACATATAGATAGGATTAAGTATTAAATTGATCATATAAATAAGATCAAGTGTTTGATAATAATAATAGATAGAATTAAAAAGGAGAGAATTTTCCAACATTGGAAGTAGTCCACACAGCAGACTCATAGAATGACAATTGCTTTAAATAACTCTGACCTCAGAATCATCCCTTAAGGCATCCTGGTCTGGCTGTAAAGTTCATGTATGCATTTAAGGCATGGAAAGCCAAAACACTGCAGCTAAAAAGGTTCTACATGAAGGATCTCTGTGAGTGAACCCCAGCAGAATAAAGTGGCCATCAAAGAAGAATGTACTTTTCTCTGAAAGAAGGAAAGAACTCCTACTCTGCTTATGGCTTATCTAAATATTGATGGAGTTTGTGGATTAAAAAGGCTTCCATACCCTAGGCAGCTCATGTCAAGAGCCTCAGGCGGTCACTAATGTTATACATAAGAGTGTTCATTGTTAAATTAACAACAGTAGTCACTGGGCACTTTCAATGCAAGACCTCTGTCCTCAATGAGTTGTATTATGAGAGTTAACTGTAAAACTTGTTCTCACTTTTCTCTCTCTCTGTGTGTGTGTGTGTGAACTGTTGAAATCTTTACTTAGCATAGAGTTGGTCTTCTATGTATAAAATAAATTGAATATGAATCTTAATGGAGAATGGGACTGGGAATGGGAGAGGGAGGAAGAGGAGGATTGGGAAAGTGGGTGGGAAGGAAGAATCACTGTATTCCTAAAGTTGTACTTAGGAAATTTGTATTCCTGAAATAAGAGGTTTCTTTGATAAAAATAAATAAATAAATAAAAATCTGAAATCTAAAGCTATTTACAGATGAGTTTGAAGATGTATCATGTCTGGCAGCTGTGCTATTAGATTATGCTCATGTGTAGCTCTGATACATTTGAAAAACTTTATTTACAATGGATTATGACACATGATTTTTAAGGAACTATATCATTATCAAATATAAACAAGTTGCCTCAAAAAAGAAAGTTTATTACTTTTATTACTGATTTTTCTAGAAAAGAATGGTAGGAATAAGGCTTTCACTCATTTAACCCAATATATATATATTTATAAAACTTTCACATATGATAGACTTTGGGTTAATCTTAGGAATAAAAATGTTTATCAAAACTTAGTGAACATCCACATGAAAGACATTTAAGAAAATATAGTGAGCCCAGCAGTCAGCTGCTTTTTCGTCTTTTGTGTGAAAAATCGGTTGTTGCTGTGGCCTTTCTTACAATACAGACCTAGAACATTCAAAGAGAAAGAAAAAAGAGATTAATATTTGAGGTTGATTTGAGGTAGTTGTTTTATTCTCTTTTCCTTCTAAAAAGCCCTTTAATGTGGTTATTTAGTAGTACACATAAACTGAGATCCATTTTTGCCACCTTTTCTTAGAAGACCTATATAGGGAACACAGTTACTTTTAAATAAGCAGGATTGGTGAAGATCTATTCTGATCACATGTGTTAGGCGTTCTATGTGCTCTTTGTACTTGGATGTACCTATCTTTTTCCAAATTAGGGAAGTTTTCTACTGTTATCTCACTGAATGGGCCTTCCAATACATTCTCTTTCCAACCTACAGGGACTCCTAAGGTTGTTTAATAGTATTCCCAAAATTTAGAACACTATTTTTAATTTTTCTAGTATCTTCTCCTTCTCCTCCTCCTTTTTTTGTCTGACTGAGGTATTTCCAAGGATGTGTCTTTTGGCTTGGACAATCTTTCTTCTGCCTCACCATGTCTATTGTTAGGGCTTTCCCCTGTATTTTTTAATCAACATATTGAATTCTTCACTTCTAGTATTTCAGTTTGATTTCTCTTCAAAATCTCAATCTCATACGAAATTTTTTCATCTATGTCATGTATGGATTGCTTTACCTCATGAATTTGCTTCTCATTATTTCTGAGCAATCCTATAATCATTCTTCTAGATTCCTTTTTCAGACACTTCATCAATCTCTTCATCTTTACATTATAATATTGAAGTGTTTGTTACTTTTGGAAAGTCATATTTTCTTCCTTTTTTCATGTTCATTGTATTTCCATATTTATTTTTAGACATTTGTGGAAATGTTTGTAGGTTTCTCCTCTGATGGCTTTTAACTTTGAACTATACCTCTTTGGCTTAGTAAATTGTCTGCTGCATCAGTAGATATCCAGGGACATGTGCTGGCTGGGGCCAGAGAACTCTGGTCAGCACCTGAGGTTAAGACAAGAATTCTAGGTGACACTCACGTTGTGTGTAGTAGATATTCTCTATTGTCAACAGTAGGGAGAGTATGATCATTTCAGTTGGTGTATTCACAGCCTCACCTCTTCTCTGCCAAAGTGATCAATTCAGAGCAATCGAAAAAGAGGGAATCCTCCCAAATTCTTTCTATGAAGCCACCATCACCTTAATTCCTAAGCCAGAAAGAGACGCAACATTGAAAGAGAATTACAGACCAATATCCCTGATGAACATAGATGCAAAAATTCTCAATAAAATTCTGGCCAATAGAATGCAACAACACATCAGAAAGATCATCCACCCAGACCAAGTGGGATTCATCCCCGGTATGCAGGGATGGTTCAACATTCGCAAAACAATCAACGTAATACACTACATTAACAGACTGCAGAAGAAAAACCATATGATTCTCTCAATAGACGCAGAGAAAGCATTTGATAAAATACAACACCCTTTCATGATGAAAACTCTAAGCAAACTGGGTATGGAAGGAACATTCCTTAATACAATCAAAGCAATATATGAAAAACCCACGGCCAACATCCTATTGAATGGGGAAAAGTTGGAAGCATTTCCACTGAAATCTGGTACCAGACAGGGGTGCCCTCTCTCACCACTGCTATTCAATATAGTTCTGGAAGTTTTGGCCAGAGGTATTAGGCAAGAAAAAGAAATTAAAGGGATACAAATCGGGAAGGACGAACTCAAACTATCCCTCTTTGCAGATGATATGATTCTTTATTTAGGGGACCCAAAGAACTCTAGTAAGAGACTGCTGGAACTCATCGAAGAGTTTGGCAAAGTAGCAGGATATAAAATCAATGCACAAAAATCAACAGCCTTTGTATACACAGGCAATGCCACGGCTGAGGAAGAACTTCTAAAATCAATCCCATTCACAATAGCTACAAAAACAATCAAATACCTTGGAATAAACTTAACCAAAGACGTTAAAGATCTCTACGATGAAAACTACAAAACCTTACAGAAAGAAATAGAAGAGGATACCAAAAAATGGAGAAATCTTCCATGCTCATGGATTGGAAGAATCAATATCATCAAAATGTCTATCCTCCCAAAAGCAATTTATACATTCAATGCAATACCCATCAAGATCCCGAAGACCTTCTTCTCAGATCTAGAAAAAATGATGCTGAAATTCATATGGAGACACAGAAGACCTCGAATAGCCAAAGCAATCCTGTACAACAAAAACAAAGCCGGAGGCATCACAATACCTGATTTTAGGACATACTACAGGGCAGTTGTTATCCTTCTCTGTTTGTATAATTCTGACTTTCAAATAAATAAATCAATATTATAAAAAATAAAATAATCATGACTGATAATGTCAAATCAGGACAAACTTTTATACATTCCCATATAAATGTAATTTAAAACATATGATTTTATAATTTGACAGTACTTTCAATAAAATCCAAGTAAGCCAAACTAGTTAATCTCTCTAGGAGAGCTAAAATTCATGAGGATCTCCAGAAACTCAGCTGGAAATCCCAAGGCCAAAGGATTTATTTTGAAACTTTGAGGTGCTGGCACTGTGGCATAGCAGGTAAAGCCACCGCCTGCTGTGCTGGCATTCCATAGGAGTGCTCGTTCAAGTCCTGGCTGCTCTACTTATGATCCAGCTCTCTGCTATAGCCTGGGAAAGCACTACAGGATGGCCCAAGTTCTTGGACCGCTGAATTTGTGTGGAAGACCCAGGGGAAGCACCTGGCTCCTGGCTTCTGGCTCAGATCAGCGAAGCTTTGGCTACTGCAGCCAACTGGGGAGTGAACCAGCAGATGGAAGACCTCTCTGTCTCTCTCTCTCTCTCTCTGTCTCTGTCTCTCTGTCTCTCTCTGTTTCTGTCTCTCTCTCTGTCTCTGTCTCTCTCTGTCTCTGTCTCTCTGTCTCTGTCTCTGTCTCTCTCTGTCTCTCTGTCTCTCTGTCTCTGTCTCTCTCTCTGTCTCTCTCTCTCTCTCTGTCTCTCCTCTCTGTCTCTCCTCTCTGTCTCTCCTCTCTGTGTAACTCTGACTTTCAAATAAATAAATAAAATTTTAAAAAGAACTTTGATTCTGAGAGAATCTGCCTTTACCTCTCTGTAAATCTTTCAAATCAATAATAAATCTTTAAAAAATGCAGATGTCCAACCTCTATTTTAAAAATTAAAAATCAACCTAAATAGTCATACAAATTAATAGCTAAAAGTGTACTATAATGTTTTACATCTCAGATTTAGAATAATTTAAGCTAGTTTTGGCAATATTTTAAAGTACACAAGAGTATAGATTGGCTTAATATTTTTAAATGGCAATTTGGCAGTATCTAGCAATACTGAGACATTCTGTTCCACCAGTTCCATTGATCTGAAGATGTACTCACACATGTAAATAGGTTAAGTGCTAATGCTTCTATATCAGTTCAAAATTAAATCAAATTTTGAATCTATTTTATGGCTAAATACTATGGAAGACACTGACTCTGACACAAAGTAGTTACTGTAATTATACTAGTTAATATCATGACTGGTATCTGTGTTGACTAGTTTCCATTTTTCCTCCAGATTCACTCTTCATCCATCTCATCCTGCTGTGGATCTGGAGAGCTATGGACTACAACCACAGACCTCTTCTTGACATTTGCTTCCATTTGGATAACACCAGTAATTGATTTGAATGGTAAATTTAAAAAAACTTGGATATTTGTTATACTGACTCCCTCCATGCCAAACTGTCATGGTTTAGAATGCTCTTTCTAATCATGGCTACAGTTTCAACCAGACCCCTCTCTGGTTTCTGGTAACTATTTCCATTTCATGTTTCTTGAGACCTAGAGGTTGTAAGAACTCTTTGCTGCTGAGAGCCACAGGTACTGCATTATTCCTTATCTGTTTATATGTTTTTAAACTTATTTATTTTTATTTATTTGAAAGTAAGGCAGGGCACAGAAAGAGAATCTTCTATTTGCTCATTCACTCATCCAATACCTGTAACAGCTTGGGCTGGGCCAAGAGAAAGCCAACAACCTGAAACTCTATCCAATCTCCCACATGGGTGACAGGGACTCAAGTTCTTGAGCCACCATTTGTTGCCTTCCAGGGTGCACATTAAGGGAAAGCTGGCTCTAAGTGGAGGCGGGACTTAATCCCAGGCACTGTGATACAGGATGCTGGCACCCTAAATTTCACCTTAAGTTACTATACTACAGTATTCACCCCTCTTATCTGTTTTCTTAATTCCCATTCATGTCTTCGTAAATAGTCATATGGCTAACTTCTTCAAATTACCTTGTTTGAGTGAACCCAATACCTTGTTCCTGACAATATCCTTAACAATATTTAAGTTTCCATTATTGTTGGCTACAATGGACTGAATGATTGTGCCCTCCCAAAATTAATATTTTGAAATCTTAGCCTCTAAATTGATGGCATTAGAAGGTTGGATCTTTCTGAGAAAACTAGGTCCTCAGTGTGGGACACTCATGAGTGGCGTTAGTGCCTCTATGAACAAACCACAGAGGGCTCTGTCACTTTTTTCCCCCTTGCCATGTGAAAGCACAACAAAAAAGCTGTCTATAACCTAGATGAGGGCTTTCACCAAATTCTCACATGCTATCACTCTGATCTCAGATTTCCAATCTCTAGAGCTATGAGAAATGTTAGGGCCAGTGCTGTGGCATAGCGGGCGAAGCCACTGCCTGCAATGCTGGCATCCCTTATGGGCTCCAGTTCAAGTCCCGGCTGCTTCACTTCAGATCCAGCTCTCTGCCATGGCCTGGGAGAGCAGTGGAAGATGTCCCAGGTCTTTGGGCTCACGTGGGAGACCTGGAAGAAGCTCCTGTCTCCTGGCTTCAGATCAGTGCCGCTCTGGCTTTTGCAGCCATCTGGAGAGTGAACCAGCAGATAGAAAACTCTCTCTCTGCCTCTGCCTCTCTGTAACTCTGCATTTCAAATAAATAAATAAATATTTTAAAATAAGAAACACATTTCCATTTCTTATAACCTACATAGTCTTTGGCACTTCATCACCAACAATCCTAACTGCCCAAGACACTGGCTGAGCTCAGTTTTTAATCAATAATCCACCTTGTTACCCCTTACATATTTTTGTTCAGGGAACAATATAATGGTTTCTTGAATATTTGATCAATCTTGATTTTTCTGAATTAAAAATGGTAGTTCTATTAACTGTGAGAGCAGTTGGCATAGGAGTACTTAATGAGATGGAAGGGAGTTCTAATCAGAGACTTCTAGAAAAAGCTGTTTTGACATAAGAAAGAAGTATATAAGCAAACCAATTTTTGAAAAAAAATGTGTTTAAAGAAATTTATGTTGGGGTAATTTTATTTGAAATCCATGCATAATTTTCATAAAAAATATTCCATAACTTGTTTGAGAACTCTTTACATAAGAAGAATAGTATTGTGGTAGACCTTATCCAGTGTGGGTGTGATGTCTGACAACATCTTGTAATCATTACTAAAGCTGCATTATGGACCACACTATCATGCTAACATGGCTAAGCAGGTAAGTGGAAACAATGTGGGTTTTTAAATATGTAGATCAGCTGATAAATTAATCAATCTTAGGATTGTCTTATCTTGTATGTCATCTATGAAATGATGTATCTCTTCTTTTTTAATTCTTAAATTTTGAAGTGTTAAATGCAATACACATTTTATGGGGTACAATGTAATACTTTGACACAGATACTCTGCATAAACCAATCAAACTAGGCAACTGGGATTTCCATTCCTATGTCTGTGTTTGGAGCTTACTAGATCCCCTTTTGCAGTTCTTTATGCTGTATATTATATTTTTTTAAATGAAGTATTTATTTATTTGATAGTTAAGAGTTACATAGAGAGAAGTGGAGAGGGAGGGAGAGAGGGATGGAAGGAGAGAGAGAGGAGAGAGAGAGAGAGCAAGCACTCTTCCATCTACTGTTCGCTCCCCAGATGGCTGCAATGGCCTGGGGGCTGAGACTGGACAAAGCCTGGAGCCAGGAGCTTCTCCTAGGTCTCCCACTGGGGTGGCAGAGGGCCAAGCACTTGGGCCATCTTCTGTTGCTTTCTCCAGGCCATTTAGCAAGGAACTGAATCAGAAGTGAAGCAACCAACATTTGAACTTGTACCCAAATGAGATGTCATCATCACAGATGGTAGTTTTACCTGCCACACCTCAGTGCCAGCCCCTGAATATTATCTTGTTGTAAACTATATTTACCTCATTGTACTGCAGAACACCAGAAATTGTTACTCATTTCTGACTGTGCTTGGGTACCTGTTATCCAGCCTTCCTGTATCCGCTTCTCCCTACCTTTGCCACCTTATACTAATAACCAAGTACATGTATATATTTTTTTTCTCCCACATATGAAACAGAACATGTGCTTTGTCTTTCTGTTTCCGGCTTGTATCACTTAACAAATGACACCAATGCCTTTCTTTTTGATAAAAATCTCAGGATTTCAATCATTTTTACCTAAATAATATTCTGTTTATATGTATATATACATTATAAATGTGCTAGATTTTCTTTATTCATTTATCCGTTTGTGGGACCTATTTGATTCCATGTATTAGCTATTATGAATAGTGATGCAAAAAACATGGGGATGGAGGTATCTTTTATATAGTGATTTCATTTCTTTCAGATATATACTGAATCTGGACAACTAAGTCATATGGTATATCTATTTCTATGTTTTGAAGAAATATCTATACAGCTCTGCATAATGGCTACAGTAATTTGCATTCCCGTTGACAGTGTGTTAGGTTTCCTTTTTTCTCCACAGTCTCCAAACATCTGCTATGTTTTGACTTTTTAAAAATTTTAATTAGCTTTAACAGATTCAGCATGGCTTGTAGATAGAATTCTAAGAACATAATGATATTCCATTCATCCCGCCCTTGCTCCCTTATGCTTCCCTCTCCAATATAGTGTCATCTATTTGTGTCCATTTTGCTGCAAATGGTAGAATTTCATTCTTTTTTATAGCTGAATAATATTCCACTGTATATATACCACATTTTACTTATCCATCATCTGATGATGAACACCATGATTGATTCCAACTTTTGACTATTATTGATAGTTGTTATGCTGTATTGTTTAAGGAATGATGACAAGAAAAAAAAGTCTGCACATGTTAAGCACAGATGCAGATTTTCTATGAAAATTTTCAGACTGCAGTTGGCAGAACACAACAGTGTGGAACCCATGAGTAGAAAAAGTTGATTGTATATCAAAGCCTGCTAAGAATTCACTAGGTTTAGGAATTTCTTTAGAAGGAGATTTGATGGACTGTGGCTTGTTTTGTTCTCTTTTATAGAGGAGCAAGAAAGGATGGCCACCTGCCACCTAATGGACAAGTCAATCATTCAGCTTATAAAGTCACTCACTTTGCAGATGGCCTAAGAGTTAAACTAATAATGTGTTGTCAGTCACCACTTCATTAAAACAGTCTTCAGACAACCATGACTGGGTCTCCATTTAAAATAGTAGATGTAGAAAATTCCATTTTAACATCTTTTTCCTGGAAATGGATATGTAAGTGGTGGACTAACACTGAGTATACCAAAATGGTATAGTAGATAATTTAGGAGAAGGGGAGTATACGGGATGGGCAGTAGGTGAAAACAGGGGAACCATCTGGATTTGTACTGTATTTTTGTTCAGAATTTAAAATGACTATTCATTTGTTAAAAAATAAGCATCATTTGTGTACCTGTTAACAACAATCATAAATAATGAAATTAAAACTGTTGTAAAATTGCTGTATCATAAATTGCTTAACAATGGGAATTCTGCAATTTTGTATTATGAATTTCTTTTGCCTATGCTCATACTATATCCTATAAAAGTATTTCTATACTGTATACATATAAACCAAAAGCAAAATGACATACTTTGAGATCATAGTCATGGAGAATTTCATGCTTTAGACACATTGAGGGCAACTGTCATACCAACTAGACAGAAAACAAGGGCATACCACACCTCATTCCTCTAGGGTGTGTGTACAGGGCAGGGGAACATGTATCGTTTATCCCCAACTCTATGTGATTCATGTTCAATTAATTTTGGATCTCTTGAGAAATGAAAATGAACACCTGACCTTTGGCATGCTTAATATAGCATTGTGCAATTCTACAGATTTTAATGAAATGTTTTATCTAAGAAATCCTATAGTAAATTGAAAAAATCTTCCAAATCCTCACAGATGTGTGGGTGGATTAGATTATAGCAGTATTAACATGTAGAGTTTTATAGTTCTGTTTGAAATAAATACAAAATACAGTAAAATATTAATTATATAAGGTCTTCCCATTTATGAAAATATTAGTATCCATAAAATAAAACCATATCATAAAATTAAACCATATAAGGCAATCTACTGATCCCCAGATTTTTAAAATGTATTACTGAATCTTAGAATTTCAAAGGAATTTCTGGAATATTTTCAAAATCTATTAAAGAAAGAAAAAATATCAGAAAAGATTGCATTGTTATAAAGCAAGCTGACCTATTTTAAGTTATTGTTTTGAAAGCTTATTTGAATAATAATCCCTGCAGCAATCTAAATATTTAAAAGCAACACTAAAAATCATAATTGTGGTAAATTAGAGAAAGCTGTTATCTCTCACCATGTGGATCTGTTGATCATGACCTTTCCTACCCTGTTCTTTTCTGTTCTCCTCCGTGTTGAGAGGCAGAAGGGGGAAGATGTGATGATTTGTGTATTGCCAGCATGATTGCCAGCATGACCAGCACTGTGAGATAAAGGCAGAATATGGCAGCCGTCACCCTTTACTACAATGAAGGGGTGGCATAAGGATGGATAATGGACTAATTGGCCTTAGAATTTTACACCAGCTGTGGAAGCCCTTTTCTTGATCTTTATTGTGAGTCACTGACTGTAAGGGGCTCTGCTATAGAAACCTGAAAAGTGAAGTAGAACTGAGAAGTGACAATGTTGGAATACCATACCTAGAGGGGAAATTTGGCTGATGCAACAGAGTGCATATTTAGGACAGCCAAAGATACCTTTCTTGATGTTGAGACTTTCTCCTTGCCTCAGAGTTCCTTAGAAAGCACAGGGGTTTATCATTCTGCTGTTACTGTCACAGAAATAGCAAGGACTTTGAGACTTTGTACTGAACGTCACAGATGTTGGCAGGGCATTTATGTGGTCTTTAGCGATAAATGTGTAACACCAGACTTACATAAACACTATTAGGATGAATACAGCTTTTCAGCTACTTTTCTCTCTTTAGTGTCTCTGAGTTTGCAAATATTGCTTCTGAAATGTAAATGGGACTTCCTTATTCTCATACTGAGGCAGAGACTCTCAATTCTAATATTGAAACAAAAGATTATTCAGTTATGCAGCTGAGGTCCCATATTACAGATCATATAATGATCCTTTGTATGCTAAAAATTTTGACAGAGAAGTCTGAGAGGTATAAGGAACAATAGAAAGTCATTTCATGTACAGAATCCCCAGGCATTCTGGCATTTATAATAGGATTTTAAGGCGTAACATCTTACAGGAACACATCTGCACAGGAACAGTAGTGTTTCAATTCTAGTCTTTTATCATCAGCAAGAAACTAGAAATACTGCTTCCTATGCAAGGGAAAATTTGCTGGTGATTACAGTTTTATAGTTGAGCTCCTTATAGATGATTTCTCCCTACTTGTAAAGAAAGCAGTAGTAACTGTCTTGTATTTTAATGAGAGAAGTAGAAGGAAAGAGACCCAGTTGCATCACATTGCATTGTGTTGAGCTTGGGAAGATACTCCTCAGCTTTGATTATGTTTGCAAAGATAACTGTAATATGTTTGGCAATAGTGTGAGTAGCCCTAGTTCACAAGCCTTTGAAACTGAAGAACTTGATCATGTTCCTCAGATGCATCAGGGCAACTATTCCAGGAAGGCTTTCCCTTCTCTTTGCTCTTCATTTAAATTGGTGGGTAATGAATATTTTCAAATGGGTAAAGCAGTAATTATATTATAAAGTTTAAGCTGATATCAGTAATATTTTGCTAATATTTGATTGCCACAAAGAACAAAAGCAGGTGATATGCACATACATTCATACACACACATGGAGAGAGGCAGAAGGAGAGGGGGAGAGAAAAATGGAGAGGGAAATAGGGAGAGAGACAGAGAGAGAGAGAGCATTATAGAGCTTCCATCCACTGATTCATTCCCCAAATGCCTACACAGGCCAGGGTGGAACAAAGAAAGGAGCCAGGAACTCAATATGGATCTTTCATGTGGGTAACAGGTACTCTTGAGCTGTCACCACTGCTTCCCATGGCCTGCATTTGCAGGAAGCTGGGTTCAGAGTGAAGCTGTGACTTAACTCAGGTGGACCAATGTAATGAATATAATGCCCTTACCTTTTAAAATCTTGACATATAAACAACCATGTAGGTGATGATCAATTAAATACCACTTAAAATCATATAAGATTATTTTCAAAAATTTCTTAATTATCTCAAACAGTATTTTCCTATGGTAATTAAAACAGCATAGTATTGGCATAAAAGCGTATCCATTGATCAGTGGAACTGAACAGAGATCTTGGAAGCAAACTCATACATCTATAGGCAATTGATATTTGAGAAAGAGTTTAAGAACATGAATTGGAAAAATACAGTCTTTTTAATAAATTGTTCTGGGAAAAGTGACTATCCACATATAGAAGAATGATGCTAGATCTCTGTCACTATGTAGGAACATCAACTCAACATGGATTAAAGACCTAAATATAATACCTAAAACTTAGAAATTCCCAGAAGAAGACATGAGACATATACCTCTGTACTTTGGCAAGGGCAAGAAATTTTTGGATCACAGCACAAAAACAGAGCAAACAAAAGCAAAAATAGACAAATTAGATTTCATCAAACTAAGAACTTCTGGATGTGGGCATCTTAACTGTCCCTGAAAACCTTGCCATTTTATTTTATTTTATTTCATTTTAGTGCAGAACAGTAGAGAGGAGACGACAGAGAGAGAGAGAGAGAGAGAGAGAGAGAGAGATATTCCAACTGCTAGTTCATTCTCTTAATGGCTACAAAAGCCAGGTCTAGACCAGGCTTAAACCAGGAACTCCATTTTGGACTCCCACATAGGTGGCAGGGGCCCGTACTTATGGCCATCTTCCACTGCTTTTCCAGGCACATCAGCAGGGAGTTTGGTCTGAAACAAAGCACCTAGGACTCAAAATGGCACTCTGACGTGGATGTTGGCGTAACGGGCTGGGGCTTAATTCACTGTGCCACAATGCAGATCCTCAAAACACTATCTTTGTTTTAATCTTTTATTTAATGAATATAAATTTCCAAAGTATAGCTTATGGATTACAATGGCTTCCCCCAACCCCATAACTTCCCTCCTACCTGCAACCCTCCCCTTTCCTGCTCACTCTCCCCTTCCATTCACATCAAGATTCATTTTCAATTCTCTTTATATACAGAAAATCAGTTTAGTATATATAAAGTAAAGATTTCAACAGTTTGTCCTCACATAGCAACACAAAGTGAAAAATACTGTTGGAGTACTAGTTATAGCATTAAATAACAGTGTACAGCACATTAATGGCAGAGATCCTACATGATTTTTTTTTTAAAATTTGATTAATTTTCTATGTAATTTCCAATTTAACCCCGTTTGTTTGTTTTTTTTTCATTTTCAATTATCTTTATATACAGAAGATCAATTCAGTATATACTAAGTAACGATTTCATCAGTTTGCACCCACGCAGAAACACAAAGTGTAAATATACTGTTTCAGTACTAGCTATATCATTACTTCACGTTGGACAACCCATTAAGGACAGATCCCACATGGGACGTAAGTACACAGTGACTCTTGATGTTGATTTAACAATTTAACACTCTTGTTTATGGCGTCAGTAATCTCCGTAGGCTCTAGTCATGAGTTGCCAGGGCTATGGAAGCCTTTAGAGTTTGCCAACTTCGATCTTATTCCGACAGGGTCATAGTCAAAGTGGAAGTTCTCTCCTCCCTTCAGAGAAAGTTACCTCCTTCTTTGATGGCCCCATTCTTTGTACTGGGTTCTCACTCACTGAGATCCTTCATTTAGGTCCCTTTTTTTTTTTTTTCCCCCCAGAGTGTCTTGGCTTTCCATGCCTAAAATACTCTCATGGGCTCTTCAGCCATATCCGAATGCCTTAAGGGCTGATTCTGAGGCCAGACTGCTATTTAGGACATCTGCCATTCTATGAGTCTGCTGTGTCTCCCACTTCCCATGTTGGATCGTTCTCTCCCTTTTTGATTTTATCAGTATTAGCAGACACTTGTCTTGTTTGTGTGATCCCTTTGACTCTTAGACCTATCAGAGCCATCAATTGTGAGCTGAAATTGATCACTTGGACTAATGAGATGGCATTGGTACATGCCACCTTGATGGGATTGTATTGGAATACCCTGGCACGTTTCTAACTCCATCATTTGGGGCAAGTCCGATTGAGCATGTCCCCAATTGTACATCTCCTCCCTCTCTTTTTCTCATTCTTATATTTAACCGAAAAACCTATCTTAAACTGAAATAGGGGCCTTGCCAAAATTGAAGAGTCAACACTGATATCACAGGAAATATTAACTGCCTTTGATTGATGAAGGGCAGTACACAGAATTTTTTTAGTAAAAATATACATGTAAATTATTTTACTAAGGATGCACTCAGTTTAATCATGATGAAAATAAAAAGGAAATTGACCACTATTATAAAACATCAAGGGCTCTTTATACTTCAGATACTATAAGGAATACTTTACATACATTTCATTTATCCCTAAGCCAATTTAATGAAGTATGTAATTTTATTCAATTTACTATAATATAAAGAAAAATTTTAACACTAATAAGCAGTAAAGTTGGAAGTGAATACTAGTTCTCTGATCCATAGCCAGTAAATATTTTTGATTGTGAGGGGATACATGACATACCAATGCACCAAGTGGGCAAGTAGGTGATTCTTTGTGCATCTCTTGTGCACAAGGTCTCATGCTGAAGTAATCACAGAAGATTTCTCAATCACTGGTTTGCCTCTTGTCCAGGACCTTCGTGCAGGGTTTCTTCATGTAGCTTGGGTTTTCTCAAAGCAGGGCTGCTGGATACCAAAGATAAGTCTCCCAAAAGGAAGAATCTGGAGGCCTTCAAACAAACAAACAAAAAAAAATCATGTCCACAGCATTGTACATATTAGAAGTGTTCATGAGGGCCAGAATATTGCTGGGTAGAAGGCAACATGCTCTATGTTTTACTGGAATCAGAACCAAAGAATTTGTATATATCTTTAATTCACTTATTTTCAATTGCAGAAAAACATGCATAATGTATAAAATAAAAATGGACACATTAACCATTTTTAAGTGTATAATTTAGTGGAATTAAGTAAGCTCATTTTTTTAAATTTATTTTTTATTTATTTATTTTTTTGACAGGCAGAGTGGACAGTGAGAGAGAGAGACAGAGAGAAAGGTCTTCCTTTTGCCATTGGTTCACCCTCCAATGGCACACTGTGGCCTGCGCATCGCGCTGATCAGAAGCCAGGAGGCAGGTACTTCTCCTGGTCTCCCATGTGGGTGCAGGGCCCAAGCACTTGGGCCATCCTCCACTGCACTCCCGGGCCATAGCAGAGAGCTGGCCTGGAAGAGGGGCAACCAGGATAGAATCCGGCGCCTCAACCGGGACTAGAACCCCATGTTGCCAGCACCACAGGTGGAGGATCAGCCTTTTGAGCTGCGACGCCGGCCAAGTAGGCTCATGTTGTTAATAGCCATCACCACTGTCCATCTCCAGAACTTTTTCATTTTCCAAAACTGAAGCTTGGTAGCTGTTAAACAATAGCTCCTTGTTCTCCCAGCATGGAAATTATTGTCTTATTTTTTGTCTTAATAAACTTGACAACTCCATGCACCTCATAGAAGTGGAATCATATTGGCTTATTTCACTTAGTGTGATATATTGAAAGTTCAGACATATTATAGAATATTTCTAAAAATTTTAAGGCTATATAATATTTGATTATAATATTGTACTGTATTTTATTTATCCTCTCATTTGTTGGTGGATGTTTAGGTTGTATTTCACCTTTTGACTATTGTGAATAGTACTGTGTTTTAAAAATGGGTGTTCAGTAATTTCTTGAAGGAGTGGAAGTGCTGAGTCATATGGTAATTCTATCTACATGGTTTTAGAAACAGTCATTGTTTTCTACAGCACTTTTACTGGTTTATATTCCCAGCAACAGTATACAAATTTTCCAATTTATCCTTATCCTTGTCAATATTGATTTTCTGTTTTATTTTCTTTTTTTTTTAAGATTATTTATTTATTGAGAGGTAGAGTTACAGACAATGAGAGGGAGAGACAGAAAGGTCTTCCATCCACTTGGTCACTCCCCAGTAGGCCGCAACGGCCGGAGCTGTGCCGTTTTGAAGCCAGCAGCCAGGTGCTTCTTCCCGGTCTCCCATGCAGGTGCAGGGGCCCAAGGACTTGGGCCATCTTCTACAGCTTTCCCAGGCCATAGCAGAGCGCTAGACTGGAAGAAGAGCTGCAGGGACTAGAACCGGTGTCCATATGGGATGCCAGCACTGCAGGCAGAGGATTAACCTACTGCTCTACGGTGCCGCCCGCTATTTTATTTTCTTAAAGTAGCTGTCCTAATGTGTATGAGGTATTGTTTCACTCTGGTTTTCATTTTATCTCCCTGATCAGAGATGTTGAGTTTTTTTATTATTAAAAATTTCCTATAACTTCATAAATACATGTCTACTCAAATTCTTTTGTATTTTCAAATCAGCTTATTTGGTTTTGTTGCATCACAGCATTTCTTAATATATTCTGATATCAATTGTTTAATATACATGTGTGAGTATCAGTAGATTGCATCCTTTGAACCACAAAATTTTATATTTTAGTACAGTTCAGTTTATCTATTTTTTATTTGTTGCTTGTGTTTTCAGAGTCATATCCAGAAAAGTATTGCCAAATATAATATCATAAATATTTTGCAGTTTTCTTCTAGGAATTTTCTAATTTAAGTCCTACCTTTAGGTCTTTGATTCATTTATGTATGTGGGGAAAAGTAAACATCCAACTTTATTGTTTTCCCATTAGCATTTGATGAACAAACTGTCTTTTTCCTGTTTTATGGTCTTAACACCCTTTTGAAGAGTATATATCCTTACATATGAGTGATTATTTCTGGGACCTCTATGTTTCACTAGCCTGTGTGTCTGTTGTTAACACCTGTACTACCTTGTTTTGATTAATGTTCATTTTTTTTTAAATTTGGTGTCCCTTGAGTTTCCATAGGAGTTTTAGAATTTTTCATTTTTGTTTTAGAAATGTGACTGGGATTGTAATATTAACTTTCCTGTGAGAAACTGTTAGTACATGGAAATTCACTGATCTTTGTGCTTATTTTGCATTTTATAACCTTACTGAGTTAATCTAGGAGATCTACCAGAGTTTTTTGTTTTTGGATCTGCAGGGCTTTTGATGTGTAAGATTGTACTATCTTTGAGCAGTGATAATTTTACCCCGTCTTTACAATCTACTGCCTTTTATTTCATTTTTTTTTTTGCCTTTATTTCTCTGATTAGAACTTGTGGTACTACAGTTAATAGAAGTGACAAAAGTAAGCACCTTGACATTTTTCTGATCATGGAGGAAAGTTTTCAGTCTTCCACCACAGAGTATGATGTTCAGTGTTGTGTCTATCTCTTAAATAACCACATTACCTTTTGATATTTTGCTTAAATAGCATTCTCTTTTCACATGAAGACATTATGTTTGAGCCTCAGTGCATCAAGAAGTGTAACTTTTGGCAATTATGCCATGAGGCAAGGTAAAGAAAACAGTCCAAAGATACCTCAGACAATGATAAAAATGCTAGCCAGCTAACCAGTTTGTCAGAAGTGGAAATGTAAAAATAAAGTTAGTATTATTTTACTAAGGGAACACTAAGTTACTGATAATTATTTTAAATCTCCCCAATATTAGAGCTACTTCCTGGGGCCAGCACTGTGGTGCAGCGGGTTAAAGTCCCGACCTAAGGCTCTGGCATCCCATATGGGCAACAGTTCTAGTCCTGGCTGCTCCTTTTCTGATCTAGCTCTCTGCTATAGCCTGAGAAAGCAGTGGAAGATAGCCTAAGTCCTTGGGCCCCTAAACCCACTTGGGAGACCTGGAAGAAGCTCCAGGTTCCTGGCTTCAGATCGGCTCAGATCTGGCTGCAGCAGCCATTTGGGGAGTGAACCAGCAGATGGAAGACCTCTCTTTGTCTCAAACTCCCTCTGTGACTCTGTCTTTCAAATTAATAAAAGTAAAATCTTAAAAATATAGGAGACCTACGTGGAGTTCTTGGATCATGGCTTCACATTGGCCCAGTGTTGGCTTTTGCAAACATCTCTCTCCCTGCCTTTTCCCCTCTCTCTGTCACTATGCATTTCAGTAAAAGAGTAATTAAATAAATAAATATATATATATATATATATATATATTTGGACAGGCAGAGTGGACAGTGAGAGAGAGAGACAGGGAGAAAGGTCTTCCTTTTCTGTTGGTTCATCCTCCAATGGCCGCCGCGGCCGTCACACCACTCTGATCCGAAGCCAGGAGCCAGGTGCTTCTCCTGGTCTCCCATGCGGGTGCAGGGCCCAAGCACTTGGGCCATCCTCCACTGTACTCCTGGGCCACAGCAGAGAGCTGGACTGGAAGAGGAGCAACCGGGACAGAATCCAGTGCCCCGACCGGAACTAGAACCCGGTGTGCTGGCGCCACAGGCAGAGGATTAGCCTACTGAGCCGTGGTGCCGGCCAGTAAATCTTTAAAAAATGAACACAGTTAGCAGTTTAAGATGACCCTTTAAAATATCCTTTACAAATGGCAATGGGAGCAATTCAAATAAGTGAGAAAAGAACAGATAATGGAACATACTATGTTGTGAAAACAGGATATTGATTTGTAAAAAAACTTAATTCACATCTTTAGCTAACACTGCCCCTAAATCTATTCCAAAAGAGCTAAAATATTAAAATGGAACACTGCAGCCATCAACATACAAAAAAAAAAAAAAAACCAGATAACAGTTTTTATAATGCCAGGGTTCAGAAGACCTATCAAAGAGGATGATAGTAAAGATTGACAGGCTTCCATAGCCCTGGCAACTCACGACTAGAGCCTAGGGAGATTACTGACGCCATGAACAGGAGTGTCAAATTGTTAAGTCAGCAACAGGAGTCACTGTGTACTTACATCCCATGTGGGATCTGTCCTTAATGTGTTGTCTAATGTGAAGTGATGCTATAACTAGTACTGAAACAGTATTTTTACACTTTGTGTTTCTGTGTGGGTGCAAACTGATGAAATCTTTACTAATTATATACTGAATCGATCTTCTGTATATAAAGATAATTGGAAATGAAAAAAAAAAAAACAACCTGGTGTTAAATTGGAAATGGCCTAGAAAATTAATTAATTTAAAAAATATTATGTAGGATCTCTGTCATTAATGTGCTGTACACTGTTATTTAATGCTATAACTAGTACTCCAACAGTATTTTTTTCACTTTGTGTTGCTATATGAGGGCAAACTGTTGAAATCTTTACCTAATATATACTAAACTGATCTTCTGTATATAAAGAAAATTGAAAATGAATCTTGATGTGAATGGAAGGGGAGAGTGAGTGGGAAAGGGGAGGGTTGTGGGTGGGAGGGAAGTTATGGGAGGGGGGAAGCCATTGTAACCCATAAGCTGTACTTTGGAGATTTATATTCATTAAATAAAAGATTAATAAATGAAAAAAAATTAAAACTTATAAATGGAAATTGCACAAAATTGAAAGAGAAAATTATCACATATTTAACGAATGGTTGTCCACAAATAGACAAAGAAACTGTGCCAAAAATAAGGAAGAGTCCATGAACAACAAAAAATAATGAATTAAAAATAAAATAAGCAGACAACTTAGAACAAAAACACACAAATAACCAAAGGACATTGTTAATTGTCTGACCCAACTTAAATTAAAGGAAAACAAACATTATTTATTTTCATATTGAAGTAACATATATTTATCAATGGATTTCAGTATTTTTAAATAAAAGTAAGCTTATGTTTTCATTCTATTTTCTTTATGTTGAAAGCTTTGAGGAGCTTTAGCACTGAAGTGTGTTGGTTGTCTGTTTCCTCGTTGATCCATTCTTTTCTCTCTGTTGTATTCTTCATTGTAGGAGGACTGGTTCTTACAGATTGCAATATGCAGAATCCCTTGTCAGTTGCCTTCTGGCTGAGTTTGACCCAAGAATGTATTGAGTTGGTAGAGACTAATGGTTTGACAGAGGACAGAGGTTATTTCTCCCCCTATCTCCCTCAGGTACTGGCTTTGACCTAGAACACTGGTCTTTGGCTCTACTTGCTAACTCTGGCTTCCTGGCTCTAAAAACACCTCTTCCTCCCACTGTCTCTCCACCTACTCAGCACAAAGCACTGGCACCAGTGGGTGCTGGCAATAAGAGGGTGCATTTTGTGGAGAGAAATGAAAAATCATATCAAAATCAATGAAATCCTAGTCTGTCTTTGCTAGAATAATGTGCCAGGAATTCTAAACAATATCAATGATAAGTAATTCTCTACCAAGACCACCACTTTCAATTTACCCACTTCTACCTCCAGCTTGTTTTGCTACTGTTCTCGTCCTAGGAATGACAGCAGACTTTCCTGCTGTTACTAATCATAGGGTTACCTCACCATCTTTGGGTTGTTTCTTAACTATGCCATTATCCATGCCACAAGTCAACAATTTTCCATTAGAAATTTAGAAGTTACTTTTTTCCTGTTTGAACCCTAACAAATGTAGTCAATATATGTGGAAACTTCGTTGTTGTGTTTGTGAAATAGATATAAATTCTTTAGGTGCAAATTTGCTAATATTTATCTCATTTTTAATGCAGATTTTCTTACTGTAGAAGTAAGAGTGAGAGGCAGAAAGGCTTTTGGTTTCAAGATTAAATTCTTTTATATTAATTACTTGAATTACTATGTAAGTAAAACTATTTGTTTTTTAATTTGATAAGGGAAATGAAGTCCTCTACTTTAAGTGTATATTGTACTCCATCAGGCTGAGGGAATAAATGTGCATCTCTTGTTATTGGGGTGTATCCAGATAGAAAACAGTCTAAATATCTTTTAAAAATTAGTTAAAAACAAGCATGACTAGAATAAATCAGAGAGAAGTAGAAGGAGAGTTATAATCAATGGTGTGGGATGGACCTGCTGCTAGGATGCAATTTTCCAGCAAAAGACATAATGACTTGAAGTGTTACAAGATATGTTCTACAACCTGATATAAAGAAATCAAATGCAAGTAATGTACTAGCTAGGAAGGAATACCTTCTGGTTTTGTAAAAGTCCAAGTGCAGGCAGGCTTTCAAGGATTACATTTGTGTGGCTCCAGGAAGTCAATGAATTGGGGGCCATGTGTGTTATTCTAGAGTTGATATGGATAATTCACAGCCAGACAAGGCACGTGGTGCTGAGTAGTGCAAAACATCAGTTCTCAGAGTGCATGACAAAAATGCTAGCGAATGCAGCTATTGCAAGGGTTCTACACAGGTAAAATGGTTTGGTTGTGGACTTAATAGTACATCTTACACATAACCATAATATAACATTTTTAAAAAATTAATTTACTTATTTGAAAGGCAGAATTAAGGAGAGAGGATAGGAGGAAGGAAGGGAAAGAGAGACAGAGAGGGAGAGAGAGAGAGAATAAGAATAAGAATGGCTACAAGTGTAGCTACAGTGGCCAGGGCCAATCCAGGCTGAAGCCAGGAGCCTGGAACACCATCTAGGTCTCCCATATGGGTGGCTGGGTATAAGCACTTGGACCATTTTCTGTTACTTTTCCAGTCTTATTAGCAGGGAGCTTAATGGGAGGTGGGGCAGCCAGAACCTGAACCAACATCCATATTGTATGCCAGTATTGCAAACCATGGCTTAACCCACTATGCTACAACTTCGGCCACAGAAACAACGTATTAATGACTCTGGAATCAGGCAGACCTGAGTGAATCTGTACACTAACAAGCAGTGAAGCAGTGAGCCCCTGGACATATGACTTAGGTTCCCTTCACAACCTGCTTTGCCACAGCTCTGGCCCCAGGAGCACTTATTATAATTACCAAATACTCTTCAATTATCCAGATACTCACTTTTTTATTAATAAATAAAAAAAATCATTAATGTGATCCTGTATTTAAAATTGCTTTGTTGTGATTCTGAAATTTTTCAGTAATTGTGGAAAGTATGACTAGTATTTTTTTCCTTTTTTTTTTTTTTTGTTAACAGGCAGAGTTAGACAGTGAGAGAGAGACACAGAGAGAAAGGTCTTCCTTCTGTTGGTTCACCCTCAAATGGCTGCTACGGCCGGCGCTGCGCTGATCCGAAGCCAGGAGCCAGGTGCTTCTCCTGGTCTCCCATGCGGGTGCAGGGCCCAAGGACTTTGGCCATCCTCCACTGCCTTCCTGGGCCACAGCGGAGAGCTGGACTGGAAGAGGGGCAAGGGGGACAGAATCCAGTGCCCCAGCCGGGACTAGAACCCGATGTGCCGGCGCCGCAGGCGGAGGATTAGCCAAGTGAGCCACGGCGCTGGCCAGTATGAGTATTATTAAGTTATGTTCTACAGAAATATATTTTTTTTGCAGTTCAGACAAATTGGAATCAATTAGATGTAAATATTATGAATATATAGTGGTGATACTAATATTTTATTTAGCAGATCCACATAGTACAATAAATAAAAGCAGTCATTTTAGATGAAAACAAATGAGATGAGAAAAATCTCAATGAAGTAACCATTTAGAGAGAGAGAAAAATGTTGGCAATCTGACTGATAGTGGGTGTTCATATTCAAGTTCTGTGATATGAAAGGACATTATCAGTTTCACTGAAGAATTATTGTATTATTCATAATAAGTAATGCACAAAGCACCTACTATGTAGTAAGTGCTAATCTAAGCTTCTCATGTAAATCAACTCATTTCACCCTTACAAAAATCTCTGTGATTACTATCATTATTCCCATTATACAGATGAGGAAAAGGAACCAGAGTCTAAAAGCTACTTCAAAAAGTTCACATGAAAATGAAGTTAAAAGATAAAGTTTATTTGAGTTGAATAATTTTAAATTTATGCAAATTTTTTCATATCATGAGTTGTTGAAATCAAGAACGTCTAGAGGTACAAGTATTTTTTATTTGAATTGTTAGCTTAAGAATAAATGAGCACAATAGAAATATACAAAGCAAAACTGTGAGGCCTGGTGGAGTCTATTTCCAGTGTTGTATTTCTGTCATTAGCATTTGAATTCAAAATGATATCACTATAGCAACTCTATTTTGGTGTGTCTGTGCCTGTGCAAGTTTTTCAGGATTCCTTTTTCCAGAATAAGGACGCTCCCATTAATTACCACTTTTCTGATAGTCATTAAATAGTTTTACTGCATTTATTAAATTACTTGCAAGGTTTTTCCCTATTCTATTATGACAAATTATATTGATTGGTTTTCAAAGTGTTTTAACACTTTCATTCCTGGGAAATATCTCAGTTGGTTATTGTGTGTTACCCTTTCAAAACTATATACAGTACTATATTTGATTCACTAATACGTTGCTGTGGATGCTTGTGTTTTTGAGGGATATTGGCAGTCTGTAGAATTACGTATTTAAAAGTTTTTTTTTTTTTTTCTGGCAATGTCACCATTATAAAATTCACTGTAAAATATTTCTCTGCCTTTCTATCTTCTGAGTTTGTATGGAATTAGTATTATTTCTTTCTTAAATATTTGGTAGAATTTGCCAGTGAATCATTTTAGCCTAGATCTTTCTTCATAATTTTCTGTTTTGAATTTAACTTCTTCAGTAGAGGCAGAGATATTCAAGATATCCGTTTCCTCTTCTCAATTTCAAATAGTGGTTTTATGTAGCTTAATTATTGATGGCATAAAGTAGTCCATGATGTTCTCTTACAATTTTTTAAAAGATTTTATTTGAGGGGTGGAGTTACAGTGAGAGGGAGAGACAGAGAGAAAGGTCTTCTGTCTGTTGGTTCACTCCCCAAATGACCGCAACATCTGGAATTGCTGATCCTAAGCCAGGAGCCTGGAGCTTCTTCCTGGTCTCCCACGTAGGTGCAGGGGCCAAAGGACTCGAACCATCTTCTGCTTTCCCAGGCCATAGTAGAGAGTTGGACTGGAAGAGGAGCCACCGGGACTAGAACCGGCATCCATATGGGATGCCAGTGCTGCATCAAAGGATTAACCTACTGCACCACCATGCTGGCCCCACTCTTATAATTTTTTAATTTATAAGATCTTTTAATACAACCTCTTTAATAATTTGTGTTTTCTGTTTTTTATTGATTTTTCCAACTAATTGTTTATCAATTTTGTTGATTATTTTTCAAAGAACTAGGTTTCAACAAGAATAACTTTCTTTACTGTCTTCTAGTTAATTTGTTTCTTTTTTTAACTTTTATTTAGTAAATATAGATTTCCAAAGTATAGTTTATGGATTACAATGGCTTTTTCCCCCCCATAACTTCCTTCCCACCCACAACCCTCCTATCGCCTGCTCCCTCTCCCATTCCATTCACATTAAGATTTATTTTCAATTATCTTTATATACAGAAGATCAATTTAGTATATATTAAGATTTCATCAGTTTGCACCCACACAGAACATAAAGTGTAAAATACTGTTTGAGTACTAGTTATAACATTAATTCATACTGAACAACACATTAAGGACAGAGATCCTACATGAGGAGTAAGTGCACAGTGACTCCTGTTGTTGACTTAACAAATTGACACTCCTGTTTATGGCGTCAATAATCTCCCTAGGCTCTTGTCATGAGTTGCCAAGGCTATGGAAGTCTTTTGAGTTTGCTGACTTCCATCGTATTTAGACAAGGTCATAGTCAAAGTGGAAGTTCTCTCCTCCCTTCAGAGAAAGGTACCTCCTTCTTTGGTGGCCCATTCTTTCTACTGGGATCTCACTCGCAGAGATCTTTCATTTAGGTCCTCTTAGGTGGCATGTACCAATGCCATCACACTAGTCCAAGTGATCAATTTCAGTTCACAATTGATCATACTGATAGGTCTTAGAGTCAAAGGGATCACATAAACAAGACTAGTGTCTGATAATACTGAGAGAATTAAAAAGGGAGAGAATGATCCAACTTGGGAAGCGGGATACACAGCAGACTCATAGGATGGTAGATGTCTTAAACAGCAGTCTGGCCTCAGAATCAGCCCTTAAGGCATTCGAGTCTGGCTGAAGAGCCCATGAGAGTATTTTAGGCATGGAAAGCCAAGGCACTCCTTTTGTTTTTATTATCTTTCCTTCTACTTGATATGGATTTACTATGCTTTTTTCCCTCTGGTCTCTGGAAGTAGAAACTTAGATTGTGATATTAGACTTTTCTTAACTTAAAAATAAAGTGACACTAATACATTTCTTCTACATACTATTTTACCTTTATCCCACAAAGTTTGATATACTTTGTTTTGATTACTTATTTGTCTTGACATATTTTCTATTCAGTAAGTTTTGTTCCTTTGACCATTGTGTTATTTAAAATAGTATGGTTAATTTATAAATCTTTGTTGATTTTCTAAGCATCCTATTATTCTTTGTTATCAATATAATACCAGTGTGATCTGATAATATATTTTATAGTATTTGAATCATTATAAATTGAGACTTATTTTATGATCTAGCTTCTTAACATACATTTGTAAAACGTGTAAACAAAATTTTTAAATCTGATATTTTGTAATATCAATTAAATTGTGTTAAATTGTAATATCAATTAAATTATGTTTCATAGAGTCCTCTATGTCCTTATAAGTTTTTATTTTTAATTTTATTCTTTTTTCTAATTGTGCATCATGAAATCTGCATCCTGTGATTTAGAATTTGTATTTCTTCCCTTAATTTTGTGAATTTTAGGTCATGCATTTGAGGTTCTCACTAGGAGTATTAATATTGGGTATGGTTACATCTTCCTGATGAATTGACACTCCCCCCTGACTTTATGATTCTGAAATTTGCCTCTTTGACTTGAAATCCATTTTACCTGATATTAACAAAACAATTCAGTCTTCTTATTATTTCCAAGGCATATGTTTTTTTCTTTCCATGGACTTTCTTTTTTAAATTTTTTTATTAAGTTATACAAGTTTCATGTATTTCATATATACAGATTCAGGAACATAGTGATACTTCCCATCGTACTATCCTTCCTGCCTAAGATCCCATCCTTCTTCCTCCTCCCTCTCCTATTCCCACTCTTAATTTTTACAAAGATCTATTTTCAGTTAACTTTATATTCATAAGATTAACCCTACACTAAGTAAAGAGTTCAAGAAAGAAAAAAAAAAAAAAGCACTGTTCTTCGACAGTAGACAAAGGCTGTAAATGACTATCAAATCTGAAAATGTCAACTTCATTCTTATACATTACCTATAAGGTACTCTATTAGTTACCACAGATCAGAAAAACCATATGGTATTTGTCTTTTTGGGACTGACTTATTTTCACGGACTTTTGACCACCTCTGTATCTATTTGCAAAGTGCACCCCTTGTTGACTACAGACAGGTGGGTCATGCATTTATTCAATCTTATCCTTTGGTTTTCAACTGGTGTTTTTAATCCATTAGCATATGATGTGATAATTATCATGGCTGGATGTATGTCTAAAATTTCACTATTTGTTTTTGTTTTATCTTTTTCATACTCCATTTCCATTTTCTGTCTTCTATTTAATAAATTAAAAATACCTTTCCAGTATTTTTGGTATTGTAGCTGTATCTTATTTTTCACTGATTAGTCTAAGAATCACACATCCTAATTTTTTCACAACTCAAATTAGAGTTAGCATTTTTTTAGTTTCCAAAAGTGTAGAAACTTGAATCTAGGCCTTTGAAACACTTGCTTACAAGCCTTTATATTCCTTTTTCATATATATTATTCTTACATTTATTATAAACTATGAAAAATATTAATAATTGTATGATATGTATTTCAAAGTACCTAAGAGCAAATGTATTTTTATTTTTTACTATTTTAATGTTCATTATTTAATATCCAAGTGTCTTCTACAATTACTTTCCTTTAATCTCTCACATTTCCTTCAGCATTTTTTTCTGTAAGACATGGTAGAAGCAACAGTGTTTAATTTTCCTTTACATGAAAAATGCAGAAGCCATTGTATACTGTTTTGTTTGTTCTATTTTTTAATGATATTAGTACTTTGTCATTAGAAAAAATTCCCACAGCCTTCAGGTAGTTTCATGTATTTCACTTATAGTTTGTGATTCATATGCATGAGTATTGGTTCAGAGTTACAAGTGATACTTGTGGGAAGAGCCATTACTCTCCCAAATTGGAGGCAGAACTTTCTCTTATACTTCTTTTAATTAAAATTTGCAGTGGAAGAATTAAAGGTAGTGAAAGATGTGACGTTTACCTATTCAGGCTGGAGCCCATACTTCCAGAGTAGAGACTGATACCTGAGCTCTGAGGTGGAAACTATGTGAAATGCTGATCCTACTATTCAGTGGGTCCATCTATTAGAAAGGAAATTATATAAATAACTCTATTCTAAAAAAATGCAAACCCATCCTTTGTCATTGTCTGTACATTGAATAATTCAAGGTTATGAACAGTATTCTCACCTCATTCCTGAACTAGAAGTGGAGTCATTATGAAGTATTATAAAGAAATGGAACTGAAGAAAGAAATGACATTATTCTCAGTTTCTACTACTGCAAGTTTCCCTATCCACCACTCTGTATGATTCCAGAATTCCTTGGGCATGTTTTCTTTTCAACTTACATGCAGTTTCCTGGTGTTCTGGGTTTTTGTATTTCTGCCCTCCAGATCCATTCTTCAATCTGCCTCTTTTCTCTCTTGCTCATACTGTTTAAATAGTTGCTTCATTAAACTGGGATCATTTTCTACTTAGATTGCAGCATTTATTTCTTGCACAACCCTACCCAATATGCCTACTTTTGTATTTCTCATCTAAAATGCTGAGTTCTTTGGGAATGGGTTAATTAGATTTATATTTCATGGCCTATCATACTTCCTGACTCATGAAATGACTGGAACAATGAGTGGACTTCACAGTACATTAAACTTTTAGTAATTATTTTTTTTTGCACAATACATATTTAGTTCATACTGACTGATCATTTCAGTATTTGTCATTTACAATATACATTGTTCTGAACTGTAAAAGAATAGAAAACAGTTGTCTTCTTTGTGCATTAGAAATCTAGTTAGAACAATATATCAAATCTGCAGTCAGTATGTCTTTTCATTATGGTGCCTATCTCTCAGGATGTTTCCAAAAGACCATTTGAGATTAAATTTAAAAAGTTGATAGAGTTTGTTGTTTAATGATGAGTTGCATTGAGGGGTGAGGAGCTGAGATATCAGACTGGATTTTCTGTGATATTATGAGATGATGAAGCAAATGAAGATACAACAAGTAAACATTAGGAAAGAGAACAAGAAGTAAAACCAAATTATCAGATTATAAACTGAGCTAGAAATGCCAGGATTAAATATTTATCGTGATATATTAACTCGTGTCCTCTAATTTTGAAATAAATTATATTTCCTACTTTTTCATGAGTAAATACATTTTATTCCCTTTCACCATCATCCCATGCTCTACAGCACATGCTTCAAAATGTTTGTAAATGTAATTTGGAGTTAGAAGTTGGTATTAATATATATTCTTGTGTATCATTATGTTAGATTCTTGTGCTTGCAAATTGTATATACTATTTGATCACCAATATGTCCATCCTCTCAGCTCATGAAATAAAGCTTTATAAAAACAAATGATGGCCACAAAAGTTAATTTCTATTTTGAACTTAGGTTTATCTTTCTCTGCATTGTAAAAAAGTTACTACATTTACACTTTGCCATCCATAAATATGTGTTTCTGTACATACACAAACTGTATAGGTTTTGCATAACATGTTATTCCTGTACTTTGCACAATGCTTATTTCACTCAAAATTGTTTTAGAGATTATTATATTGATATGTGTGCCTTCATTTAAATAATTTGAATAATGTGTTTATTTATTCATACTTTCTAGTCTCAATTATCTGTTAGGCCTATATTTCTAAAGTGAGATCATGTAGTTTACTCACATAAATGCTGTAATGTGACTTCATGCAGGGAGGCATCAGCAAGAGAAACAATGTACATTGCGATGAGTATCTCTGTAAAAGTTATAATGGCCCTTTGAGAGAATATATACAGTTTGGGTACTCCTAAGCAGATCTACTAGGAAAAGGAGTAACTGTGATACTTACAGATAAATCCAACAGCACTGCTGATCTAACAAGTTAACTGGAACATCCAACTATTCCTTATCTGAAAATGCCCCCTATAAAATTATGAATATGATTCATATAAAACAGTTTCGTTTGAAGGAAAAGACATTTTAACATTAGAGAAAAATTATTCTAGTTTGTCTGAAGAAAACAAAAGATGATTAGTCAATCCATAGTACCACAGATTTGTTCCCATGATAAGTGGAAACTTTTACTTATAAATAAAAATTGGAAAATAGTTTGGTACTTAAAGCATGTAACCCTTTTCTCCTCCTTTCTCTCTTCAGCTTATTGTTATTATTTAAGAAATGCTGTAGTATTCCATGTGACATATCGGCTTTTATGACCTGGAGAGCATTTCCCCCATCTAATTGAACACCTGTGTGTTCTCCTGGATTGAACCAGGTCTGGTAGCCTCATGGAGTGAGCCTACATTTCATGTAAGAGACAGAACATGCAATTCTGATTGAGGAATTCACTCATCAAGCTATCTCACCACAACATGTTAGCATGTTTCTAAACAGAAAAATTATTTATCTTAAATATTCAGCATTCCTTTTGTTCCCTGGGAAATGAAGGAATTTCTGATTCCAATATCATGAAAAGCTAAATTAGAACTGTAACAGCTCAGCTGCATAAAGTGTAATATGTAATGAAGTTGCTATGTTAAAATAGAGATCTAATGATACCTTCATTAACTTAATCATTGAAATGGCAAGCCCTTTTCCAACATAACAGTTTCTATAGATACCACATGCTTATGATCAGAATTGCTTCTCTGAATGTGTTTTGCTCCCCTACTTGATTGTATTTTACATCTTCTTTCTGGCTGTAAGTTACAATTAAACATAAGGAAAAATAGTGCAAGGCAAAATATACTTTGCATCTATTTTACTGCTCAAATAAATACACAATCTGTACAAAACAGACTTTCCTAGTGGGCAAATTGCAAATGACTCCCTGGATAGATTCTAGACTTTTTAATACCATTAGGTTCCTAACGAGTGTTGTTGAAAAAACTTCCTTGTAATCTAGCTACCTACCACACGGCATTTTTGTTTTTCATTTGTTAAACTTTTATTTAATGAATATAAATTTCCAAAGTACAGCTTATGGGTTACAATGGCTTCCCCCAACCCCATAACTTCCCTCCCACCCGCAACCCTCCCCTTTCCCACTCACTCTCCCCTTCCATTCACATCAAGATTCATTTTCAATTCTCTTTATATACAGAAGATCAGTTTAGTATATATTAGGTAGAGATTTCAACAGTTTGCCCCCATATAGCAACACAAAGTGAAAAAAATACTGTTGGAGTACTAGTTATAGCATTAAATAACAGTGTACAGCACATTAAAGACCGAGATCTCTGTGAGTGAGATCCCAGTGGAAACACGGCATATTTTTTAAAAAATCCTGTTTAAGCTGTCAAAATAATTTGGTAACATAAAAGACGGAGCATGCCTAATAAATGTATTTTCATATAAATCAATTTCCTTATTACCTGTGTCTTTGAAACTTTGAGGCTTGAAAACATTTCTTTTAAGATTTTATTATTTGAAAGTCAGAGTTACACAAAGAGAGGGAGAGAAAGTGTGATCTTCATCTGCTGGTTCACTCCCTAGATGGCTGCACTGGCCAAAGCTGGGCCAGGATGAAGCCAGGAACCATAAACTTTTTCAGGGTCTCCCACATGGGTGGCAGGGGTCCAAACACTTGGGCCATCTTCCTCTGCTTTTCCTGGGCCATTAGCAGGGAGATGGAATGGAAATGGAGCAGCCAGGACACAAACCAGCACCCATATGGAATGCTGGCATTGCTGGTGGTGACCCACTATGCCACAACACCAGCCTGAAACCTTTTTAAAATTAATGCTGAAAAATAAGGCTTCAATCAGCAGGACAGCTTGACAATCTTCAAAACAGCCATTAATTATCTTCTCCACTATATAAAGCCAACCAACTGCCTCCCAATGCCAGTAGGAACCAAGAGGTTTGCTCTCCGAAGATGAACCAGAGAAGTCAGAATCATGGATTCCAGCCCATATTCATCTGAAGAGTGAAGCCTTTCGTAAATGAGGAAGAATATAAGAAAACTGAAGAAATAGTTTGTGAAAATTTCAAAATGGAATTGGAGCAATATTGCACCAGAAATTATTTGAAAGAGCAAAAAGGAAAATAAATGGACTGGAGGGATGGTGGCTGAATGTTGCCAACATGGGTGTTCATAATCCATCACAACTGAATGTCAACTATGTAGGTCCTTTCCCCCATCTTGAATACTTCCAAAAGAAGGTACTCAATTAGAAAGTGGCAGTACAATTTTTTGGCATAACTTGAACTGCTGGCAGATATTAAGGCAAGAAAAAGCACCCTTTATAAGATGAAAACAGTCCTCTAAATATACATCAATTCTGAATGCTGTTTTCTACCTGTAAGTTCCAAGAATTACTAGAGATTCAGTTATGAATAATTTTAGGACTGAAAATGAAGAGCCTTCCCCAAGTCAACTTGCAGTGCTGTGTCATGATTGAGTTTTGTCCTTGATGTATTACATGAAGGATGTGTGGTCACCCTACCAGAGTTTCTCAGACAACTGATGCACATCTACATGAAGTGCTACAGTACACCTGATGGACCTGGCATAGCAGTGCTAACTAGTGAGGAACAGACCCAGTGGGTTAACGCATAAGACAATCTGATTGCTCCTGATCCGGAGAACTTGACTTTGCTAGAAAAAATTCAGGACAAGCCATATGTAATACCAAAGGGTTATTCTCAGATAATTGCAATGTTCTTTGGTGGAGAGCCTATGGTGTGCTGGGGTGAAAAATCCTATAACTTGATTTTTTTTTCTAATGATGTCTTTGCAATTGTTATCATGCTCCATATGAGGCAATGGTACTTGTGCACATTGCCAATTCACTGATGAGAAAATTGTACAAAGTAAAAGAAGACGGGAAGACTTAGAGAAAGTGTGGAAATTGCCACTTCCAGAGGAAGTCTTCAGGGTGGATGAGAAAATATATAATGGCATCAACCAAGCCAAAGCTTAATATCTGTCTCAAGGAGGCATGTGATCTGCAGATTGCAGCGTATGACTTCACGTTTTTGGCAAAAAGCTAAGACACTTCTCAACGATACATTTGTTCCACTTGCACTTCAGCTGGCCTATTACAGACTTCATGGATGCCCTGTTTGCTCTTTTGAAATAGCTATAATGAGATTATTTTTTTCATGGCCATATGAAGACTTTGTGATCATGTAGGATAGACTCAGTAAGGAGGTGTCAATCCATATGGAATCCTTCTACTTGCCTGCCTGAGCAGCAGCAAAGCATAATAAAATGATGGAAGAGTGCTTGGCTGAAAAAGGATGTGACCATCACCTTTTAGGGCTCTTACTTTTAGGTCATAGTAAAAGAGGAAGGTCTTCCTGCTCCAGAACTCTTCTCAGATCCACTTTTTTCCAGACGTGGCAGAGGTGGAAATTTTGTTCTCCCAATCAGTCTGGTTAGTTGTTTGTGAATCTAGGAAGCGGTGGTTCCCATGATTTGCAGTGGATATAGATTCTTCTTCCACATCAGAGACAGATGCTTTGTTGTGGGTTATACAGCTTGAAATCATGTCTGAAGACAGATGCAAAATGCTAGTTCAGCTAATTTATCATATTTTCAATGATATGATACAACTGATGAACACCATTCATCTTTGGAGACTTGTATTTGTTAAGCACTTGCCAAAATATACTAAACTAGGTGCTGAAAGTAGGTTGGTGATGTGAGATTGGAAGGAACGTTGACTTGAAAAGGGAATATGCCAAATGCAAAAATTAACAACATTTTCCTGGACTTATTCTGCATTAAAAGGTAGAAATATCTGTATGCTTTCTCTGATGCAGCAACAGTAGAAATTATGATATAGTGAATATAAAATTTGTGCAGTATTACAGAAAAGCCTTAACAGTGCAAATCTACAAATTTTAACAATACAAGCTTTACTGTAATTTTTTTTTTTTTAATTTTTGACAGGCAGAGTGGACAGCGAGAGAGAGACAGAGAGAAAGGTCTTCCTTTTGCCGTTGGTTCACCCTCCAATGGCCGCCACGGTAGGCGCGCTGCAGCTGGCGCACCGCGCTGATCCGATGGCAGGAGCCAGGTGCTTCTCCTGGTCTCCCATGGGGTGCAGGGCCCAAGGACTTGGACCATCCTCCATTGCACTCCCTGGCTACAGCAGAGAGCTGGCCTGGAAGAGGGACAACCGGGACAGGATCGGTGCCCCGACCGGGACTAGAACCCGTTGTGCTGGCGCCGCAAGGCGGAGGATTAGCCTAGTGAGCCGCGGCGCCAGCACTTTACTGTAATTTTTAAATATTTATGTTGGCACTTATATGCTATAAACCTTCTCTAAACATCAGTGTAGAGTCCATATTTCATGCACTTTAACATTTTCTAATTGCCAACGTTTATGGAATTCATGATTGGATGTTAATTCCCATGAAATCAATGTCTTCCATATTCACCACAGGAATATATACTATTAGGTTGGATGGGAGAGTCCATTCTGATTTATTTGTGATCTAAATTGATTTATTTACAACAGAAAGGGAGATTTACACACTTCAACACCTAAAAAATCTTAAAAACCTTAATAAAATCCAGTATACCATGTTTCTGTAGTTTTGTCACTTTAGTAACTTTAATAATTATAGTTTGTGGTTTTTGAATTCAGTGTTGAATCAGATCCTCAGGATTTTAAGAGTTCGCTTTTCCTCCCTGTTCAATTTTGTAGTTTCTATTTTCAGAAAATAAAATCTTCAAAATCATATAAAAAATAATGAGAAAATTGTAAACCAGACCAATCATGAAGAACTCAACAAGATTTTGTGCTACTTATGAACCGGCAAGTTTTATGTTTCAAATTTTGTACATACAATTTCCACCTAAGTTATGGAGAAAATTATGGCAAAGACCCATGGAGTGATGAACTGCATTAGAGCCTAAGGCAAGAAAAGAAAATTCAGTAATACTGAATCTATTTTAATGAAAATTTTGATATTTTGTTCATCACAGATTTTTGCATTAATTTTAGGTTTTTTGAAAAGATTGCATTAAAAATGATTTCTTTTGATTACTGACTTTTTGTCATCCCCTTGAATTTTGCGCCTAAGGCAAGTGTCTCACTCACCTCACTCTCCTCACTAAAGTCACAGTTTTGCCAAGAATGATACATTGTAGTAATTAAAATTATTAAATTATAATAAATTATAATTTAAATGGAAAAGTACTATGAAATTTCACAATTCTGGTTCATTTTGATTTGGGTATTATAATGCTGCTGGTCACTTTACCCCTAAATGTCTTTAAACAATTTGCCTTGTGTTTTTGGCAGAAATTATATCATGAGACTTACATTTTGTGTACTATAGTAAACTATATACATTATAATTTATGAAATGCAAAACTAAACACATTGATTTATTTAATAAATAAGAATGTTTCTAACTGACTTATTCTTCAGTTAGAATTTTTTTTTATACTGTGACTCAAGGCACATTCAAATCTTTTATGATATTAAAAGTTCTTAGAGAAGCATACATTTTGTCTGGCAGTTAAGATACAGATATTAATCCTCACATCTCATGAATTTGCCTGGGTCAGCCCCAGCTGTGCTTCTGATTCAGGCTTCTTGCTAATGTATACCCTGGGAGACAGTAGTGATGTTTGGAGCAATTCCACCCACAGAGACTTGGACTAAATTCCAGAATCCTGGCTTCTGCCTCTTAAAAAAAAAAAAAAAATGGTCGGCACTGTGGTATAGTGGGAAAAGCCACCACCTGCAGCACTGCCAGCCCACACGGGGACTGGTTTGAGACCTGGCTGCTCCACTTCCTATTTATATCCCTGCTTATATGCATGGGAAAAGCAGCAGAAAGGTGGCACAAATACTTTGGCCCCTGTACTCACCTGGGAGAACTGGATAATACTGCAGGCTCCTGGCTTCCACCTGGTTCAGCCCTGGCCATTGGGGCCATTTGAGTAGTGAACCAGAGGATGGGAGATCTCTCTTGCTGTCTCTCTCTCCTCTCTCTCTCTCTGTGTAACTCTGCCTTCCAAATAAAGAAAATAAATCTTTGAAAAAAAATAAAAATTTTTCCAAAAATATTTTCCATGCTCAAACGATATTTTGAAGAGTTACACAGGACATTCTTCATTAAAAGTTTTATAAAAAAAAGTTTTATAAAAATACTTTTTAAACCTTGATTAATTAGTCTTTTCCCAAATTGTAGACTCTGAAATCTTCTAGTGCCCTTATAGTGTTATGTAACCTGTTAACCTCTATAAGTAGTACTTATAATTTTACAGAACACAGTTTAGGAAATGCAGCTCAGTAGAAATTATTGTCATTAGTTGTATTTTTGTATGGCAGCATTTTTGGTTTTTTCTTAGCCTTGACATTATTAGATTTCAGATATGTATATATTTGGCAATACTTGACCTGCTTATCACCTTATTTTATAGCTTTGAACACTAAACAGGGCAAACATTGATAAAATACTAAATTAAGTGTTCTATATCCTTCAGGTATATATTAATTTAACAGAAAATGATCTTTTGAAAAACACAAAACCTGTCAAATATTGAATACTTGATGTGAAATGTATACTGTCTTGTATGCTCTTAGTTCTACTTTACATAATTTTTAACATCTTCAGATATCTAGACTTCAGATATCTAGACTTTCTAATAAATATCCTGTACTTTATAAGGTGATTTAAAAAATCTCCCATGCTTTCCTATCCATTTTCAACTTTTTCTTGTCTTACTGCTTATGTTTATTTCTCAGAGAAGTGTTTTAGGGATGATAGGAGCCCTGTAAATATCTCACATTGCAACATAGTTCCCTCAAATCGTGATTTCCTCAAAGGTACAGGTTACTCTTACTCGGACAAATAACCTACCCTAAATGCATACACCTAAATAAACAATAAGTGCACTATAAAAATTTCTGAGCCAATTAAAGTAGAAAAATAGTGTGTATGTGTGTGTGTGTGTGTGTTTTAATATTAATGGTATTCTCCATTAGGAAGGAATTTTACATATCTTTTTTTAATTTATTTTGAGCAGTTATCAGATGATGTAACAGTGGGACACTGCCAAGCGTAGAGGATAGTGTCTGCACTGAAATGGCAGTGCACCAGAGTTGAGTCCATGCTCTTCTATTTACGTGTGGCAAGAAGTTGTGAAATACTGCCATTGCATATTCCTATAAAATGGAGATGTTACTGCACGTATAAGAAGATCAAATGGCACTATTTGAAAGAGCCTAATAACGCCTGTCAGTTCAATTCTCGTGAATTTTCTAATAAAGAATGTGCCATTTCCAAATGTTGCACTTGAGCGTAAAGATTAATTTGAGCTACAGGAACTTGAGAAACAACAGGTGCAAGAAGGACAATCTAATTTCCAGTTTACTTCCTGAAAACATGAGATTAAAAAGTCCTATGTGAAAGACCCTCCTGCCACCCTTTGTATACAAGGAGAAAAGAAACGTTTTTGACAATGAGTCATAGCTGAAAGAACTTTGTATAAACAGATCTTGTTAAAATATTTCATATCTTCTTTCAGCCTCCTCACATAATAGAGTTACCTTTCCACAATAGCTTCTTTCTGTTCATCCTAATATAAAAGTATTTACCTTTTGACTCTTCTTCAGGTCTTCATTTCTTTATGAAGATTTCTTTGCTGTGTGCAACTTATACAATTTTTTATGCTGTTTCACCTGTTACTAAGTCTCGTGTCAGTGTAATTCTCCGACTGAGAATAATGTTCACATATCACTCTCCATTATGTAAAGTCAAGCTTCAAGGTGTTCCCAGTTGTGGTACTTGGCTAAGGCTGCCATAAACCGGTACCAGACTGGGTGGCTTAGACACCAGAAGTAGACTCCCCCACAGTTCTTCAGGCTATAAAGCCTTGGCCACAGCAATGACAGTGTTGGTTTCTTCTGGGGCTTCTTGGCTTACAAAATCGCTCTTTGCTTCTAGTATCCTCATATGGTTACTCTCTCTCTCTGTGTGTGTGTGTGTCTGTGTACAAACAACCTTTTTAAAATAATTTATCATCGTGATTTAGGTTTTTAATAATTTCAGTTAGTCTTAATTTCCTTTTTAAAGACCTCATTTCCAAATACAGTTATATTCTGATTAAATGGGGTTGGGAATTCAGCAAATGAATTTGGGGAGTTGTGGAATATAACATAGCTAATAACACCAGTGACTTACAATCTGTCCCTTTCTTCTCTTCTTTTCCTCTTCTTCTGCTTTTCCCTCTTTTCTCTCCCTCTATCTTTTTTTCCATCATTATCTACTTGGCTAGCCATAGCATACATATTGTATATTTAAACTTCTCAGGTCTCTGTCAAAACCAGGATTCTGTATCCTGCAAACAGCAGGAAATACATATTAAGCTTTTTGAGTTTCCTCCTGGTCATTTCTCCTGCTTTTCTTCAAGAGAAAAGAGGAAAGTGTCCAAGGCAGTCCGAAATTATGTTCAAGGAAGTTCTCTTCTTTGAACTTGTTTTTCAGTTGTCTATTTACCACATTTGTGGTTATTAGGCCAAGATTTGCAAAAACCAGTTTTTTCAAGCCCTAAATAAGTGGTCTAATAAGTCAGATTGAAATATATCTCACCGATTATTTTGTTACCATACATTTAAAGATTCCACTACATCGATGAAAAACATATTGAGTAGATAATGTTTTGGGGTGGAGGTATTTCAGAAACACTTGACCAGCTTCAAAACTTTTGTTTCTGGTTTAAACAGAAAGATAAAGAAATACACAGACAAAGGTTTTTCTGTTTACAAAGATTTCATGATGCTCCAATAACATTTTGTTTTCCTCTACACGATTTTTGTTCTTGGTCTTGGACATTACGAGGATCTCACAGTTTGCTAAAATCTTAGAGTTTGTATTTTTCTAAACATTATGGAAGACTTTAAGTTCTTTAAGATTATTTTGTTTTGCAGCTACTCATCCTCTGGATAAGCCAGGGAGATTGATTGAATATAGGCAGAAATATGAGCAGAATCCACCAGTTGCAGCTCCCTCTCTCAGATATATACCTTTATGTGTATATATATAAACATATGTATATATTTGTGTTAGGGGGTATGTATATATAAATATATGTATATATAAATATATATGTTTACATATGTAAGGATATATATATTTACACACATGCACACACATACAGGATATGTATCTCCTAACACAAACTTGATGTTGCAGATGCACTTTTTTCTGGAGACTTGGAAAAGAGAAAATAGTGACAAAAATGATCAATAATATTTATCAGTTTAATACCTATACATATTGCCCTGATGGTGAGCACATGATTCTTTGATTTGGAACACTTTTGGATAGAGGATTGTTATTAGCAATATATACATTATAACTTAAGTGTTTCTTCAGAGTATTTTCCATAAACATCAATATAAATAATTTATTTGAGAGGGATAGAGATAGATGATGGATAGAGAGAGACAGAGAAACTGTTCATCTACTGATTCATTCCCCAAATATCTACAACAACCAAGGCTTAGACCTGTCCAAAACTGGGAGCCCGAATAGTTATCCAGGTCTCCCTGGCAGGGATTCAATTACTTTACCTATCATTTGCCACTTACCAGAGTGCCCGTTACTGGGAACTTAGAATTGGGAATGAAGCCAGGACACAAGTACAAGATTTAATTGTTTATAGTTGAATTAATTGACATATCTGGGGAGATAAGGGTTTTATTTCATATTTTTACTTGTGGATGTGCAATTATCTCAACACCATTTATTGAAAAGATTGTCCTTCTTACAAATGCCATCTTGGTACCTTGTGAAAAATCAATTGAGGGCAAATGGATTTTTTTCAGCGTGTTCTGTTCTATTTCATTCATTGTTGTGTTGATTTTATGTCAGTACTGTGATGGCTTTGCTCCTATTGCTTTGTAGTATACTTTTGTTGGACCCTCGAGGGTCCAACACAATCACGACACAGTCACTGTTCATCGGTTCTCAAGGAACTTTCACCCTTTCTCGGTTCTCAAGGAACTTTATATATGTGGGGAGAGAAGGAAAGTGGGGAGAGGAGAAAAGAAGAGGAGGGGCCGCGGCAGCAGCCACCAGCAGCGGAGGCCGCACCAGCCCCCCCAGATCCCAATGTCCCTTTATGCTGATATCGTCCAATCAGATGAAAGGGCGTGTATAGCCTCAGGTCGAAAGTTCATCTGTTTCACCTGGTTCTTCCTAGTTGTTTATGCAGAGTCCATTCTGTTTCATCTGTTTCACCTGGCCGTTTTCATAGGACTTGTGGTCGACCGATTGCTGCAAACCATGTAGAGGAGGTTCCCACAGGTGGCAAGCCTGTGGTTCCCCACAGCTCCCCCTTTTTATGTATGGCACAGAGTTGTGCCTGTCTTAGGTTCCCAGGGACGCGCCACCTGTAGGAAATTTGAAATTCAAGTCCTCAGGACAGCAAAAGTGATTAAGCAAGACCTCAAGTAACAATGTTAATGCCATTTACAAAGGAAAAAACTGATGCAAAAACATTCTTATTTACATTACACAAAGCTTAGGTGTTAGCCTTAAATGTAACTTTCAAAATACCTTCAAATATATCCAACTCAGGTCACTTTGCTGATTTACTGCAGTACAAATCACGTGCAACGTCTTTTTTCCTTAAGACAAAACAATTATTCAAACAATACTGCAAGTACATCACTAAACACCATGAACTCACTAAACACCATGAACTCACTAAACACCAGGTACTCACTAAACACCATGAACTCACTAAACACCATGAACTCAGGAGTTTTGCCACACTTTTTCCTATTCAAAAAATTTATAGAGCTATAGTCAATGCATCGCAATTAGCTACCACATATTCTATTCCCCCTTTTTGTTTATTAAAGTGTTTAAGTACAGGTGAGTCTGTTCAATTATTGCCTGCCCTTGGGGATTATAGGGCACACCCTTAACGTGCTTTATACCGAATTCTTTTAAGAATGTAGCAAAATGGGCTGAGGTGTACGCCGGCCCGTTATCTGTTTTGATAATTTTGGGGACCCCCAAGCGGCAAAGGACTGTAGACAGTGTTGAATAACCTGTTGAGTTCCTTCTTTGTTTAGAGCCGTGGTTGACACAATTCCAGAGAAAGTGTCCACCAACACGTGCAAACAGCTCTGGCGTCTTTGCATCTGCGTGTTTTTAAGGCGTTCTTCAACCTTCTGCAAGATTGCAGCTGTACAAGGTGAGGGGAGCTGTGAATTGCCTTCCAAAATGTTAAACAATGGGCGCATTTCATCAGTGCTTAGTTTACAATAAGGCCGTATCCAGTTTAAGTTACCACATAATTTTTGGAAGTCATTTAAGGTTTTAAGTCCTGCGGTGGATGTGACAAAATCTAAAGGAGCCACAGTGGTTGGTGTTAACCTTAGCCCTAGGTACTGGACCACGGTACCCTTTTGAATCTTCTCTGGTGCAATTTGTAACCCTGCCGTCTGCAAGCATGAGGTTAGCATGGTAAACACTCTTTCTAGGGTGTCCTCTCTCGCAGCTTCCAACAACAGGTCTGCAAATGAAGTTGCTCTAAGACATCCCACCCCCATAAAGTTACAGGGATAGCACACACGTAAGGTTGTACTTTGCCTGTGGTGCCTTCTTGATCTTTCCAGTCTAGCACTTGCACTCTTTGAGATGGGGCAACAGTGGTGCCTAATCCTACCAAGGTGTTATCTCCTTCCTGGAGGGGCCATGAAGGAGGCCAGTCTTGTTTGGAGATAATACTAACATCTGCGCCCGTGTCTAACAGCCCCTTGATTGCCTTTCCTTTGATAATAAGAGTCCATAGTGGGCGCTCTCCAAGAGTCATAGTGAGGGCTGCAAAATGCTTTCCTTGATTACCTCTAGTATCCTTTACAGGACTTATTATTAGCAGCTGAGCGATGGGCTGCAATGGCAACAGCTGCACTGTCCCCTTAGTAGATTGGAACATTACATCGAGCTGTGAGCAAGGCAACTGAATAAGCCCCGTTAATGAATTTGTAGCCCTTCCTATAGTAACGCCTAAACCGTTGATATCATCCATGGGCTCCCGAGGTTCCACATTTATTGCCTGGATTCCCATTTGAGGTGTTAATACTAAATAGTTGGTGGCTCACAGCTCTGTGCAGTAAACGCTTGGCCATTTAATCTGGTGGGCGATAGGAGTGAATTGCCTGCCTTATCTTGCTTGGAATAGCACTCCTTTGCCCAATGGTTGCCTTTACCGCATCGAGGGCACAGTCCTGGTTGGCGTCCCGATTGTCTTTTCTGTACATTCCTTTTTCATGTGACATTTTCCACACTTAAAACATTTTCGTCCTAGCCTGTTATCGCGTTAATTTTGGCCCTGGCAACTGCTGCGTGCTCTCCCGAGGCTACTTCATCCATGACATCCCTACAGATGTTTTTTAGAAGGTGGGAATGTCCTTGTGCTGCCAAGGTCTTAGAGCCTCAAGGCAGGTTTTGTTTGCTTGTTCATAGGCTAACCTTCGGACTAAAGGCATAGCCTCATCCATGGTCTCAAAGATATTGCCAGCAGCCTCCATTAATCTGTTCACAAAATCAGCATAGGGCTCTGTTAGGCCTTGTATAATCTTGGATAAACTGTGTCTGATCTCCCCTTTCCTTGGGATGACCTTCCACGCCCTCCGAGCTGGTTCTCTCACTTGCATCAAAACTTCATTAGGGCAACTAGCCTGGGCATGTTCCTCATTAAAAGCTCCTTCCCCGGGGGTGGAGCCAAGATGGTGGATAGTGAGGACGTGCGCCGATAGTCTGGAAAATAAAGTTTCATAAAAGTGGAATTACTGTAGCCTCAGGAAAAGATTCAAGAAAAAAACTGCAGAGGAAACGCTTCCAGGTCTAGTGGATGTGACACAGAGGACCTACAAGGAGCCCACCACGTGGAAACCCAACCGCGGGAGCTAAGCCACAGAATCTCCCCAGCGAGGGAATGAACAGGAGGTAAGACAAAAGCCTCAGAAACGCGAGACATTAGCGGGGAAAGGCAGAGGCCCCTCCCTCCACTTGAGCAAAACAAAGAGCAGGCACCATTTTACATATGTAAAGTGGCAATGAGTACACAATCTCAGTAACTTTGGGTCTAAGGTGAAACTTGAGAACACAGTGAGGGCTGCATAAACTCTTTGTGTGGTCTCAGGAGTAGATCAAACGAATATTCACAGAGGCCAGATTTCAACTACCCTCAATTCCACTCAGCCATTCGGAATTACTTCCCAACTGAGTCAAAAAAAAAAAAAAAAAGAGAGAGAGAGAGAGAGAGAGAGAAAGAGATCCAGCAAGGAGCAAGGTGAGTCACTTTTTGCACAGCCTTAAACCTGAAGAATCAAGCAGAGCTTTCTGGCCACACCCATCACAGCCTCTAAGGATCCATCAAAGCAGACAGCCTACTTAGAGGCATAGTATAACGAGAAAAAATCACCACAGCAAAAAAAAACAAAAAACAAAAAACAAAAACAAAAACCATAAATTATCTCCAACATGCCAAACAACAAACGTAGAAGCCGAGGTAACAAGACCAAGGAAGACACTATGATGCCTCCAAAAGAACAAGACACCCCAATCCAAGATTATGAAGATGAAGAGATAGAGGAAATGCAAGAAGTGGATCTCAAAAAACTGATAAGAACATTAAGAAGTTCTCAAAAACAAATTCTTGAACTACAGAAATCCTTAATGGACAAGATAGAAAATCTCTCTCGTGAAAATGAAATATTAAGGAGGAATCAAAATGAAATGAAACAACTAGTACAACATGAAACTGTGATAGTGACAAGAAACCATAATGAAATGAAGAACTCAATAGATCAAATGACAAACACATTAGAAAGCCTTAAAAACAGCATGGGTGAAGCAGAAGAGAGAATATCGGAATTAGAAGACAGAGAACAGTAAAGGAAACAGGCAAATCAAAGAAAAGAAGAAGAAATCAGAAATCTAAAAAATATTGTCAGGAATCTACAGGATACTATTAAAACACCCAACATTCGGGTTCTAGGAGTTCCTGAAGGCATGGAGAGGGAGAAAGTATTAGAAGGCCTTTTTAGTGAGATACTAGCAGAAAATTTCCCAGGTTTGGAGAAGGACAGAGACATCCTAGTACAGGAAGCTCATAGAACCCCTAATAAACATGACCAAAAGAGATCCTCACCATGACACATCGTAATCAAACTCACCACAGTGAAACATAAAGAAAAGATCCTAAAATGTGCAAGAGAGAAACGCCAGATTACTCTCAGAGGATCCCCAATTAGACTCACAGCTGACTTCTCATCAGAAACTCTACAAGCTAGGAGAGAATGGCGAGATATAGCCCAGGTACTAAGAGAGAAAAACTGCCAGCCCAGAATATTATATCCTGCAAAGCTCTCATTTATGAATGAAGGTGAAATAAAGACCTTTCACAGCAAACAGAAATTGAAAGAATTTGTCACCACTTGTCCAGCCCTGCAAAAGATGCTTAAAGATGTGTTACATACAGAAACACAGAAACACGGTCACCAATATGAGAGAAGGTAAAGGAAGGAAACCTCATAGCAAAAGATCACAGGAATCTCAAACCATATATTAGAAAATATCTTTGGCAAATGGCAGGGCAAAGTTATTCCTTCTCAATAGTCACATTGAATGTTAATGGCTTGAACTGTCCAGTTAAAAGACACCGATTGGCTGATTGGGTTAAAGAACAAAACCCATCTTTTTGCTGCTTACTAGAAACTCATCTTTCCAACAATGATCCATACAGGCTGAAAGTGAAAGGCTGGAAAAAGATATACCATGCCAACAGAAATGAAAAAAGAGCGGGCGTAGCCATCTTAATATCGGACAACATAAACTTTACCACAAAAACTGTTAGGAGAGACAAAGAGGGGCACTATTTAATGATTAAGGGATCCATTCAACAGGAAGATATAACGATTATCAATGTATATGCACCTAATTACAGGGCACCAGCTTATTTAAAAGACTTTTTAAGGGTCTTAAAGGGAGACTTAGACACCAATACAGTAGTTCTGGGGGACTTCAATACTCCACTCTCAGAGATAGACAAACCAACAGGACAGAAGATCAACAAGGAGATAGTAGATTTAAATGACACTATAGCCCAAATGGATCTAACAGATATCTACAGAACATTTCATCCTACATCTAAAGACTTTACATTCTTCTCAGCAGTACATGGAACCTTCTCTAGGATTGACCACATACTAGGCCATAAATCAAGTCTCAGCAAATTCAAAATAATTAGAATCATACCATGCAGCTTCTCAGACCACAAAGGAATGAAATTGGAAATTAGCAACTCAGGAATCCCTGGAGCACATGCAAACACATGGAGATTAAACAACATGCTCCTGAATGAACAATGGGTCATAGAAGAAATTAAAAGAGAAATCAAAAATTTTCTGGAAGTAAATGAGGATAACAGCACAACATACCAAAACCTATGGGATACAATAAAAGCAGTGTTAAGAGGAAAGTTTATATCAATAGGTGCCTACATCAAGAAATTGGAAAGGCACCAAATAGATGAGCTTTCAAGTCATCTCAAGGATCTAGAAAATCTGCAGCAAACCAAACCCAAACCCAGTAGGAGAAGAGAAATAATTAAAATCAAAGAAGAAATCAACCGGATTGAATCCAAAAAAAAAAAAATTACAAAAAATCAGCCAAACGAGGAGCTGGTTTTTTGAAAAAATAAACAAAATTGACACCCCGTTGGCCCAACTCACTAAAAAAAGAAGAGAAAAGACCCAAATCAATAGGATCAGAGATGAAAAGGGAAACGTAACAACAGACACCACAGAAATAAAAAGAATCATCAGAAATTACTACAAGGACTTGTATGCCAGCAAACAGGGAAATCTATCAGAAATGGACAGATTCTTGGACACATACAACCTACCTAAATTGAGCCAGGAAGACATAGAAAACCTAAACAGACCAATAACTGACACAGAAATTGAAACAGTAATAAAGGCCCTCCCAACAAAGAAAAGCCCAGGGCCAGATGGATTCACTGCTGAGTTCTACCAGACATTTAGAGAAGAACTAACTCCAATTCTTCTCAAACTATTCAAAACAATTGAAAAAGAGGGAATCCTCCCAAATTCTTTCTATGAAGCCAGCATCACCTTAATTCCTAAGCCAGAAAAAGATGCAGCATTGAAAGAGAATTACAGACCAATATCCCTGATGAACATAGATGCAAAAATACTCAATAAAATTCTGGCCAATAGAATGCAACAACACATCAGAAAGATCATCCACCCAGACCAAGTGGGATTTATCCCTGGCATGCAGGAATGGTTCAACATTCGCAAAACAATCAACGTAATACACTACATTAACAGACTGCAGAAGAAAAACCGTATGATTCTCTCAATAGACGCAGAGAAAGCATTTGATAAAATACAACACCCTTTCATGATGAAAACTCTAAGCAAACTGGGTATGGAAGGAACATTCCTCAATACAATCAAAGCAATATATGAAAAACCCACGGCCAACATCCTATTAAATGGGGAAAAGTTGGAAGCATTTCCACTGAGATCTGGTACCAGACAGGGATGCCCACTCTCACCACTGCTATTCAATATAGTTCTGGAAGTTTTGGCCAGAGCTATTAGGCAAGAAAAAGAAATTAAAGGGATACAAATTGGGAAGGAAGAACTCAAACTATCCCTCTTTGCAGATGATATGATTCTTTATTTAGGGGACCCAAAGAACTCTACTAAGAGACTGCTGGAACTCATCGAAGAGGTTGGCAAAATAGCAGGATATAAAATCAATGCACAAAAATCAACAGCCTTTGTATACACAGGCACTGCCACAGATGAGGAAGAACTTCTAAGATCAATCCCATTCACAATAGCTACAAAAACAATCAAATACCTTGGAATAAACTTAACCAAGGATGTTAAAGATCTCTACGATGAAAACTACAAAACCTTACAGAAAGAAATAGAAGAGGATACCAAAAAATGGAGAAATCTTCCATGCTCATGGATTGGAAGAATCAATATCATCAAAATGTCTATTCTCCCAAAAGCAATTTATACATTCAATGCAATACCAATCAAGATACCAAAGACATTCTTCTCAGATCTGGAAAAAAATGATGCTGAAATTCATATGGAGACACAGATGACCTCGAATAGCCAAAGCAATCTTGTACAACAAAAACAAACCCGGCCAGCGCCGCGGCTCAATAGGCTAATCCTCTGCCTAGCGGCGCCGGCACACCGGGTTCTAGTCCCGGTCGGGGCACCGATCCTGTCCCGGCTGCACCTCTTCCAGTCCAGCTCTCTGCTGTGGCCAGGGAGTGCAGTGGAGGATGGCCCAATTGCTTGGGCCCTGCACCTCATGGGAGACCAGGAGAAGCACCTGGCTCCTGCCATCGGATCAGCGCGGTGCGCCGGCTGCAGCGCGCCTACCGCGGCGGCCATTGGAGGGTGAACCAATGGCAAAAAAGGAAGACCTTTCTCTCTGTCTCTCTCTCTACTGTCCAGTCTGCCTGTCAAAAATAAAATATAAAAAATAAATAAATAAATAATAATAAAAAAACAAAGCCGGAGGCATCACAATACCAGATTTCAGGACATACTACAGGGCAGTTGTTATCAAAACAGCATGGTACTGGTACAGAAACAGATGGATAGACCAATGGAACAGAATAGAAACACCAGAAATCAATCCAAACATCTATAGCCAACTTATATTTGACCAAAGATCCAAATCTAATCCCTGGAATAAGGACAGTCTATTCAATAAGTGGTGCTGGGAAAATTGGATTTCCACGTGCAGAAGCTTGAAGCAAGACCCATACCTATCACCTTACACAAAAATTCACTCAACATGGATTAAAGATTTAAATCTACGACCTGAAACCCTCAAATTATTAGAGAGCATTGGAGAAACCCTGCAAGATATAGGCACAGGCAAAGACTTCTTGGAAAAGACTCCAGCAGCACAGGAAGTCAAAACCAAAATTAACATTTGGGATTGCATCAAAATGAGAAGTTTCTGTACTTCAAAAGAAACAGCCAGGAAAGTGAAGAGGCAACCAACAGAATGGGTAAAAATATTTGCAAACTATACTACAGATAAAGGGTTGATAACCAGAATCTACAAAGAAATCAAGAAAATCCACAACAACAAAACAAACAACCCACTTAAGAGATGGGCCAAGGACCTCAATAGACATTTTTCAAAATAGGAAATCCAAATGGCCAACAGACACATGAAAAAATGTTCAAGATCACTAGCAATCAGAGAAATGCAAATCAAAACCACAATGAGGTTCCATCTCACCCCAGTGAGAATGGCTCACATTCAGAAATCTACCAACAGCAGATGCTGGAGAGGATGTGGGGAAAAAGGGACACTAACCCACTGTTGGTGGGAATGCAAACTGGTTAAGCCACTATGGAAGTCAGTCTGGAGATTCCTCAGAAACCTGAACATAACCCTACCATACAACCCAGCCATCCCACTCCTTGGAATTTACCCAATGGAAATTAAATTGGCAAATAAAAAAGCCATCTGCACATTAATGTTTATTGCAGCTCAATTCACAATAGCTAAGACCTGGAACCAACCCAAATGCCCATCAACAGTAGACTGGATAAAGAAATTATGGGACATGTACTCCATAGAATACTATACAGCAGTAAGAAACAACGAAACCCGGTCATTTGCAACAAGATGGAGGAATCTGGAAAACATCATGCTGAGTGAATTAAGCCAGTCCCAAAGAGACAAATATCATTTGTTTCCCCTGATCAGTGACAAATGAGCACCAAAGGGGAAACCTGTTAAGTGAAATGGACACTATAAGAAACAATGACCTGATCAGCTCTTGTCCTGACTTTAGATGTACAATGTAATACTTTATCCTTTTTAGAATTTGTTGTTGTTGTTGTTGTTCTAGTACTAGTGGTTGAACTCTGTAATTAACACACAATTATTCTTAGGTGTTTAAATTTTAACTGAAAAGTGATCCCTGTTAAATTTAAGAGTGGAAAAAGAGAGGGAGGAGATATACAATTTGGGCCATGCTCAATCGGACTTGCCCCAAATGGTGGAGTTAGAAATCTGCCAGGGGATTCCAACACAATCCCATCAAGGTGATATGTACCAATGCCATCTCACTAGTCCAAGTGATCAATTTCAGCTCACAATTGATGGCTCTGATAGGTCTAAGAGTCAAAGGGATCACACAAATAAGACAAGTGTCTGCTAATACTAACTGATAGAATCAAAAAGGGAGAGAATGATCCAAAATGGGAAGCGGGATACACAGCAGACTCATAGAATGGCAGATGTCCTAAACAACACTCTGGCCTCAGAATCAGCCCTTAAGGCATTTGGATCTGGCTGAAGAGCCCATGAGAGTATTGTAGGCATGGAAAGCCAAGATACCATGGAAAAAAAAAAAAGACCTAAATGAAAGATCTCTGTGAGTGAGATCCCAGTGGAAAGAACGGGGCCATCAAAGAAGGAGGTACCTTTCTCTGAAGGGAGGAGAGAACTTCCACTTTGACTATGACCCTATCGGAATAAGATCAAAGTCAGCGAACTCTAAAGGCTTCCATAGCCCTGACAACTCATGACTAGAGCCTAGGGAGATTACTGACGCCATGAACAGGAGTGTCAAATTGTTAAGTCAGCAACAGGAATCACTGTGTACTTACACCCCATGTGGGATCTGTCCTTAATATGTTGTCTAATGTGAAGTGATGCTATAACTAGTACTGAAACAGTATTTTTATACTTTGTGTTTCTGTGTGGGTACAAACTGATGAGGTCTTTACTAATTATATACTGAATCGATCTTCTGTATATAAAGATAATTGGAAATGAAAAAAAAAAAAACAACCTGGTGTTAAATTGGAAATGGCCTAGAAAATTAATTAATTTAAAAAAAATATTATGTAGGATCTCTGTCATTAATGTGCTGTACACTGTTATTTAATGCTATAACTAGTACTCCAATGGTAGTTTTTTCACTTTATGTTGCTATATGGGGGCAAACTGTTGAAATCTTTACCTAATATATACTAAACTGATCTTCTGTATATAAAGAGAATTGAAAATGAATCTTGATGTGAATGGAAGGGGAGAGGGAGCGGGAAAGGGGAGGGTTGCGGGTGGGAGGGAAGTTATGGGGTTGGGGGAAGCCATTGTAACACATAAGCTGTACTTTGGAAATTTATATTCATTAAATAAAAGTTTAAATGTGTAAAAAAAAAAAAAAAAAAAAAGCTCCTTCCCCACTTAGCATATCCTCGTTCCAAGCTGGCTGACCATTCTTAGCGTTATCATGGGCCTGAGCCCTTGCGAGCTCTCTGTAAGCCGCGGACCAGAGAAGGAAGTCACCAAGCACTGCCTTAGCTAGGTTCCTCCAGTCCTCTGGGACTAGTCCATTGGTGCCTATGTTATCTAGGACTGCTTTAGTAAAGTTAGCATGTGGTCCATGTAGTTGTACTGATTGTTGTAATTCCTTTAACAATTTATGGTCCAGGGGCGTCCATCCCAGGTTGCTCTGCATGTCCACTATCACAGGGAAAGCCTGATTTATGTGGTGATATTCTTCCCACTTAGAGGGAGTGCCTCGTCCTCCTGCCCGTTTTTCTTGAGGAGGTTCCTGGGAGAAGCCCCCACCTTTTGTCTCGTGGAGGAGTCCTCCGAAGGGGGGAGACTCTTGGTTCGAATAGGGGGGTGCAGAAGGAAGGGGTCTCTCATCCTCCCTATTTCTGTCCCGACCCATGTTGGTCCTCTCTGTCTCCATCCTCTTTATCTCCATCTAGGCTCCCAGATTGAGATTCTCTGCATTTCCTCTATAGAGAGCTTGGTCAATCAGTTGCCATAACCTAAGGGCTTCAGGCGATTTCTCTGCTGCCCTCAATTGTCTTCTGACCCTATGCCATTGTTCCTGTTCTAACTCACCGCTTTAACAGCAGCTGCTTTCACGGGCGTCCCTGCTACTTTTTTAAAAGACAATTTGATTGTTGAGGGATCCTTTTTTCCCGGTACCAACCCTAGACTTTTACCGCCTAGATTCCCGTGTATGCACGTTCTAATTTTTTTCTTTTTTTCCTGCTTCCGGCGACCGGTCCGACTATCCGAGTCACGGCACCATTTGTCGGACCCTCGCCTGCGAGGGTCCAACGCAATCACGACACAGTCACTGTTCATCGGTTCTCAAGGAACTTTCACCCTTTCTCGGTTCTCAAGGAACTTTATATATGTGGGGAGAGAAGGAAAGTGGGGAGAGGAGAAAAGAAGAGGAGGGGCTGCGGCAGCAGCCACCAGCAGCGGAGGCCGCACCAGCCCCCCCAGATCCCAATGTCCCTTTATGCTGATATCGTCCAATCAGATGAAAGGGCGTGTATAGCCTCAGGTCGAAAGTTCATCTGTTTCACCTGGTTCTTCCTAGTTGTTTATGCAGAGTCCATTCTGTTTCATCTGTTTCACCTGGCCGTTTTCATAGGACTTGTGGTTGACCGATTGCTGCAAACCATGTAGAGGAGGTTCCCACAGGTGGCTAGCCTGCGGTTCCCCACAACTTTGATGTCAGGTATTGCAGTACCTCCAACTTGTGCTTTTTTACTCAAGATGATGATGAGGAGGAGGATAATCTTGTTATTCTGAGTCTTTGGTGGTTGCTGTATGATTTTTTTCTCTATTTTTTGAAGAACACAATTGGTATTTTGATGGGAGTTGCATTGAATCTGTAAATTTGAGTGGTATGAACATTTTAATAATACTTCCTCCAGTCTGTGAACATGAGATATCTTTCCACTTATTTGTATTCTTTGATTTCTTTCATCAATGTTTTACAGTTTCTTTTGTACACTTCTTTCATCTCCTTGTTTAAACTTGTTCCGGTTTTCTTGTTTTGAGGAACACCCTGTGGCACATCTTTTAAGCCTGGTCTGGTGGTTATAAATCCCCTCAGGTTTTGTTTGTTTGTGAAAGTCTTTCTTTTATCCATCATTAATGAATGACATTTTTTTCTGGTAACAGTTTTTCCAGTGGCAGATTTTGTTTTGTTTTGTTTTTGTCCTTCAGCACTTTAGATAGATAATCCCAATTCCTACTGACATAGTTTCTCTTGAGAAGTTTGATGTTACACATATTCAAGCTCCTTTATATGTTATGTTCATTTGTCTTGCTCTTTTAGCATTCTGTTTTTATTTTTGACCTTTGACAGTTTCTATATAATTAGTCTCATAGAGGTCTTATTTAGATTGAATTTTGAGTTTCCTGTATCTGAATATTAATATCAATCTTGAGTCTTAGGAAGGTTTTTGCTATCAGTTATTCAAGCTTTTTTTTAAAGATTTTATTTTATTTATTTGAAAGTAAGAGTTACACACACAGAGAGAGAAGAGAGGCAGAGAGAGAAAGAGAGAAAGAGTGAAAAAGAGAGAGGTCTTCCATTTGCTGGTTCACACTCCAGGTGGTTGCAACAGGAGCCAGGAATTTCTTCCAGGTCTCTCACGTAGGTCAGGGGCCCAAGGACTTAGGCCATCTTCTGCTGCTTCCCCAGGCCATAGCAGAGAGCTGGACTGGAAGTGGAGCAGCTGGGACTCAAACCAGCACCCATATGTGATGCCAGCACTGCAGGCGGCAGCTGTACCCACTAAGCAACAGGGACGGCCCCCCAGTTCTTCAAGCTTTCTGTCCCTTTGTCTTTCTCTACTTCCTCTTGTTCTTCAGTGACCTGAATAATTGCTCTTTTGATAATGTCCTGTAAATCCCATCATCTTTCTTCATTCCTTTTCATTTTTTAAAAATGTTTTCTCTTCTGACTAAATCTTCAAATTCATGGATGACTCTCTAACAGCATTTTTATATTGTTTGTTGTATTTTTCAGCCAGAGAATTTGTTTGGTTTTATTCTATTTATTATTATATCAGTTCAATGTCTCCAAAACCTTCTGAACTCTCCTCTGTATTTTCACAAAATTCACTGAGCTTACTTATAACACTTGTTTTGAATCCCTATCAGGAAAGCCATACATCTCTAGCTCTTTAAAGTCAGTCACTAATACCTTATTTTGTCTGTTTGGTGATGTCATGTTCCCCTCATTGTTCTTGAACTTTGTGATCATGCATTGAAGTCTGTGTACTGAAGATGTAAGTATTTGTTACTGTCTTCACCGTCTGAGTTTTTCTTCTTCTTCTCCTTCTTCTTCTTCACATTCTTACAGTATACCTGTCCAGAAATCCTGAGGTATTTTGTCCTAAGCTCATGAATACTATATCCATTTTAGCACCAGAGGGCATCATAAGCCCACTTCACCACAATTCGTTCTAAAGCTCACATGTATTGTTTGCTATATGCCTCACCCAAAATCTTTGTTTCTAATATATCTCTTGTGAGCTAAACATATCAATACTTACAAAGGATCCTATGGGCTGATACCAGAACTAGCCTCTTGTGAAAGGTCTTGGAACAGTAAGAAAGCTGAATATCTAGTTTCCGAATCCCCTTCTCCATCATAGAAACCAAGAGTCCAGGGAAATTCTCCATATATGATACTGTGTGGGCTTGGTGGGGAGGTATTGCCATCAAGATAACTCATCAAGTTGATTACTTGATCTTGATTACTCTTTTTGTAATCAGCTCTGGGGTCCAAGGGGAAGTCATACCTTCACTGCTGAGTTTTAAGGTTTTCAAGGTGATTATCCTGCCTCTCTATAGTTTCTAGCAGCTACTCTGGTTAGTGGGGGAGGAAGGAGAGAAAAGCTAGGGAAATCCTACTGCACCATTTTGCTGATGTAATTTAACATTATTTTAATAATTATTAACATCACAAATATCCCATTATGTTTTAAATTACCTATTCCTGTACAAATCTTTTCAGAAAGGCCAGATGAGTTAACTCTGCTGCTGTTATTCTATCATATCAAATTTGAAATGAAAGTGCAGTTTAATGGCCTATATTGTGTTAGAGTCAACAATAGAACATGGTGAACTTAGTTGAATCTAAAGAGAAGGAATAAAAAAAATTAACAGTTGTGTTTTGCTGTAGAGATTAGAGATTAATATGTAGAGATTAATATGTAGAGATGAATATATTTGTTTCAAAAATATTGTTTGATAACTGTGAAGTGACAGCTATTCGATTATTTCTTCTTTAAAAGAAAAGGTAAAACCTAACTGAGGTATTTATGTAGCACTGATATCAAACATGTTCTATCATTCATTAAATCATGTAAATACTACCCCTCAGCATCTGGGCTATTCAGTGAGTGCCTCCTGACAATGTGTCAAGTAGATTTGTTTCCTACATTTCAGACACCCAAACCTAGCTCCTGGTAAGGTTTTGTGTGATAAAAGGAAGATAGATTCTCAATTATAGAAATGAAATTCTGTAAGTTACCACTCTTGCTTTATCATTCATTTTTTTCTTTCTTCCTTGATTTCTCAACAAATTAAAACATAGCTGAAAAATCTTTTAAGTGGATAAACACTAAAGATAAGCATAAAATACTTGGTATTTTTTCATGCAGTGTCACTCTCTCTTCTATTAGAGTACTCAGTAGTATGCAGAAGATATAGAAACACAGAGTCCTATAGCCTTTCTTTTACTCCTCCAAAAGTATTAAATGTAGTATTTTATGTTTTATTAAATTTATTTATTTATTTGAAAGGCAGGGTTATAGAGAGGGAGAAGGGGAGAGACAGAGAAAGAGAAAGAGATGTTCCATCTACTGGTTCACTCCCCAAATGGCCACAGTGGCCAGAGCTGGACTGGTCGGAAGCCAGGATCTAAGAGCTTCCTCCAGGTTTTCACATGAGTGCAGGGGCTCAAGGATCTGGGCCATCCTCTGCTGCATTCCCTGGCACATTAGTAGGGAGCTGGATCAGAAATGGAGCAGCCAGGACATGAACTGGTGTCCATATGAGACACTGGTGCTGCAGGTGGTATCTTAACCAGCTACGCCACAGGGCCAGCCCCATATTTTTTGTTTTGAGTTATACATCCAAAATAAGGGTACATTTGTTTATACTTATATTATTCATTTCACGCATATTACATGGTGCTAAATGAGTTTAGCATGCTAGGCCCATTTTTGAATTCTCAAGATGCCCAAACTTTACAAGAAATTAAGAGAACCTTATCTGTATGGCTTGACTATAAAATGAAGTTAATTTGATTATAAATAAATTAATTGTGGATATATGAGTTGATAACATCCTGAGTACAGGAAATTAGACCCATCAACATGTCTCAACTAATCCCGGTGCTGTGAAGTAGTAGACTAAGCCTCCCCCTTTGGCACCAGCATCCCATATTTGCACCTGTTTGTGTCCCAGCTGTTCCTCTTCTGATCCAACTCTCTGCTAATGGCCTAGGAAAGCAATGGAAGATGGCCCAAGTGCTTGAGTCCCTGAACCTGCATGTGAGACATGGAAGAAGCTCGTGACTCTGGATCAGCTCTGCTCTGGCCTTTGCAGCCAACTGGGGAGTAAACCAGTGGATGAAAGTCCTTTCTCTCTGTCTCTCCCTACCACTCTATCTCTCAAATAAATAAATAAAATATTTTTTTAAATGTCTCAACTGATTATTTCCAAAGAGTGCTGCTTATGATCCCTCAAACTGTATCAACTGGTTAGATCTACCTGGGGAAAGAAACCTATAGCTATGATAAGAGGCAAATATAGAGGTGGAAAATATTTTAAACATACATTTTAATCATATTATTCGAGTCGGGTATATCTTTCCTCTATTATAAATATCATATTTTCTCTCTAACTCCTCTTTGACTGACTTGGATACTTCAGCCTTGTGCCACCCCCTGACAGCAGACAAAAATAGAGGACTTCAAAGATCCAAGGAAAATGATCCCACTAAATTGAGAGTGCATCTTCCTTTATTTTCTCCTTTCACCTAACAACCACTTCTTTTCCTATACTTTTAACCCAATTGATTTGGAGGGATGGTTAAGCTGATATCACTTTGTGATGATATTGCTCTTTGAAGTAGATCACTGAGTACCATTTTCCCTTTCTATACTCTGTGATCTGTCTTCCTGTTCTCCCAGCTACTTGGTGAAAGCTTACTCATGGTTCTGAAAATCCTCAGTGTACAGTCTGCACTACAAGATGAGCTATTGAGAAGCATTTAGTCCCTGACATTTAGCCACATTTTGCCAACTTAAAGAAGTTCTTGGGCTTAGAATCTTATCTAAATCTGTACAAAAACTGTTCTGTCAGTTTCCAGCTTTTTCACTTCTAACCACAGAAATCTAAATTGGCCACATCATCTTCAAATATGTGTAACACAAACTACTCCCATTTTTAGGTTTTCCCCTAAAGTTCTCATTATTCTTTTTCCCAGTTAACATTTTTGACAGTAGTTTTATCAATAGTTGTAAACTATCCTTAAAAATATGATGTGGATCAAGTGAGAATTGTGGCTCCCACTAATTATAGTTGTGTGATAGATAATTTCTGGTTTTTTTTTTTTTTTAGATTCATCATCCACCTTTCTCAATTTTGCACTGTGCCTTTGAAGTCGTATGCTTAGTGGATTATAAGAATAAATAGCCTTTTCTTTGGGCTTCTATTTGATCAATGAGACTCAGTGAAGAGAGTGAAATCAGATTATTCGTTTTCTGGCTATCTACTGGATTTATGAAACAATTGGAAAAGTCCCTCTTTGAAAAGCCACAACTTCTATCTCCTGTCAGGGGGCCCTCTGTTACAGCTGCATCTCTGATTACTTGGTAATCATTCCTTCTTGGCTTCAAGTGTGCAGGCTGTAATGTTTCCCTACTGTAACTAATCCTTGTCCTTTTGACCAACTTTTGTTGATTTCTCTTGTTAACTCTGTGTTACCAAGTTTGGATGTCAAATCTATTTCCACATCCTTATTCAATGTGCTTGCCATCATGAAAAGCAAAATATATCCTGTAAAGTCCATTATGAAGAAAAGTTGAGACCATCTAGAATAAAATATTGGGGTAGTCTTCTATCACCACAACTAAGGAGATCAGTTTGGGTGCTTTGTAGGTGTAGAAGTATTATCTGTTTTCATTCACAAAGCTCTTTTCCTACCCTGAAACTTTCTAACTTAGCTGATAAGGGACATGTTACCTATCTTATTTTGGTGAATGTTTTATTTACCTGCGAGTCATTTAATAATATGAAACAATTCATTTGAAATACCGTATCAATTTTTTTTCATTATGAGAACATTATGATCAACAGCCAAAAGATATGTGTTCAACAAAGTGTTAGAAATGGAAAATAGTCAGCCTAAGTCTTTCTTGAATTATACAGAACATATAGTCATAAAAACTCCCAAGAATATTTTTTCAGATATATTCATTTTTGATTAATGAAGGCCAAGTCCTTGTCAGCAGTTTTTATGTATTTGCTGTTCCTGAATTTGAGATGAGATATAAGACTAAAGGTGATGGAAAATCTTTGATAGCCATTGTGGAAGAGTCTCCTAGATGGGGGCTGGCATTGTGGTACAGCAGATAAGCTGCTGCCTGTGATTCTGGCATCCGTAAGAGCACTTCTTCCAGTCCTGGCTGCTCCACTTCAGATCCAACTCCCTTCTAATGTGGCTGGGACAGTAGACTTGAACCTCTGTCACCATGTGGCAAACCCAGATAGAGTTCCTGGCTACTGGCTCCTGGCTTCAGTGTGGTTCAGCCCCTGACACTGAGGCCATTTAGGGAGTAAAGCAGGGGAAGGAAAATCTATTTCTCCCCCTCCCCCATTCCAAACCCTCCCCTTCCTTTCTCTCTGTAACTCTGCCATTCAATTAAATAAATAAATCTTACAAAAAAGAATCTCCAAGATGAATATAATCCCCAAAGCATCCGACAGGATTTGAAGTAATATTTCAGAAGTCTGCTTTTCAATGTGTTAAAAATGAGCCATCTTGCAGTGTTCTACTATCACAAGGTTAACTCTCCAATATTTCTTTGGATAAAGCTGCTTTTTCAGAAAATTCTAACTTGTATTTTATAGGTTGTTATTAGACAAGTTAAATAATAAATATGTGTGATAGCTTTCCAAATTTATTCATAATTTTATGCAAAATTTTATGCATTCAAAAATCATTATTTGTGTTTCTCTGTATTCTTTGTTTCTTAATCTTGAAATGAACTACATTTAGACAGTTTACACAGGAAGAGTCCAACGTAGAGATGTGTATACATTTGAATTAGCTCAATTTTATAGCATTTATATTGCAAGACTTAAGAAAACTAGTGTGCGCTATATCCTGTTGTTAAGATTATTGCTATTCTATTTGCATTTTGAAACTAGTAAATTAATTTTTATCTTGATCTTAGATAGGTATCACATTATTTGAAATATTTAAATCTCTATCACCAATATAAATTAATAATGCGGCAATTATCTTGACAAAAAATACCTTTTTGGGAAATATTAGGTTTTAGCTTCATGTATATCACGATTTTTTTAAAAAATTGAAAATTTTCTATTTAATTTGAAACATTATAAAGTTCTTTTGTCAGTTTAATGATTTTCAGAGAAGTGCTTACAATATACCAAATGCAAAGAGCAATAGTAGTTTAAGTGTCTTCTCCTCTTTCATTTCCATGATAGTTTCACTTTTAAAGGTTGAAATATAAAAAATGGTAGCATTTTACCTTTACAACCTTAAGACATTCACTCATACTACTCTGCAAAACAATTTTCTGTTTCTGACCTTTTGGTTTTTCTTCTGATATCCAGCATAGCCAAGCATGTTGCAAAATATTGTGGCAACCAGATTTTATAATATGTGATGCATGATGTCTGTCTTTACTCATTGTAAAATCAGTTGAAAGTTCAAGCCACCACTCCTATTTCAAAGTATAGAGCAATAAGAAAGTTGATGGTATAGTCCTTATAACAGAATCATTTTAAAAGTCATATTTTTATTTATTTATGTTTCAAAATCAGACAAATTTGCTGACATATAAAGTCCAAATTGGGATTCTCTTGATAGGAAAAAGTTGTTCTGCTTACATATGAGAGGAATAAATTGTAGGGGAGTATGAATGGCCATTGCCTAGGGTAGAAATATGGTCTCAAGAGCTTCCTGTTTAACTTCCCTGTTCAATATTTAGTGGCACACTGAGAAGTCAGAGCCAGAAATTCAAAGAGCCAGCTGGCAATGTAGAGAACAATTTGGCCTTCAAACTGACCCCTTCTGAGGATGAAATAAAAAGAGCATGTAAGCTTCTTAAAAAGATAAAAGTGTTACAGACAAATGGGAGATAATGTTAGTTGGGTCAAATCAAATTTTGGGACAAAGAAACTTCTTTTCTTGAATTCTTTGGGTGGTCCTAGGAGCACAGTAGGGCTGCAACATGGACTTTTCATTGACTTTTAGATGATTTCTGGAGGAAGATAATTCCAGTGGCTTTTTAGGTTCTTGTTGAAGACACACAAGGAACAGAAAATGAATTGTAGTCTACAAAATAGTAGGTGTATAGTACTTAACCATCTATACTGTATAGATCACAAATAGATTTGCATTGTATGTTTCTTTTTGGCAGAATTTTACTTTTTAAAAGCATAGATTTAGGGACAGCTTTAGCAGTATACTTTACATATACCATTCTTCAGTATATCCACAGGAACTCAAGAAGGATCTGGCACAAAGGTTGTTGTTTTGGCTTATAAGTAAAATCTTGCCATACATTTCATCCAAAATTCCTCTGATTATCAGATGCCTTTAATATATTACCCTTGAGGCAATTTCATTGCCATTGGCATAGAGTGGAACCACAGAATGCAGGAACAAGTGAACTGACAGTCTGAATTTCCATAATATACCCTGTCACTAAGTTCAAAATGAGATTCCTATTAATCTAAAGAGATTTCTTCTATCTGCCATCCTGAACTCATGTAGTCGTGCTCAACTCCCTGTATCTTGCCTTGATACCTCAAAGGATTAAATCTTAATAGTGTAGGGGCTGACATTGTGGTATAGAGGGTAAAGCCATTGCGTGTAATATCAGCATCTCATATAGGTGCCAGTTCATGTCCCAGCTGTTCCACTTCTGATCCAGATCCCTGCTAAAGGCCTGGGAAAAGCAGCGGAAGATGCTTCAGGTACTTGGGCCCCACTCGCCTACATAAGAGAACTTGATGAAGCTCCTGCCTCCTGGCTTCTGACAGGCTCAGTCCAGGCTGTTGAGGCCACTTGGGAAGTGAACCAGCAGATGGAAGAGACTCTCTCTGTCTCTCTCTCTCGCTTTCGCTCTCTTTCTCTTTCCCTTTCTTTCTCCATGTAATTCTGAGTTTGAAATAAATAATTATTTAAAAATTGTCTGTTTATACAATACTTCTCATACTATATTGAGTTTGTAGATAACTATCTATATCACATATTGAATTTCTGTGTGTAGTCTCTTTATTACCTATTAGAGTATCCCTGGTATTTGCCCCAGTAAGTGCTGAATCAACTCAGGGAAACTGATTTATATATTCATTGCAGACATGATGTATTAGGTTTACACTTCTGCTGAAATACACATACACTAATGACAGATATCAACAAAGAAAAGTTCAAAATGTGGAACAAGCCCATGCTTCCTCTTGAGCTCCTCATGGAAGTTACTTGGTGAAGCTATATTTCCCTTGAGTTTGACACTTGTGCGGTTAATTGACAAAGTCTCTGAACCAACATATCTCCTGGGTGAAGGAATTCTGCACCCCGTTCTCCTCTTGTGTTTTTCATCATGGACACTGGACAAGATCTTCATTACCAAATCATGTATCAGGCTTACGGAGTGTATTAGTATCCTCAGGCTTCTATAATAAATTGCAACAAATGTGGTAGCTTACAGCAAAAGAAACTTTTTTCTCTCCCAATTCTTGAGATCAGAAACGCAAAATCAGCATTATGAGGGCCACACCCCCTCCAAATGCTCTGAGGAGAATTCTCCCCTACCCCTTCTCAGTCCGGTGGCTTCAGGCATTCCTTGGCTTAAGGCTGCATCACTCTACTCTGCCGTGATCTTCATCTCTGTGTCTCTTCACCTCTTTAGTGAATTACTACTAGATTAGAAATGACTCCAGTTCAAGATGATCTTATTTCAAGATCCATTGTTTAATTATATCTGCAAAGATCCTTTGTCCAAAAAAACATCACATAGAGTGAGTGTTGTGGAATTGGGTTAAGTACTGCTTGCATACTATATTGGATTGCCTGGGATGGAATCCTGCCCCTGTTCCTGATCCAGCTTGTTGCTAGCATATACCTGTGAGGCAGCAGATGGTAGTTTTACTTGGGTCCCTGCTACTCATATGGTAGACCCAAATGGAGTTCTGGTCTTCTGGCTTTGGCTTGGTCCAGTTCTGGCATGTGTGGGTATTTGAGGAGTGAACCAGTAGACTGAAGATCTCTGTCTGCTGCTCTGTTTTTCAAATAAATGAGTACAGTCTTTTTTTTTATTAAACTTTTATTTAATGAATATAAATTTCCAAAGTATTGCTTATGGGTTACAATGGCTTCCCCCCTCCCATGACTTCCCTCCCGCCCGCAACCCTCCCCTTTCCCACTCCTTTTCCCCTTCCATTCATGTAAAGATTCATTTTCAATTCTCTTTGTATACAGAAGACCAGTTTAGTATATATTAGGTAAAGATTTCAACATTTTGCCCATATAGCAACATAAAGTGAAAAAACTACCATTGGATTACTAATTATAGCATTAAATAGCAATGTACAGCACATTAAAGTAAAATTTCCAGGTTCTGGCAAGTAGACACAATTCAACACTCTATACTTGTTGATTTGGAGTAGACTAATATCCAAAATCTGCCTCCAATTTACAGTTGCTCTATCTCCCAACTTTTGCTCCCCTTGCTGAAAGTTCTATTAGTACTCTTCTTTCATAATAGCATTAACGTTGGAGGACAAGTGATAAGCAATTACAAACTAGACCCTTTGAGAAATAGAGACCCTTTATAAGAATAAAGTGCTGAAATTCACCTCCCTAAAGCAATTTACAGATACAATGCAATTGCTATCATAATACCAACAGAATTCTTTACAGAGTTAGAAAAAAGCAATCCTAAAATACTGTGGAATCATAAAAGACCCCGAATAGCCAAAGTGATGTTGAGCAAGACAAACCAAGCTGGAGATATCACAATATGTGATTTCAAAGCATACTACAAAGCTGTAGTAATTAAAACATCTTGCTACTGCCATAAAAACTGATATATAGATCAAAAGAACAGACTAGAGAGCCCAGAAATTAATCCAAACCGAAAATTAATCTTTTAAAATTAATTATTTAAAACTTAAAATTAATCTTTTTGCTTTTTACTTGTTAAACTTTTTATGTGGCAAATTATTAAGCCTTTTTATTGTAATATAATTTTAAAATTTGTTATATCAAAAACTTAAAAAAAACTAAAAAAAGTTTAGGCCGGCGCCGTGGCTCAACAGGCTAATCCTCCGCCTTGCGGCGCCGGCACACCAGGTTCTAGTCCGGGTCGGGGCACCGATCCTGTCTCGGTTGCCCCTCTTCCAGGCCAGCTCTCTGCTGTGGCCAGGGAGTGCAGTGGAGGATGGCCCAAGTGCTTGGGCTCTGCACCCCATGGGAGACCAGGATAAGGACCTGGCTCCTGCCATCGGAACAGCGCAGTGCGCCGGCTGCATCGCACCTACCGCGGCGGCCATTGGAGGGTGAACCAACGGCAAAAGGAAGACCTTTCTCTCTGTCTCTCTCTCGCTGTCCACTCTGCCTGTAAAAAAAAACAAACAAACAAACAAACAAAAAAACAAAAAAAAACAAGCTTAAAAAAAGTTTAAAAAAGCAAGGAATAAGAAAAAAGGGTTGGAGGGAGAGAGGGGGACGATAGGAGTGAGGGAGATTGAAAGGGAGTGTCATTGTGTTCTTGAAATTGTATCCACAAATCACATTGAATCTGTTAAAGGCTAATTAAAATTAAAATAAAAAATGAATTCTAAAAAAATAAAAATATATTTTAAATTATATAGCCAAATTGTTTAAAAATTAAACAATGACAAAACAGAAAAAGGGAAGTAATTTGATTTTTGGAATTAACTGAAGGAGACAGATGATTATTAAATTAAATCACTACTGGTAAACCCAATGTGATTGATGACTACTGCATATGGTTTCTTTTGGGTGTATACCATTATGAACTTTTTTTTTGTAGCATTGCCCTACTATTTTGTTTATTCCATGTCTTGCCATTTTCTTTCTTTCTTTTTTCTTTTTCTTTTTTTTTTTTTTTGAAAGGCAGAGTGGTCAGTGAGAGAGAGAGAGAGACAGAGAGAAAGGTCTTCCTTTTTGCCATTGGTTCACCCTCCAATAGCTGCTGCGGTCGGTGCGCTGCAGTCGGCGCATCGTGCTGATCCAAAGCCAGGAGCCAGGTGCTTCCCCTTGTCTCCCATGCGGGTGCAGGGCCCAAACACTTGGGCCATCCTCCACTGCACTCCCGGGCCACAGCAGAGAGCTGGCCTGGAAGAGGGGCAACTGGAATAGAATCTGGCACCCCGACTGGGACTAGAACCCATTGTGCCGGCGCCACAAGGTGGAGGATTAGCCTGTTGAGCCATGGCACTGGCCGCCATTTTCTTATACTGGATAATATTGGCGTTTGCCTTCTCTTCTTGCAAACTCTGCTGCTTTCTCTTTAAGAGAATAATAAAAAAAGCACCAGTGAATGTTAATATAATAATAAAAAAAAATGAAATAAAGTTACAAGACTATAAACTACCATTGAAATGACAGGCTGGTGCTGCGGCTCACTAGGCTAATCCTCCACCTGTGGCACCAGCACCCCGGGTTCTGTTCCCAGTTGGGGTGCTGGTTCTGTCCCAGTTGCTCCTCTTCCAGTCCAGCTCTCTGCTGTGGCCCAGGAAGACAGTGGGGGATGGCCCAAGTGCTTGGGCCCTGCACCCACATGGGAGACCAGGAGGAAGCACCTGGCTCCTGACCTCAGATTGGTGCAGTGTGCCAGACCTTTCTCTCTGTCTCTCTCTCTCACTGTCTAACTCTGCCTGTCAAAAAAAAAAAAAAAAAGAAAGAAAGAAAGAAAAGAAAAGAAAAGAAAGAAATGAAAGAACTAGTCTTCAAGAGCAGACCATACATATATACATAGATATATACTTGCATACATACATACTCTTTTCAAATTTGGAGCATGGGCTGTGTGTGCTACTTCTTTTTGGTAGAAATAAGAATGAAAGTGTTTTGGAAACTTTTCTGGGGTTTCCTGGAATTTATTTGAATACTTTAAAAGTATTATTTTAGTCTGAAGATTGTGTACTGAAATGATTTTCTCTCTTGTTGAATTTCAGGCAAACCAGGGACTATGTTGCTTACTGGACTGAGAAAAGGTAACATTCATTAAGTCACATCACTCAGTTTTAGTAACCAGCTATAAGACAGATTTTGAAATGGATCAGGGTCATTTTTTACCACCTCTAAGTAACTGCTTTTGGATTGGAGATGGCCTGATGCTATTACAGTTTTCTTTACATCATTATTATTCAACTATAACATATTTTAATATGAAACTAATACAAGAAGAAGAACTTATACACAAGCTTAGTTCACTTATATTAAGTATACAGGGCTTTTGTGGTCTGACGTCTAGAACAGTCAATTAAAGAACATTTGGTCCTAACTTGTATAACATTATTATATTATAGTCTGGATTGTCCCCATCCCTCCTCCCCCAATTTAGATGTTTAGGCAACTACCATAGGGGGGACTGTATTTAGAGACAAGGATTTTATGGAGGTAGCTAAGGTTAAAAAAGATCCTAATGTTAGGGCTCTAATCAGATAGAACTGGTGTCCTTTCATGAAACAGACACCAAGTGCTTATTCTCTGCTAAGTAAGCATATAGCAAGGTGTGAGGACACATTGAGAAAGCAACCATCAGTGAGACAAGGAGAGAAACCTCACCAGAAACTGTTTCCCAGCACCTTGATCATGGACTTCTAGCCTCTGAAATTTTAAGAAAAGGCAAGTATATTGTTTATATCACCCACTCTGTGGAATTTTGCTATGGCAGCATGAGCTGACCAGTACACATAGCGAAATTTGATACCCAGCCCGTTACTGTCCATCTCTAGTTGCAACGACATGGTTAAACAAAGTCTGTTGGAAATTATTTCATCTATGACTTTGCTGACCCACAGTCAAAGCATTTCATTTTGTAGAGTGTGGGAAATGATTTTGAGCTTAATCCAGTTCTTAAAGGACAAAAGTTGGCAATATAAAATCTTCCACCAACACTGTCTCTAATTAGTCTTCTTCAGACAGTTGAGGTAGGTATGACTAAGACTGTCAAGCCAATGTAGAATAAAAACCATTCTGTTCTTCAAATTTTTTCTTTCCCAGGTTTGAGATATTCCTCCCTCAGAAGTCAATGAAAACTTGTTGTTTGCTATCTACACTTTTTGGCCAATTAGAACATTTTATTCTTGTGTCTTTATGACATATTTTCTCATGGAAGGTGGAAACAAAAAGCCACCTCTTTCTTCCTGCGAAAGGTGACACATGGCTGTAATATGTCTTGAAAATTAAAATACTTGAGGGATATGAACCATTCTGTTCACACTAGGAATAATACATATGGCATTCATTCCTTATGTCTCTGAAATGAGTTTTTTTTTTTAAATACCAAAATAGTTCTAATATCTTGTAGAGGGTGAAAGAACATTCATGAAATCCATAAATCATTGAAAATTAAAATCAGTTGCCCATCAAGTGAGTCTCTTTTTTAATTTAGCTTACTTAGCACTTCTGCTTTGTACTTTGAATTTGCAAAGTGGTTATGAGCCTTATTAGTTAACCCTTGTAATGTACCCAGGAAGTAGATGGATGGGGAGCATTAGTGTGACATACATTAGTGTAGTCCTTTGAGGGATGTCATCAAAGAAACACATGGAGGTTATACAATTGTCCATCAAGCCTGAAGAAAAATCACTTGGTCTGAATTTCTTATCTTTTGACCCTTAGCTATAATAAGAGTGAAACTAAGCACAAGATCATCCACAAGAATGTAATGTGTAGTCCCCTTTAAAAATGAAAGCTCTCAAATGCATTTCCTTAGGGTACTGAAGATCTATCCATTGAAGAAGTATATTAGATATATATTTCTTTGTCACTTCCCCATTTAAGATGGGATCATTTTAAAAGGCTATGACATAAATTGTTGTGGAAAAGATCGATTAGTTTAAAAGCTTTTTCCTTTTAACAGATCAGATAGTCATTATATTTCACCCTTTTGGTGTGATTTTCATTGAGCCACTTTAATCATTTATTCATTTGAAAAAATTTCACCAAAACCAGCAGTTTCTAGAAATCTATGTATTGAGTTCTGGCTTTCTGATCTCATCGTTGAGCTTGAACTTCTGGGAACTGGGGACAGCTACCTGACTTTGGAATTCATGTCCACAGAAACAGATATTTTTAAGAACTCTTCAACTTTCTTCATAGATCAGATTCACTACCTCATTTATAATCCTTTATCTCATTTTTGGACATAACAAGGGATGTTTATAAGCCGTCAAGAGGGATATGCTACCTACTGAAGGTGAAGAAAGATATTGCTGTCAGTTCAACCAAGAATCCTAAGTGATACACTCTGTGGCTGAATCAATCTTTTAATAGCATATCTTTTCCTATGCACTTGTTATTTCACACCTACATGACACCTTTATTTGGAATTGGACACAGAGAAAAAGAGTATCTTTGGTAAATTCACACTATCCTATTGTCTTTTTTATAACATAAGTGAAAAACTGGTGGGGAATACTTTTATATATATACTTCTATAAAACTAAATGTACATATATGGATGATTCAGCCCCCACAAAAGATGGCAATAACATATTAAAAGAGTGAATATCATAAATTCATAATGAATATTTGTCATTATCTTTTTGCATTTTATGAAGTATTCTAACATTGAAAATTTAACTTGATGCTTACATTGCTTGAGAATCTAGTATTATATATTACTGTTTGTAATTGACAGGTAAGGAAATTAAAGCCCTAATAATCTGATACTACAAAGTTATATGGATGAAATATTATGTATTTTTTTTTGACAGGCAGAATGGACAGTGATAGAGAGAGAGACAGAGAGAAAGGTCTTCCTTTGCCGTTGGTTCACCCTCCAATGGCCACCGTGGCCGACGCACTGCGCTGAACCGAAGGCAGGAGCCAGGTGCTTCTCCTGGTCTCCCATGGAGTGCAGGGCCCAAGCACTTGGGCCATCCTCCACTGTACTCCCGGGCCATAGCAGAGAGCTGGCCTGGAAGAAGGGCAACCGGGACAGAATCCGGCGCCCCAACCGGGACTAGAACCCGTGTGCCGGCGCCGAAAGGCGGAGGATTAGCCTGTTGAGCCACGGCGCCGGCCGAAATATTATGTATTTTTAAAAAAGATTTACTTATCTATTTAAAAGGCAAAATTACAGAGAGGGGAGGGGAGAGAGAGAGAGGGAGAGAGAGAGGCAGGGGAGAGAGAGAGAGAGAGAGAGAGAGAGATCTTCCATCAATTGTTTCTCTCTCCAAACGGTTGCAATAGCTGGTACTGGGCCGGACCAAAGCCAGGAGCAAAGAGCTTCATCTGGGTTTTCCCTGTGAGTGGCAGATGCTCAAGCACTTGGGCCATTCTTTCACTGCTTTCCCAAGTGCATTAGCAGCTAGCTTGATTGGTAGTGGAGCAGCTGGGACACCAACAAGGGCCCATATGAGATGACAGTGTTTCAGGTTATGGCTTAACTCACTGTGCTACAACACTGACTCTGGATGAATCTTACAAATCTTAGATTCAGGACATGAACAGTTTGATATGAAGCTCAGAGGATTCTCCTTATAATTTTCTGTCACTATTTTGTATTATGATTTTAAATATCCAAGAATATTAAAAGTATATCTTATAAGATGTATAATATTACCTGTTTCACTTAAAACTATGTTTCTAAGTCATGTCTGAGATATCAGTAAAAATCTTGATACATTTCTCATATCAACTCACAAAGATATAGAAACAGTATCTACCATTTTCCATAAGTTGTTAAGTGTTTTTGCTATTTTATTTGCAATTAACCAAGTAGGTAGATTCTAAATGAAAACTGATCCAGAAGTGCTTCAAGTGATTACTGCGTAAGAGCTAAAAAATACTTTTAAAATCTCCCAGAGGGTATTTAAGTGAAAATTCAGTACCTGTCACTTGAATCTTGTTATACAACCTCAAATTTTTTGACACTTCCTGTATCTCCACAATGTGTCATTAAGGAGAGTTAACATGCTTCTGAAAGGATCCATCCTATGACAAATCCTACCCACCTTATGAAATCATGCCTTATGCGGCTCAGATCTTTCATGTTTACTTGTTACCTAGAGAATCAAGTCAAATCCTCTCATCCTGATGTTCAAGGACTGTCAAGACTGGTCCCAGGTTCTTTCTCTTCCTCTGCTAACTACTTATATTCATAAGTCTACTATTTTGCTCAACCTATCTCCTGCTGCTGCTTTAGATTTGCTTTGTGCTAAGGACCACTTAAAATGTCTTACAATTTTTTCCTATCTATCCAAATGCTATTCACTTGTTACTATTCGATGCAAGACAGATTACTTCCAAATTGTCCTTTTCGGAACTCCAGCTTTATGCAATGCTACTGTGTAAAATGTACTGCCATTTTTGCATGATACTATACATTTTTAAATCTATGGCATTCTCTTTACATATACTATTAATGTGAAATAATGTAATCCAACACATAATTTAATAATCATTAAATGTTAGGTTCTGAAACCAGCTGAGCATTTAAGTACATTTTCATACTTAGAGAGGCAACCTAGTCATTGCTACTATGATTATTCTTATCTCATGACTGGGCAAACTGAGGCCTACAAAGCTTCAATAACACAGTTATTGTTATAATGGTGACTTCACTGGCAAAATAAGAATGTGAAACCAGGCATTTCTGACCCTAGACCACAGTCTGTTCATCTCATACAGCCTCTATCAAGGATTATAATTGAAGAAGAAAGCTATGAATGCAAATTACTTGTACCCTAGATGCAATGCTGTATCCTAGATTTAATCATCGAATAGATAAAGGACATTTGTAAAATGTGAAATACAAATAATGGTTGTGTCTTTGTTAATAGTAATATATCAAGGTTAATTCCTCAATTTTAACAAACAGCATCCTAATAAAAGATGTTGATATTAAAGAAAGCTGGACATAGAGAAAATCTCTGCACTATCTTGGCAACTTTCTGTACATCCGAATTTATTCTTCAACTTTAAAAAAAAGTTTTAAGCTTTGTATGAATAATGTACCTCTGCACGTAATTATTATTCTAGTCATATTATCTCATGCGTGTAATTTTATCTGCTTCCATAGTTTTAAAATATTATGTTTACTTCTTTGATGGAATTTGTCTTGTTTTCTTATATATCTATATATGTGTGTGTGTGTGTATGTTTGTGTATGTATGAGGGAGAAAAAATACTTTTTAATTTTGTAAACTTTATGATGGGTAGCAAGGTGTCTCATTATTTGACTCCTTCATATAAATTTTCTCATAATGTCATATAATGAGAATAGAAACAAAATTTGTTGAACCATTTCTAGTTCGTAATTGATGGTCTTAATGTGATTTTTTTGGAGTTATGGTAGACTTTTACATACCTGGAAAACCTCTTTCCTTCCATTTCATTTTTCACCTAGGGTGTAAAAACAAGATGCTGCCTAAGATGTGTAGTTGCAGTCTGTGGTTATTAAATAAAAGACCTAAAGAAGTCCTGTGATTTCTACACTATGAAACATGCAATGTTGGGAAAAAAAAATCCATCACCAGATACTGGTTTTAGACATTGTGAAGAATGAAGTCCAGTATGGCTCAGTATCCATCACCCAAAAAATGCAGACCTTGAATTCAGAAAGGAATAATGGAGTGTTTCAACCCATACTCATGTTTTTTGCTTTTGGCTTTTTATTTTACAATACGTTGAAGTGAAGGTGTTTTGGTGAAGGAGGCTAAGCCACTGCTTGGGACATCTGCATCTAATATCAGAGTGCTGGTTCGAATTATGGCACCTCTGCTTCTGCTTCAGCTTCCTGCTAGTGCATCCTGGGATGGAGTAGATAATGGGTCCAGTGGTTGTGCTGCATGGCCAATCCCTGGTAGTTGTAGGCATCTGGGGACTGAACTAGTGGGTAGAATTTCCATTTCTCTCTCTCTCTCTCTCTCTCTCTCTCTCTCTCTCTCTCTCTTTCTCTCTGCTGTTGTGCCTTTCAAGTTGACGAAAATAAATAAATGAATGAATGTAAAAAGCACATTGATTGTATTCTCTAGATGTCTCAAAGGTAGTTTCATTTTCTTGGCTTAAACTAAAGGGAAGATTTGTAATGATTATGATGATAAACCATGCTCTTATTTTGCTAGTCAAATTTGGAACCCAAATAATAATATCACGTAAGATATGTGGCTTCATAAAGAAAAAAATCCCTCCCAATCCCACTCTTCAGGCTCAGTTCTAACAGCAGCAGGCCTATCACTGCAGAACTTGGGTGCAGTGACAAGGGATGCTGACAAATCCAGCCCTCCTTCTGTAAGTGTTCTCCTCCTGAGTTGAAGGTAGTTTTTAAAATTAACCCCCTGGTGTTAGTGTGCCTTGTCTCATTGGTAAATGTAACAAATCAGAGGCAGTCGAATTAGAATTCTTTGCCCCTGACATCTGAAAGTACTACTCAGCGTAGTGAGTTAATGGGATTTTGCAATGGCGTATTACAGCATCCTGATGTCTGAACACTTTCATACTTAAGAACAGAGTGACAGGACACTTAAAGTCATCAACCAGGAAAGATTTCTCCACTCATGCCTTGAAAATGGGAATAAATGTGCAAATCTATACAATTGTGTTTCCCTCGCCATCTATCTTGTCAAAATGAAAATCGACATGGGAATCAAGTCAAATGTGCTTCAGCAGATTAGAGAGAAATAATGTATATTTTTCCTCTTGAGTCACACAGAGCAACTATCACTTCCTGCTGTGCTAATTTGTCTTGGGTTAGCAGTTCTGAAGGTGAAACTCTGAAGGTCCTATGAATGAGAAGCTTTTGCTATACAGGGTAAAATCCACACAGCCAGAACAATACGGGAATCAAATAATTATTGTGGAATATAAATATAATGTTCTCTTAAATACTGTTAGAAATGATTAAAATCGAAGTTTTAAAATTATATGCACATATTTCTGTAAAGATTAAGAAAGTTGTTTTTATTTCTGTTGTTCATTCTGTGTATCTTCTGTTATTTGTTCCCATGTGAATGTGAATGTGTGTTTTGGGGGGCAGACAGGGGAAATGTCACAAAAGGTCTAAGGGGAAGCCTGTGAGAAGAAAAGAAAGAGAAGACTTCTGGGTAAGACTTAAAGAATGAATTTTGGTCCCTGTCAAAAGCCAAATGTGATTCACTGTATAAACCACTCATTCATCACCCTGCCTACATATTTGCTTTCTCCACTAACTCTATTATACTCCCTTTAGTATACCTCTACCACCATGATAATTTACTCACTTCTGTATAGATCCTTATTCTTTCTCAAAGAAATGACATGCTGCCCTCATTTCTGAACCCAGTTGTATTTGTTTTTTGTTTTTTTTTTAAAGTGATGACATTGGCATATTCAAAGCAAAGGGCAGACAATTCTTAAATTTTTTTCATGGATCGCTGTTTGAAATCCATCAAGGCAGCCTACATAAACAAATCAAAATATATAGTCCTCCTACTCCCTGCCCTTGGGAGTTACCAGAAAGACAAGTTGTCTGGGAAAATCTTATTACTGCAAGACTCACTGTCCAACCAGCTATTAGTAGAGAGAAATCAAGGAGAAAAGTAACCCAGGTGACTGCCTCAAATTGACACAGATTAACTTTGCTTTGTCCAGAATCCTAGTGGAAGACTGCAGAGTTGTACAAAATCATTTTCAGACATAGCTCTAAGAACAGAGGTAAACAATGATACACATGCTTGAATTGCAATGGGTAACACACAAGTGGAAGAAGCATGGGCAAAATTAATTTGTTCCAAAGCTTTTTAACAAAGAATAGTTTCAGCTAAACTTTAATATGTTGCCGTGGCTGCCAATGTAATTAATTGGGAAGACTATTAAACAATTTCCTTTCTCTCTGTCTCTCTCTCTCACTATCCACTCTGCCTGTCAAAACAACAACAACAAAAAAAAACAAAAACAAAACAAAACAAACAAACAAACAAAAACAATTTGCAATAGGCAAAATTCTTTGAGGTTGTGGAGCCATACTTATGGCCATGGGTTTATCTCTCTCCTTGCATTCAACTGAAAACACGATTTGAATTCACCCATAAAGCTCTGGATTTTATTGTAGACAGAATTGGTTTCTTTCCAGGAAACAATTCCCATTTTAAAAGTGGGCCTAAAGTGTCTAGGCTTCAGCCAGATGTTCATGAGAGAATGATTAAAATGGTTGCTGATTTCATGGTGAGTGTTTTCCTCACCATTGTCACATTATACCTTCAAGAGTCAAAATGATCCACATCTTCAGGTTACATTTTTCTGACAGTTATTTCATACTGGAGTAAAATGAGCATTCATTTTGCATGTGTAAAAAATATTCACAGGGAGTAAATATTTGATATGGACATAGATACCATATTGAGGCTAAGACAAATGCATGTATCTGTGGAGGAATGATAATTTGCATTCTAAGATTGTGCGTATTTCTATTAAGTTAAAATATTTGTAAAAACTTGATAACCAAGAATCATTTTGAGATTTTTATTTCAGTTAAGTATATTTAAAGTCTTTACTTGTAGTGATCTTACATATAAATTTTTTATATCGACCCAGAATATTTGCATTTTTGAAGGGGTAGTAAATATGAAACGACAATTTTCCCTGGAGAATCCAACTTTTATGAGTAACTCACATATATATTGACATCAAAACTACAAATTTTAAAACATATGGATGACATAAGCATTTCATTACTCTATGATTTGTCCAAAAGTTTGGTCACTTTTAGGTTTCACTTACTTACAAGTCTAGATCTCTTTATTTGGGACTCTTTTTTTTTTTTTTTTTGACAGAGTGGACAGTGAGAGAGAGAGACAGAGAGAAAGGTCTTCCTTTTTGCCATTGGTTCACCCTCCAATGGCCGCCGCGGTAGGCGCGCTGCGGCCGGCGCACTGCGCTGATCCAATGGCAGGAGCCAGGTGCTTATCCTGGTCTCCCATGGAGTGCAGGGCCCAAGCACTTGGACCATCCTCCACTGCACTCCCTGGCCATAGCAGAGAGCTGGCCTGGAAGAGGGGCAACCGGGACAGGATCGGTGCCCCGACCCGGACTAGAACCCGGTGTGCCGGCGCCGCAAGGCGGAGGATTAACCTGTTGAGCCGCGGCGCCAGCCTATTTGGGACTTCTTAAAATCAGACATCAAAATACAAGGATCTATAGCAACTCTTTTTGATACTGATATTTCCAGTGCATTTGATTCTTAAATTTCATTCTGTAAATACTTTTACATGAATCTATCCACAGCTCAGAAAGTATGATTATCTTCTGTAATCTCTTTACATTTTTAAAATAACACTAAAGCAATTTCACTATCTTTGATGCATTGTATAGTTGAAGAGATATGGAAACCAAAAATTAAAAATTACAGTCACCTTATAAGAAAAAAATATGACTTTTATACTCCAGTTGAGGAGATTGAAGCTCAGAGAAATTATTATATTCAATGAAACTTAGCCAATTTGGGGGCAGGCAAAAAGGCTGTGGAATAGCCATAGGTCCTCATGGAGCCCTTGAAAAAGAGTTAGCACTGATGACTGGATTGGTTTGATTGGGTGAGGTTTGGGTCATCTATCCTCATTTTGAGTACAACTTCATATGTGATAGGTATTTGTTGAAATTCCAAGTAAAGATATGTTAGAATTTCTTCAAAAAAGAAAGTAGCTTAGGTTCTTTATTGCACAAGATGACCAACTGGTCTACTTTTCCAGAAACTAAGGGAGTTGCCAGGAAACAGGAGTACTAATGCTAAAATGGGAAAATCTCAGAAAAGCAAAATTGAATTGGGCTCCCTCCTAGTATACTTCCCATCAAAGTATTTATTTTCTGAAGCGAAATAGTGCACAATGAAGGCTCACCTTTACATGGAACATGACCCGGCTCCGTAGCTTCACATGATTGACATTCCAAAGATATATACACATCCTCTGGGTCTCGGCTTGGTGCAACTATGGACTGACCCACCTGAGTCTTCTAGTGTCCACTCTTTTTAAAAACATGTACTGATATCCACACATAGATACAATTATATTGCCTAATAGCTTTTACTTCACTAGAACAAGGACTTTCAATCCTTTCTTAAACAGAATTAACAGTAAGAAATGCATCTTACAATCAATTCTGTTTACAGATGTTATCTATAAATGCTGCCAATGTTTCATTTACAGAACTTGGGTTTGAGTCTAACAGCTTTTAGAAGAGTGCATGTAAACTTTCTGGTGCAACCAAAGTTCAACATCAGAGCCTTCATTTCTGAAATGTGCCACTCACACTCAGTGCTCATCCTATGGTCTGAGGGTGTGTATCTCAAGCTGTAGTGAATATTCCCATCCCAGAGAGCATGTTAAATTCACAGTATCATGGCACATTATGAAGAACTTAGTTCTGGGTTTTATTTTGTTTTATATGATAGACCCTAGAAACTCACTTATAACAAACTATGTAGGCACAGTTGATTCTCTGGCTATGTTGAACATGGCCTTTAAGTGCTAAAATCTTGAGCTATTTCATAGCTTGGACTTCATCATTGATTTATTTTTCTGTACTGTACTTTTTCATACAGCAAGTATATGCTAAAATGTGTGAGAGATCATGTCAGTATAGATTTTACATTGGTAGAACAGAGGCAACTATGTGAATAAGATATAATCATTTTTATTAAAGAAGTTTACATGAGGCTTAGTGCAAGACTTGACTCTGTTTTCACCAAGCAATACATACTACTACAGAAATATGTGCAGATAACTGAGACCACATTTTTATTCATTATAAAGATCAGTGTGCTGTGAATGACAGGAAGATAAGTGGTTAGGTGACCTGTAAAAGGTGCAACAACTCAGGTAAGACATGAAGAATTAATGTACTAAATAGTAGAACCTGAAGATGGACATTGGTACTCAAGATAACACAAACAGTAGAGAGCAGAAATTTCTCATTGTCTAATAGGCGAGGTAGATAAGCAGATGATCATCCTGACTCAGTGCAACATGTTCTGTGCTTAGGTGTTTGCAAGATGCACTGGTATCAATAGGCTGGGAATCACTCAGAAATACTGTGGTATGCATTGTAAATTGATTTTAAAGTAAGGATTAGAGGAGTGGTGGATGAGCATTTGACCCCTATATCAAGGTGACTGGAAAACAAGGTGAACTCAGAATCTTGAAATTTCTTTTAATAAATTCAAGGAGATAATACTATTTAAAATTGCCATAGCTTGAAACAAAGAAAGAGAAATTTATTTGTTATGTCTTCAATAGTAAAGCCATGGATGTAATCTAGATTCATGAAATGTGGAAATCTATAATAACTATCTCAATTTTATATAATCTTCTTACATAGTCTACATATAGCAGAATCATTTGTTGAAAATCCTCAGGACCATTCTATAAGACAGTTTGTAGATTGATGACTCTCCTCCCTCTGACATTCCTGTTCAATTAGGTAGAGGTCAGACAGACATCTGTTTCATATTTCAGCAATGAGTATTAAAGACTTCAATGGAATTGGAGTTTCCTAATTTTAGATCTTGGCACACACAAAGCAAATTCACCTTTTCACTTATAAGAAAATATGACATTTAGTTGATTTTCTCCAATAGTATCATTTTAGTTTCTCTTAAAATTTCTCCCTGTATTATTTATTGCCTTAATTTGTTAGTTTTAGCTTCCATCCTCAACTTCCCTGTACCTCTTTATATACAGCTTGATTCAGGATCAAATGTAGTAGCGGTCTCATTAAATGCTGAGCAGCCAGTTTTGACAAACTCTACTTTCACACAAGTTACACAAGAGAAATACATAATATAATTTTTATGGTTGACTGCCTTGAGAAAATTTAGCACACTAGAAGCATAATTCATTCAAGAAAAAAAAATCTCTTTAGCTGAGTTATTACCTGAGTGCAGCTCTGCTGTTGGAAATAAAGTTTGAAAGCTTCTGCGTACATAAGGAGTACAAATGGATTTAGGTCATCAATAACGTGACTTAAGTTCAGAATTGGAGAGTCAAGGGATTTCCCTCTAGCAAGTAATAAGAGTACTCATTGTGCTTTTGTCCCTGATGTGACAGAGTGTATGCCCTACATTTCGCATATGTTACTTTGTTGTAGCCTAACAGCCCTGTCATGTGAACCTTGTTATCCCCACTTACAAGATGAGAAAGCTGAGGATCAGAGAGGTTACATAATTATCACAGGATCACAGTACTGGTTAATGTTGAATTCAAGTCTGTTAAAATCTGTAGACAAATATTACCCAATGAAATCCACGAAATTTTTACTTCACATTCTAGAGGATGTATTCATCATCAAATGTCTTTAAACAGACATTTGATGTTCTGCACATTGTCAGTGCAAATAAAACAGAAAACCAAAAGTGCAGCAGAGTGAACCAAAGAAAAGCATGGAAAGAGTTTTAGTCTCTGCAACTTCATGTAGTCAATGTTTTATTAGAGAAGTAGATGGAAGGGGAAAGGAGCCAGAGTTGATTCTGATGCTAATACTCAACCACATGGGACTGTCTATTCCTTGCCAAATCATTTGTTTGCTTTTGTTTGCAAAGTCTAATTGTATCACAGCGCAAAGTGTGAAGTGCTAAGTGAAATGTTGCCTTGCCATATCCATCTATATTTAGACAGAGCTTTGATTTCCTAAATCCAATATTTGCATATATCCGATATAGTTTAAAGACAGAACCAAACCACAGTGGCATTTTAAGAAAGTCATTTAGAAAGTACATGAAAAAGAAATATAAGACCTATAACTTGAGATATATTTTACCCTTTATGGTACTGATCCCTGGCCTAATCCTTTATCCCTTTGGTCATGTAAATTTTTTTTTGTTTCTCCTGTATTAGAAGTCTTTTTCATGAGACACCAGCTCTACCTACTCATCTTCATGAAATGAAAACAAAGGAATGCTGTCAAACATCAAAAGACGTCTCTGTGGCTCTCTATAAATCTGGGTCTCCCTTTCTCTGTGAACCTTCTGTGATACTCAGTCCCTCCTGGAGGGCAGAGAATGCTCCTTTAGTAGTCTTCAGTCTTAGATGTCACCAATGGAACACACAGAAGGACAAATTCTCTTAGTTCTAACTTCCATTTTCTGGAAAAAAAAATCCACCTTTTTTCTCCTTATTCAAATCTCTGCTTTTAGTCCATGCAATGTTAATAAGGCTTATAAGATACAAATATGGCTTTAATTCCCCCAAATGGCTATTCTGAGCAAAACAACCCAAAGATGAACCATCTTCTTTTGCTGATGTATACACGTTACGGCCTCTATGACTGAAGTATCTTCTTATTTTCAAAGTGCTCTCAAAATATCTTTACAATAAACATTGTCTGATTGTCCAAAGGAGCAGTCTTGACATGGCTGATGGAATAACTTTCGCTTTGTCACTTATCTGACCAGTGTGGCTCAAACATGACTATCAGGTCATAGTGATGGATGCCAATCAGAAAGATTGAATCAACTACACCAGAGTCCTGATTGAATTATACAATTTGTTTTTTTCCATTTATCATTAAATTTATATTCCATTTCCATAGATATATATATATATATCAGTTAATTCTTAATTCTGTTCTCATGTTCTTTGTCTAATTATCTTGTTTGCCGTTAACCATAGACACTAATGCCATCTGTTTTTATTCTTTAACCTCTTGAGAATAGGGCCAGTATTCAATGATTTGCCCAAATGCTTGTAAATTTCCCCATAGACACTCTGAATAATTATCATTGAAACACAATAATCATGATGAAGATGATTCAGAATAACATGAAAAAATATATTAATTGGTAGAATGATACAATCAGTATCTGAGAGTGATAATAAAAATCCATATTTAAGAACATTAGGTCTCTAGACAAGGCATCTGTTTCTTATGTCTTAGAGGCTTCAAGTCACATCAGAAAAGTTGAAATATTTAGCAAATTATCATGTTAAACAGTAGTTCCATAATATAATAGATGCAGTAAAATTGTTCAAGAGAAAATATTGTTTACCTTTTTTATTTAAAAAATAGTTTTATGTTAGGTTGCAGGCTAAGGAATTACAAAAATCATCTACCACAAAAATAATTTATAAAAATGCTGATGGTTATTTTTAATTTTTTATATTTTATTTAAGGTATACAAGTTTCATATATTTCATATATACAGATTTAGTTACATAGTGTTACTTCCTACCCTGCCTCCCTCCCTGCAAATTAGCAGGAGTTAATAAACAATAAGGATAAGAGCAGGAATAATTGAAATTGAAACTAAAAAAATTACAGAAGATCTACAAAACAGAAGGCTTTTTTTGAAAAGATTAACAGACAAAACTTTAGTGAGACTAACAAAGAAAAAAGAGGGGAAAAAACAAGTAAAATTAGAGATGAAAAAGAAGATATTACACCTGACACCACTGAGATACAAAGGATCATAAGAAACTGCTATAAAGGAGTATTTGCTAGCAAATTGGAAAAATTGAAGAAATGGATAAAATCCTGGATATTTATAACCTGCCAAGATTAAATCAAGAAGATGTAGAAAATCTTACATTGATTTAATAATTTAAAGTCTCGTAGCAAGGAATTGTCAAGTGCCTGATGGCTTTAGTGATGAATTCTACAAAACATTTAAAGAGGAACTAACTTCAATGCTTTTCAAATTATAGAAGAATATTTAACAGGATGAAATTCTGCCAGTCTCCTTTTTAACAAAGCCAGCAACACTCTAATATGAAAAAAGAAGACATAGCATGAAATGAAAACTACAGACCTATGTCCTTGATGAACATGTATGTAAACATTCTCAACAAACTTGTGATTATTCAGTGGAATAAAATTAAGTCTTTTCAAAAAATAAAGAAAAAAAAGGAAGGAAAGAGGGGGATTGAAGAAGGGTGAGAGAGAGATAAAGAAGTAGGTTTTTTTTCTCAGAAATGTATCTATGAAATACATGAAATCTGTTCTGTTTATATTAAACAAAGTTAAAAAAAAAAAAATTCTAGCGGGGCTGGTGCTGTGGTGTATCCGGTAAGGCCACCGCCTATGGTGCCGGCATCCCATGTGAGCACTGATTTGGGTCCCAGCTGCTGCACTTCCAATCCTGCTCTCTGCTGTGGGCAGGGAAGGCAATGAAGGATGGCCCAAGTCCTTGGGCCCCTGCATCCATGTGGGAGACCTGGGGAAGGCACTGGGCTCCTGGCTTTGGATAGGCCCAGCTTCAGCCACTGCGGCCATTTGGAGAGTGAACCAGCAGATGGAAGACACCTCTCCCTCTCTCTCTGTCTCTCTCTCTGTCTCTCTTTCTGCTTCTCTGTAGCTTTGCCTTTTAAAATAAATAGATAAATAGATAAATACATACATAAATAAATAAAGTACTAGCAATCCCTGCCCAAAACCATATCAAAAAGATAATATATCATGATCAAGTGGAATTTATTCCAGAAGTGCAAGGGTAGTTCAACATTGCAAATCAATAAATGTCATAAATTATATCAACAGAATAAAGAACATAAACCATGTGATATTCTTCATTGATTAAGAGAAAGCATTTGATAAAAATGACTGTGGTTGCCAGCGCTGCGGCTCACTGGGCTAATCCTCTGCCTAGCAGCGCCGGCACACTGGGTTCTAGCCCCGGTCGGGGTGCCGGATTCTGTCCCGGTTGCCCCTCTTCCAGGCCAGCTCTCTGCTGTGGCCAGGGAGTGCAGAGGAGGATGGCCCAAGTGCTTGGGCCCTGTACCCCATGGGAGACCAGGAGAAGCACCTGGCTCCTGGCTTCGGATCAGCACGGTGCACGGCCGCAGCACACTGGCCGCAGCGGCCATTGGAGGGTGAACCAACGGCAAAGGAAGACCTTTCTCTCTGTCTCTCTCTCTCACTGTCCACTCTGCCTGTCAAAAAAAAAAAAAAAAGACTGTGGTATATATTTTTGATGGAATGTTATTCAGCCATAAAAAAAAGAATAAAAATTCTGTCTTTTGCAGCAAAATGAATACAACTAAAGACCATATGCTTAGTGAAACAAGCCAGACCCCCAAAAAGAAATATGGTATATTTTATCTGATATGTATTAGCTAATACATAGAGTAAAAAAAAAAAAAACAGAAACGAAACTTAATGTAAAGGAGTGAAACTGACAACTTATCATGTGATTTTTGTTTATAGCCCCTATAATCATGTGGAATGGTGATCTTTCTACTTTTTATTGAAACCTTGTGGTTAGTGTTGTATTAAGCCTGTGATTATAAAGTGAATTGAAAGTGTGCTATTTGATAAATTAAAAAGAAATAAAGAGGGAGTCAGGGAAGTATGGTTATGTCTTCAAATTGCATGAAATTGGTTCTTTTTATAACAATAAACATTTTAAAAATTAAAGATGATTCAACATTCCTTCATGATCAGAAACCTCCCACAAGTTAGATGTAGAAGGAACATACCTCAAAATTATAAGGCTGTATATGACAAACCAATAGCTAATGTCATTCTGAATGTGAAAAGCTAAAAGCATTTTCCCTTGGATCCATAAAAAGATAAAAGTTCCACTTCTAATGCTCTTAATAAATGTAGCATTGAAAATATTAGCAAGAGCAATTAGGGAGGAGAAATAAATAAGGGCATCAAAATTCGAATGGAGGAAGTCAAAATATCCATGTTTATAGATGACACAGTGTTGTGCATGAAAAATCAAAATGTATAAATACACAATGAAATATTATTCAACTATAAAAATAAGGAATTCTATCCTTTATATCAAAATGGATGTAACTGGATGACATCGTGTTGAGTGAAATAAGCTAAACACAAAATGATAAAGTCTGCAAGTTTTCCCTTATATATGGGAGCTAAAATTTTAAAAAAGAGATGGAATGTAGGAAGAAAGCAAGGAAGGAAGAAAGAAGAAAGGAAGATAGAAAGAAATGACTATACACTGTGGATTTCTGCTTTGTTGTAAATAGAGTGTTTTGTTGAACTTTGTTTTGAGTCTTCATCAGGCACATGGTCAGGAGCTCTATACTATTGTAGGGCTGATGATCTGTGACTTTCTTGACGTTTACTGTATACTGGTAACATTGACATGTTGTAATTTGGTTGTTGTTTATGGTCCTTGCCTGTGTTCCTCATAAACCATGATCTTTAGCTATTTGTTTGTTGAAGTTTTTAGTGGGGTATTAAGCCTTTGACTATAATGTAAAATGAATATACAATGTCTCAAAAATAAAAAAAAAATTGATGCCTAAACTTTTCCCCAAACTTTGTGTGTAATAATTGAGAAATTGGATTTATTTTTCAAGCTTCCACATGATTATCAAATCCAGTTAGGGATTAGGACTAGGACTCCTGCCTTAGTATCACTGGTATTTACAATTAGCTGTTACAGCCTTAATCTTCAAACCTGGATAGATTAAGGCAGCATTGAAGGAGCTTCTGGAATATTTTCTTGTATGCTACCTTTCATTCATTCATACATTTATCAGTTCAACTAACAGTGACTGTGCTCCTGTTAGGAAGCAATAGTTTGCTGATATTTAAAGTGCAGTGATGAACAAAAATCGTAGCACTGGACTTAGTGGAGATGGAAGTCTTGTAGGACAAAATATGGATCAAATCATTACTGAAATAAAGGTATAATGGCAAGCTTTAATACATGTTATCAAGAAAGGTAAAGGATTTGGTGAGAGTATAACAAGATCATCTGAGATTACAGAGTCAGTGGAAATGTCTGTGGAACTTTTAAGAAAGGCTCTTTTTTAAATCTTTTTTTAAAAAGACTTTATCTGAATGGCAGTTACAGAGAGACAAGGAGAGATAGATAAATCTTGCATCCACTGGTTCACTCCTCAAATCGTTGTAAAGGCTGGGGCTGGATCAGGCAAATGCCAGAGTCCAGGAGCTTCATCCAGGTCTCCCCTGTGGGCGCAGGGGCCCAAGGATTTGGGTCATCTTCTGTAGCTTTCATAGGCACATTAAGAAGGAGATAGATCAGAAGTGGAGCAGCCAGGAATTCAAAAGGCCCCTATATGGGATGTTGGCGAAGCTGGGACAGTTTAACCTGTTATGCCACAATGCTGGCCCAAGAAAGGATCTTAAAAGGTAAAGTGTGGGGGCCGGCGCCATGGAGCACTATGTTAATCCTCTGCCTGCGGCGCTGGCATCCCATATGGGTGCCCGGTTCTAGTCCCGGCTGCTCCTCTTCCAGTCCAGCTATCTGCTGTGGCCTGGGAGGGCAGTGGAGGATGGCCCAAGTGCTAGGGCCCAGCACCCGCGTGGGAGACCAGGAGGAAGCACCTGGATCCTGGCTTCAGATTGGCGTAGTGCTGGCCATAGCAGCCATTTGGGGGGGTGAACCAATGGCAAAGGAAGACCTTTCTCTCTCTCTCTCTCTCTCTCTCTCTCTCTCTCACTGTCTTTAACTCTACCTGTGAAATAAATAAATAAAATCTTTAAAAAAATTAAAGTGTGATTTCTTAAAAAAAGGAATAAGAAAGAGGCTGTTTGCAAAAGAATCACCCTATAAAAAGCTCTGGGATACAAAAAAAAATCTTTGTTTTGTAAAAATGAAATTAAGGCACTATGTTGGAAACAGGAAAAATGATGAAGGATGGTTAGAGATGGTTAGTAAGGTGTAAATGTGGAGAAGCAGCAAATGTCAGCTAATGCAGGGCTTGAAGACTTTGGCAGGGATTACATTTTACTGTGTGTGTGTGAGTGTGTGTGTGTGAGTGTGCTCCTTTTTTAATTTTTAGTTTTATATCTACCAAAATACTATGAAAAGAGGTTTCAATAAGGGAAGGCAGAATTTAGTTTTTAAATTCCAAAATTATTCCGATATTCTGGCCAGGTTTCTGGAGACTGATTTGAAGAGGTACAAGATTAAAAATAAGATCAGTTCATAGGCAGTTGCCCTAGTTCAGGTATAACATAACACTATATGTCAAAAGGAGAAAATTGCAAAAAATGGGTGAAATTGAGGTACAATTTGAGAAAAAGATCAGCAGCTCTTTGATTAGGTACAGCATGGTAGGGAGAGGGAAATTTTATGGAATCTTAGTTCTTTCCATTATTAGCTGTGAGACGTGAAGCAAGTCAATTGCTTGGTTTGGAAAGGGTTTGTTTCCCACGAGGTTATGTGCTGGAAGTCTGGTCTTCAGTGTGGCAAAGTTGGGAGGTTGCAGGAACTGTAAAGAGGGGTGTGAAGTCTTAGGGAACCTGCTCACTGAGAACACTACCCTGAAAAGGGATTGAAGTAGCCCATGTGGGACACTATGTTAGTTCTCATGGGAGGGCTATTAGAGAACGTGGTCTTTCCCTTTGCTAAGGCCTCCTGCTTGCCGTGTCCTCTCTGCTATACTCCTGCCATTAGGAGTAAGCTTTCACCAGAGGCCAAATTAACTGGGCTGTCCAATATTAGGCTTTCACCCTCCAAATTTCTGACCTAAGTTGTGGTGACTCTGTGCCTCTCGCCCCCACCACGCTCTTCCTCTCAGAACGAATCCACTCCAGCATCTGGCACGCCAACATGACTGAGACAGCGTGTCGGACTCGGCAAGGTCCCCCCTTGATTGCTGTTCGATTCTGTGAGGGTGAGCACAGAACCCCTTTCTACGCCCCTTTCCTTGTCCTTATCCTTGGTCTAAGTGACCCCAGGTTAGGCACACACCGCCCAGAAGGGTACGCCGCTTCTCAGCTCCTCCTTTTACTTTAGGTTCACCCGGTGAATTCACATAAGGGACTGATCATCCCAGAATTCGGAACCAGGTCATCTTCCCTCACTCGAGAGAGGTGACACTCTGGAACCAGGGAAGTCCCCCATTAAGCAGAGGACATATGTACAATCTGATACACCACTGTCTGTTCATCTAATGTAGGGGACCCCCTGCATAATGGCATCAGTTGCTGAGGTGCTAGGAATTTGCTTTGTTATGGCAGCTGGCACCATTCATTCTAGTCCCGGTTGGGGTGCTGAATTCTGTCCTAGTTGCTCCTCTTCCAGTCCAGCTCTCTGCTGTGGCCCAGGAGTGCAGTGGAGAATGGCCCAAGAGCTTGGCCACTGCACCCGCATGGGAGACCAGGAGGAAGCACCTGGATCCTGGCTTCGGATTGGCACAGCGCACCGGCCGCATCACACCAGCCGTAGTGGCCATTTTGGGGGTGAACCAATGGAAGGAAGACCTCTCTCTCTCTCTCTCTCTCTCATTGTCTAACTCTGCCTGTAAAAAAAAAAAAATATGGGGGCAGTACAAAGGGTTCCCAAAGGAGCAGGCATTTAGCCTCGTTGTTAAGAAGCTGATTAAAATACTTCCATCCCATATCACAGTACTGAGGTTTGATACATAGTCCCACCTCCTGATGCTTGCTTCTGGCTATCACAGATCCCTTGAGACATTGGTGATGACTCAAGTAGTCCTTGTCACCCACATAGGAGACCTAAATAGCGTTCTTGGCTTCTAGCTGGCCCCCACTAAGAACTCTGATGGGCATTTGGGAATTGAACCAGCAGATGAGATTTCTCTATATCTATCTCTGACTCCATCTCTATCTCCAACTCTTCCTTCCTTTCTGTATGCCTACCTCTCAAACAAATATAAATATATATTTTTAAAGTTTATGAGAAACTAGGCATTTAATCTAGTCAAGATTTCTGCATCACACATAGGAGTATCTGGGTTTGATACCAGTTCTCATTACTGACTCCAGCCTTTTTCTTATGCAGACCCTAGGAAGCAACAATAATAGCTCAAATAATTGGTTCATGTGAGAGATCTGAACTGAGTTCCTAGCTCTAAACTTTGGTTCTTGATAGGAGTTTTTGTAGGCATTTGGGGAGTGAGCCAGCAGAAAAGAGTTCTCTTTCTAATTCTGCATCTCAAATGAATTAATTATTATTTTTATTTTTATTTTTTTGGACAGGCAGAGTGGACAGTAAGAGAGAGAGACAGAGAAAAAGGTCTTCCTTTTCCGTTGGTTCACCCCACAATGGCCACCATGGCCGGCGCACTGCAGCCAGCATGGCTGATCCAAAGCCAGGAGCCAGTTGCTTCTCCTGGTCTCTCATGTGGGTGCAGGGCCCAAGCACTTGGGCCATCCTCCACTTCACTCCCGGGCCACAGCAGAGAGCTGGACTGGAAGAGGGGCAACCGGGACAGAATCCAGTGCCCCAGCCGGGACTAGAACCCGGTGTGCCAGTGCTGCAGGCGGAGGATTAGCCTATTAGCCGCGGCACTGGCCCTAATTAATTACTTTTTAAAAAATTATTTAACACTGTGAAAATCTATGAGAAAAACTGTATGAGTATCAAAAACTTTATATCAAAATAAACATCTTTAATTCCAAATTTATGAGCTTATTTTTTTGGAGAGGCAGATAAAGAGTGACAGAGAGAAAGAGAGAAAGACGGAGTTCTCACTTGCTAACTCAGTTCCCAAAGGCCCACAATTTCCTTGGCTGAAGTGGGAGCCTGGAATTCAACCCATTTTTCCCAAATAGCTGGCTGGGACCCAACTACTTGACCCCATCATCTGTTGCCTTTGAGGGTCTGCACCAGGAGGAGGCTGGGATTGGCAGCCAGAGCCGGGAATCAAACCCTGGCAATCCAATGCTGGAGTTGCGTCCAGGTACCCCAACTCTTGTGTCATTATTATCTGCTAATCCAAACACCTACCCAACAATGAATTTTTTGTAGTACATATACAGTAGTCAACTGCTGATGTACCAAACACCACCATGAAAAACATTTTGATCAAGGAGAGCTTAGGTTAGTGAACTTAATGCAACAATGAGATCATCACCTTGACAGACTTAGTGTTCTTCCAGAACAGGATGACTAAGGAAGATAATTATATAATAAGTATGCTTATGTTAATTCAAATTTGGAATCTGTTTTGAATTCATATCCAAGCAGTTGCCAACAATAGCAACATCTGCTTTTCTTTGCATCTCTTAAGATATTTACAAGTAACTGTAGAAGGAAGCAAGTATTTTTTTTTTAATTTTATTTTTTTGAAAGGCAGAGTGGATAGTGAGAGAGAGAGAGAGAGACAGAGAGAAAGGTCTTCCTTTTTTTGCTGTTGGTTCACCCTCCAATGGCCGCTGCCGCCGGCCCATCTCGCTGATCCGAAGCCAGGAGCCAGGTGCTTCTCCTGGTCTCCCATGCGGGTGCAGGGCCCAAGGACTTGGGCCATCCTCCACTGCCTTCCCGGGCCATAGCAGAGAGCTGGCCTGGAAGAGAGGCAACCGGGATAGAATCCGGCGCCACAACCGGGACTAGAACCCGGTGTGCCGGCGCCGCAAGGCGGAGGATTAGCCTGTTAAGCCACGGCGCCGGCCGGAAGCAAGTATTTAAACATAGAATATTACCAGTAACCACTTCTGGCTAGTATCAAAATATCCTAACATTCGGTTCTGTTAGCAAGAGCAAGGGTAATGTTCCTCCACAATCACATTTCAAAATTACCAATTTCAGAATTTATTTTGCTTCTTTTTTTCTGTTTCTTTGTTTTAGGGATACCTCTGATAGACTTCATATAAAATGTACAATGCCTGTAGACATATTATTGTTTATTGTATTTATAATAAGGATTAACCATTAGTAGCAGGTAAAACCATGAAAACATCCTCATAAGACAACAATAGCTAAGAGTAACCCTGAGTAATTAGACCATTATCAAACTCTATTCTGAGAAATGTCCAGTTTTAGTGCCAATGCATCCAACTCTTGTTTTCCATAAATCAGAAGGAAAGTTCCTCCAACTACTTTAGGTTTATTTGTATTTTAGGTGTACCTAACAATTATAATACTTATTTTTCTTGGGATTTGCAGATATATTGAAATTTCCAAAGTTAAGTTACCAGGAATCTGCACTTGAAAATGGCACAGGAAAGTATTCTGGCTTCCACTGTTGTTTAAAACAGGCTACAATTTGTGTGAATTTATTTCAAAAAACTGATGAAGGGGAAGGCATTTGGAACACTGATCAAGATTCTGCTTGAGATGCCCACAGCCCATATCAAAGTGCATGGGTTAGACTTCCAACTCTGCTTCTGATTCCAGCTTCCTTTTTAACATTTGTTTGAATTATTTTATTTCATTTTTATTTGAAATCATTCTGTTTGAAATCTTCCTGGGAGACAGCAGATGATGGGTCAAGAATGTGGGTGCCTGAATCTCACTCCGATTGAGTTCTGGGTTTCTGGTTTTGGCATGGCCCAGATCCAACTCTTGCAAGCATTTGTGGACAAAGTCAATGGATGAAAGATCTCTGTCTTAATTTTTATCTTTCAAATAAATAACAAATGAATATAATTAAAAATAAATAAAAGCTAATAGACACCCAATACATAATAAATAATTGATGATTTTAGTAATTATTTTTCCCCAAAGAAGCCTTTTACTTAGGGAATATAAACATCATACATTTTATAAGTATGACTTTAGCAATGTAGTGATTCTTTCCACTATACCCTCCTTTCCACTCACACTCCCACCCTTCCTCCTCCTCCCTCTCCTATTCCCAGTTCCAAGCTCCACTAAAATCCATTTTCATTTAACTTTATACACAGCAGAACAACACTATACTGAATAAAGTGTTCAACAATTTGCACCAAAAGAAACAAAAGAACTTCCTGAACAGTTGAGACAAGGGCTGTTCAAAGTCATTGCATCTAGAATTATGGAGGCATCATTTGGATGAAGTTGTTACCTACTGTGAAAAGAATTTGGAAAAAAGCGAGAAGAGTTTTGTTTAGAGTCTTAAGTGTAAAAAGTGATGCTGAAGTATAGAAATCAAACAGGTTGTTGGGCCAGGGGCTGGAGATAAGAAAATCTTGTATGTAGAAATACAAATGTTAATGGTTTAGAAATAGTGTTTGAAGCCAAGGATGAGGATAAAGTCACATACACAGAGAGCAAACCGAGATGAGAAGAGATTCCCACTACGATACTTACTGGGAAAAATGATCACTAATGCTTCTCTCAGACTGCACTCTCGCACTCACACCCACATCACTTTATTCTATTAATGCACAAAGCACTATTTCTTAGTTTTCTCAATAACAGGTTATTCAGGCTTTAAAAATTGCTTGACTTGTGTCCTAAAACCTGGCATAACTCTTGCTATGCACTGTCCTTGAGCCTGAAGCACCTCTCTTCTTCCTAATTTTGCTAAGAAGTTGCTTTTCTCACAAGAATGGATTTGGATTTTGTCAAATGCTTTTACTGCATCTCTCGATGTGATCTTATGATTTTCCTTCCTTATCCTGTTAATGTGATGGATTGCATTGCTTTTCAAATGTTAATCTATCCTTGCATAACTAATTTCACATGGTAAATCTCACATGGTTGTTATATTTTTTTAATAGATTGCTGAAGTATATTTTGGAGTATATTGAGGACTTTATTTAGTTTTACTTTCTTGTGATTTATTTGTCTAATTTCAGGGTAATGTTGGTCTGATTGAATGATATAAGAATTATTCTCTCTGCTTCTGTCTTCTGGAAGAGAGTAAAGAAAATTGTTTCTTCCCAGTAGAATTCACCACTAACCCTATCTGGGCCCAGTGCTTTCTGTAATGGAATGTTAGTAATTAATGACTTGATTTCTTCACAGATAAAGAATGTATTCAAATTGTTCATTTCTTGTATGAGTTTTGATAGATTAACTCTTTCAGGGTATTTCAGGGTATTGATATGGCACCTTATCTGCTATGTTAAATGTCTGTCCCACTTAGTCATCATACTTTCCCTGTCCTTTGTCATTTTAATTAAGCCTTTCATAGGACTCTATTTTCTTTCTTTTCTTAATTTACCAATCTCACTTTTTAAAAGTGATGTCCTAAAATTTAAACTGCATATTTACAACTAATGAAAGACTATCTTCCTTATCCATTTGTTTAGTTAGTTAGTTAGTTAGTTAGTTGAAAGAAAGAATGGCAGAGAGAGAGAAAGACTTTTCCTTTCACCAGTTCATTCCCCAAATACCCAAAACAGCCAGGGCTTGGCCATGCTGAAGCTAGGCCATCATCTACTGTCTTCCCAGGTGCAATAGCAGGAAGCTGGATTGGAAATGGAGGAGCCAAGACTCAAATCAATACTTTCATGTGGAATGTGGGTATTCCAAAGAACAGTTTAACCCACTGTGCCACAGTGTCAGATTCTAACAATTTAAAAATATCTTATAATATCAAATCATTTCAAATTTATTCTTCCTGTTCATTGTATTGTAGCTGTCATTCATTTTGTTTCACATAAGCATATATTAAATGTATGGAACTGTGTGTGCATACATATGTGTGTGTGTCTCTGTGTGTGTGTAACATGTATGGAGAAGGGTTATAAACAATCATTGAATCTCATAATATCAGTTTCACTCCAATATATTATATTTTAGAAAATCTATTAGTTACCACAGATCAAGGAAATATATAGTATCTGCCTTTTTAGATACTTGTATAACTAAGTATAATAGTTTCCAGTTGCATCCATTTTGTTACAAAAGACAGGATTTCATTTTTAACCACTGAGTAGTATTCCACAGTGTATATATGCTATAATTTCCTTATCTTGCCATCCGTTGAAAGACCTCTAATTGATTCCATATCTGTATCTTAACTGTTGTGAATTGAGCTGCAGTGAACACGGGGTCACAGATAATTCTTTCGTATGCTGATTCATTTCTATTTAGATAAATTCTAGGAGTTGGATTGCTGGGTCATATAGTAAATCTATTTTCAGCTTTCAGGGGTATCTCCATACTATCTTCTACAATGGGTACACCACTTTACATTTTCACCAACAGTGGATTAGGGGACTTTTTTCCCCACATCCTTACCATCATTAATTGTTGGTTAATTTCTGTATAAGAGCCAAATCTAACTAGGGAGAGGTAAAACCTCATTGTGGTTGTTATTTGCATTTTCCTGATGGCTAGCAATCCTGAGCATCTTTTCATGTATCTCTTGGACATTTGAATTTCCTCTTTTGAAAAATGCCTGTTCAAATCCTTTGCTTATTTCTTAACTGGATTATTCTGTTGTTGTTGAGATATTGAGCTCTTTATAGATTCTTAATATTAATCCTTTATCAGTTGCATAATTTGCAAATATTTTCTCCTGTGAGTTTTCTCTTCACTTTGCTGAGTGTTTCTTTTGCAGTACAAAAGCTTCCCAGTTTGGTGTAATCCAATTTGTAAATTTTGGCTTTGATTGCCTGTGCTTCTGGGGTCTTTCCAGTAAGTCTTTGCTTATGCCAATGTTTTGCAGAGTTTCCCCTATGTCCTCTAGTAATTTGATATTATTGGGTCATAGATTTAGGTCCTTGGTCAATTTTGAGTGGATTTTTGTTGAAGGTATAATGTAGAAGTCTTTTCTCATACATTTGGAGATCCAGTTTTCCCAGAACCATTTGTTGATGACACTGTCCCTGCTCCTTTGTCAAAGATTAGGTGGTTTTAGGTATGTGGGCCGATTTCTGGAGTTTCTGTTTTCTTCCATTGGTCTACACATCTATTTTTTTTTCTTTTTTTGCCAGTATCAGGCTGTTTTGATTATAACTGCCATGGAGTAGGTCTTGAAATCTGGTATTGTGTTTGTTGTCTCAGGCTTTGTTTTTGTCATGTAAGATCATTTTAGCTATTCATGGTCTGTTGTGTGTGTTGTTTTTTCTAGATTTGAGAAGAATACTGCTGTTAAATAGCACTGAATCTGTAAATTGCTTCTGGTAGTATGGGCATTTTGATGATATTAATTCTTCCAACCCACGAATATGGAAGGTTTTTCCATTGCTTTGTGTTTTCTTCTATTTTGTTCTTCAATGTTTTATTATTTTTATTGTGGAGATCTTTGACCACCTGGTTAAATATATTCCAAGGTATTTATTTTTTTGTAGCCATTATGAATGGGATTATCTTAGATGTTCTTTCTTAGTTATGATGTTGTCTGTGTATACAAAGGCTATTGCTTTTTTAGTTAATTTTATATCCTGCCACTTTACCAAACTCTTTTAAGTGTTCCAGTCGTCATTTAAAGGAGACTTTTGGTTCCCCTTTATATAGAATCATGTCCTATGCAGTAGGGATTTTTTGACTTCCTCTTTCCCAATTTGTATACTTTTGATTTATTTTTCTTGCCTAATGGCTCTAGCTAGAATTTCCAGGACCATATTGAAGAGCCGTCTTGAGAGTAGACATTCTTGTCTGGATGTATACTGGTTCTGGATCTTCCAACGTTTCCCCATTCAATATGATGCTGGCTGTGGTTTGTCATAAATTGCCTTGATTGTGTTCAGGAATGTTCCTTCTATAGCCAATTGCTTAAGGGTTTCATCATGAAAGGATGCTGTATTTATCAAATGCATTCTTTGCACTTATAAAGGTAATCACAGAGTTTTTGCTCTTCAGTTTGTTAATGTGATGTATCACATTTATTGATTCATGAATGTTGAATGATCCCTGCATAGCAGGGATAAATCCTACTTGTTCTAAGTGAATAATCTTTCAGATGTGTTGTTGAATTCAGTTAGCTAGTATTTTGTGAAGATTTTTGCATCTGTGTTCATCAAGGATATTAGTGTATATTTCTGTTGAATTTTTTAAGTGAATTAAGCCTTTTATTGGCATGCCACCAACAGAAACATTGACTAAATTACTTAACCTGCATTCTTCACTTATGGTTTTTATTTTTATTGACACATAATGAAACTTTATTTTTAGACAGAATTGACATTTCCAAGAACTTTGAGTATTATGCATTGAATGTTTCTCTCAAATGCCCAAAGTGACTGGTTTTGGAGGTGGTATCTGTAAGGAAGTAGTAATTAAAGGGAAATGAGGTAATAGGTGGAACTCTGATCATATAGTATTAGTGTCCATTTAAGAAGAAATCAGGAAAAAAGGTGCTAAGGAATACATGCAAATGTATAGAGTCAGAAGACAGCACAATGCAAGGACTCCTTTTTCCATTGTCGATTTTCTGGGACTTCATTCAAAGTAATATGTATGATTATCTAGATCATTAGTGTGAAGAGCTAAAGCAAGGGAACAGACGTCTGCAACCAGTGAACAAGATAGCATTTAAAAGAGGATATCAAGTATTAAAATAGTACAGCCTTCTCTTATTTTACACTGATTTTGAAACATCTATTAGCTATTGTTAGATATACTGTTAAAAAATCTTTAAAACATTGTATTTTGGAGTCAAATAAGGGTAAATGTCATTGGGTTAACAAAAGCAAAGAAATGTATTTAATATTTTAAAGTAAAAGCAAAATTCTTCTCAGTTGTACAATGTGAATCTCTAGTGGGAGATGGAGTGTTTTTAATGTGGTATGCTTTATTTGTATCAGAAAATGCAACCCTGCCAAATCACATTATCTATTAACACTCAATTAGAAGGTGTTAAATTAAAATATCTCTAGACTTTTGAACTTTTCTTGAATTGGGATATTTTTTAGGAATGATTTTTTAAACAACATAATTTTATTAAAACTCTGTGATCAAACCCAGTACCAATGAAAACACAAATAATTCAGAATCATATTGATTTCTTTTTTTTTTTAAACAGGCAGAGTGGACAGTGAGAGAGAGAGAGACAGAGAGAAAGGTCTTCCTTTTTGCCATTGGTTCACCCTCCAGTGGTCGCCGCAGCTGGCGTGCTGCATCCGGCGCACCGCGCTGATCTGATGGCAGGAGCCAGGTGCTTCTCCTGGTCTCCCATGGGGTGCAGGGCCCAAGGACTTGGGCCATCCTCCTCTGCACTCCCTGGCCACAGCAGAGAGCTGGCCTGGAAGAGGGGCAACCGGGACAGGATCGGTGCCCCGACCGGGACTAGAACCCGTGTGCCGGCGCCGCAAGGCGGAGGATTAGCCTAGTGAGCCGCGGCGCCGGCCAAATCATATTGATTTCTAAATATCACTTTCTAATAAAAGAGCTCCTTGGAGAACTGGTGATTCCAGATCTGGGGCAGGAAAAAGACAATACATGTCTGCAAAATCTTGTATTGCCAGAAAGAAAACAAATATATAAAACAAAGCTAATCTAATGATGGGAACACATCCAAAGGATATAAAAGACAATTTTATATAATCATCAGTGGTCAAAATTGAAAATAGAACAATAAAATTGGTAATGATAATATTGATTACAATTAAAAATTTAAAGTCATTATTCATAATAAATTAATAAAAAGGAAAGCAATGTAAAAGGGAGGAAGGAAAGTAGGATATAGAGGGAGGAAGGGAAGAAAGAATGGTAATAACATTTTTAGTGAAAAATTCTACTGAACACATGTAGAAATAGTGAGGAAAGTATAAAATCACATTTAAATAACACAGTAATATTTTTAGCAAGCAAGTTCCAACAATGGATGCCAAAATTAGTGGGTAAATGCTTAAGCAGAAACTGGAAATTTGTAATTCACAAAATCTCTCCCAAAGAATTTACTAATTACAAAGGGAAAATAACAAATTAACAGTAAGGGATTCTAGAAGACTCCATTTTGGAAACAGACATACATCAGGTATAGCTGAATAAAAATTCTAAAAAGAAGGGTGCATTATTTTTGTGGTATCCTTTCCAGCAACCTGTACATAAATTTGAGAGCAGGAAACATGAGAAGAAAAACCAAAATGAGGCATATTCTAAAGTAATTAACTCATTTTGTTCAAAAGTATCATGATCATGAGATAATGAGAAACTAGGAAACATGAGAGATGAATGGAATGTGGAATTCTGAATTACATCCTGATCAGAAAAAAATAAATAAATTCATTAGAAAAACTGGTAGAGCCTGAGTCAGTTCTGGACTTAATTTAAATGATTTTACCAAGATTTATTTCTTGCTTTCAATACATGAACTGTAGTTTTTAAACATGCTAACAAGAGAGAGAAACTGGGAGAAGGGTAAAGCAAAATCCTATTACACTATTTTTACAACTTCTTTCTCAACTTTTGTGGCAAAAGCTAATAAAGTTTTACAATAAAATCTGTGTGTATGATAAGTAAATACTTTCTTATGACAGCATATATACATTCCTAATAGCAGGTGAAGTCTAGTATGAACACTCATAAAGCTGAGTTTCTCATATATATTAAACATCACTATTGTACTTACTTAACAGGAAGATTTCTGCTTTGTTTCTGACTGATAAAAAATATTTTTCTCCTTTTACTAGTCCTTTTCCTTTCTCATTCTAAAAATGTGGTTCATCATGCAATACCATTAAATATATCTCCCTAAAATCCTGACTATATGGATTCTAATGAGATGTGATTAAAAATATATGGGTTATTATGTATGACTTCCCTTGATTTTAATTTCCCACTTAAGAGTTAATATATCAAGAAAATAGAAGGTTATAGCTTTTAGCTAAAGCAAAAAGTATAAAAAATTGAAGATACCAGAGTACATGTTATCCTACTATGCATGAAATTGCCTATATAGAAAGAGAAATAGTAAAGTTATAATTGTTATGATGTTAACATCTCTGAATAGAAATCATCACATTGCCAGCAAAGACAAAATTTCCGGTTGGCTTATCAATAAGATTATAACTTCCTTTGAGCCTACACTGTAGTTTACATCACCTTCTGAGTGTGTTTCACCACTTCTATAAATGTGTGAAGGTCAATTACTCTAGTAGGATTCAATGAATGGAGAACTAGTCTCATGCTCATACCCACATTTTGTTCAGGTGAACTGAGTTTAAAATGATCAAGGGTAGTGAAGGAGAGGAAATGGAAAAAAAAAAATCTGACAATTCTGCATAGGAATTGACAGACAATTGGCCAAGTATATGATCCTATCTTGTAGGAGTCTCACAACTGGAGAGAGCTTATAGATATAAATGTGCACATTTGAGTTTTGGGGTATCTCCTGTTCCTGCTAGCTCTCATTATGCATCACTGACAGATATAGAAAACAAAGTTCAACTAAACCTCAGGACAAGACAGTAATCCCTGAGTCATGCTACCCTAGTAACAGTCTGGGGAGAAATTTTTAGATATTGGATGAAGGTAGTACATCTGAAGACAAAAGTAGATTTTTTTTATTTTTATTTTTTTTTGCAAAAGGAGATATTTACAAGTATCTGGGATTCCTCTGAAGCTGCATTACTTGCTTAGTTTATTTCAGTCTTCCCGGAACTATGTCATGGGTCTTGCCCCATATGGCCTAAAAAAGGTGTTAAGAATTTCCACCTTTCTTCCGTATTTCTAGATACAATAATCCTTTAGTTTTGTAGTATGCAGCCATTGATCTTTCCAGTGTATTCTTTTCTGAGGTCTCTTGATACTAGGGATATTAAGTATCTATAAATTTTCTAATTTATAATGACAATCCCAAGAGTTGTGTGGTGAGACTCAATGATGGAGACACTTGATGAATAAATAAAACCAGTTAATCAGTATTTCCATTTGAAAAAAATGTGAATATTACTTTTATTCATTCTCCTGAATACATATAATGAGGAAAAGTGTAACTGGAGGTTTATAAGCTCCATAGAGTTAACAACAAATTTAGATGATTTGTTAAAATTCTCCCAACAAACTCAGATGAATTTATGGGAAGGATTGCACTGTGAAGAATTTACATGCTGGATAGGTGAATATTTGTATTATTTACAACCAAACTATGATTTCCATGTGTTGTGTTCTGCTGAGAATTAGAGAAAGGGGCATGGTTCTCATTGGTAGCTAAAAAATCAGCTTCTCCTACCTTGTTCCAAATGACTTGCAGTTTTTCTGTTCTTGTGATAATCATGGGCAAGTTCAGGGCCAGACATATAATTGTCTATTTAATGTTAAAATGACCTCAGCTGGAGCCAGATGTCACATTTTGCCCGCCTTTTATTGGAGCCAGTCCTGGCCAAGAACATATTTGTGTGTTAGCAGTGTTGTACCCAGTGCTTACTTTGTACTTCAGACCCATGCGCCTTTTAGCTTTCTTTTGGCAATCTTATACTCAAGAGGACTCTAGTCCTTTCTCTGACTCTGTCTGTCTCTGTCTCTGTCTCTGTCTGTCTGTCTCTCTCTCTCTCACTCTCTCCTCTCTCTTTCCCCCTTCTGTCTCCCTCCCTCCTTGCAGTTTGCCCTAATGCCTGTAATGTGAAGGAAAAAAAAACATTTTCTTCTCCCAAATACCATACTCGTTGGAAAAGCTTATGCAAATCATATCATCCACAGTCTTTTCACAGTGCTCAAAAACACTTTCATTGAGTTCCATAGTTTAGTCACAATCTTCTGAAAGAAGTAGTTTTATTTAATTCAACTAATGAGTCAAGTTCATGGACCATCTCTCAAATCTGTGTGCTATGACCATCACAGTGAAATGGATACCAAATACCATTTATAAATATCTTTTAGATATCACTAACTTTCTGAGGATCATATTACTTCTACTTTCCAATAAAACAAGAAGGGGAATGCAGAGAGTTTGAAGTGATTCACTAAAGTACAAACCTTCAGCAATGTCTTAGCCAAAGCTCAGTTCCAGTCTAGAACATTCTTTCCACCCTGAGTCTGCTGCCTCAAGGGTGTTCAGTCAGATGTGGATAATAAAGGAAGGATTCTTCCCCAGGGATGGTCTTCTCTCTTCATCAGTTCTAGCCATGTATTCAGCTCTCTCTAGACAGCATTAAAGGTCTTTTTCTGGAATCCCTACACTTTCTGGTCTAGAAAAAGGTCAACACGGTACACTGGCCTGCACAAGTGCCTGCCGGTTATGGGTATGTGAGAGTAAGTGCACCTGAGTAGGACTTTCAGAAAGTCAGACCTAGAAATGCTAGACACCTCACCCCACCTCGCTTCCTTCCCTCTCATCCCTGCCTTCCCTGTGTCATATAATAAACATCCTTCCATTCTCTGGGAAGCTATAGCTTACATAAACCTTGCTATTTGTAGACAACAAAAGTTTTTTTTTTTTTCATCTCTCAGAAACAATCAATTTTTTATAAAGTGTATGTGCATATTCTCTAAATGTCACTAAAATGCAGAATAATTAGTACTAGTTTTGCATTAAAATTCACAAGACTGCCACACAATTTGAAGTGAGTCTGAAGTTACTTTGTGTTCTAAAGCTTTACCCTTCAACCCCTCATTTTGCCTGAATAATGCCAATAGTAATTGTTCTTAATACAAGGGTACTCCAGTAAGCTCGCACAAAATGGATTTTAAAAATGTTTATTTTGGTGCAAAAAATTGAAATTCATGCATAGATTTTTCAGAATGTGCATTTTCCATGAACTTTTTGAAGACTCCTCTTATGCATGATTTTTAATTTTCTTTGCACTAAAATAACCTTATTTTTATTTAAGTTTTGTTTTGTTTATTTATTTGTATTTAATTAAAAGACAGACAAAGAGACACCCTCAAAATACGCACAATGGAGTAAGGCCAAAGTCAGGAGTCTAGAACTTAATCTAAGTTTCACATGTGAGTGACAGGGACAAACCACAAGAGTCATTGCCTGCTACTCCCCAAAGTGTATTATGAAAGGAAGATAGAATTGGTAGAGAAGTCTGGCCTTGAACCCAGGCACTCCAATATTGGATACAAAAAGCTTCCCAAGCTGCATGGAACCACTGTGCCAACATCTCTATTTTGTTACTTGAAGGTAACATGGACTTAGAGCTAGGCCAACCGTGCAGAGTCAACCAGTGTAGGCGATCCTGCTCCTGCAGTAGTAGTTAACATTATTTTTAGGTTGAACTCAAAGTTGGTCAAGTACACTTAGTGTTTTCTGCAACAAAGGCACTTCCTGGCCTAAAATTCTTGAGGCACCTCAGGGCTCAGTGAGAAAGTTGGGAAACAAAAGCTATTGTGTTTGTCTGAGATCTTGTTCTGGCACAGTGGTTCAGAACAGCCCCCCAGCAAGCCCCTGAAAGAATGTAAAGAAAGGCAAATATGACTTCACTGGGTCACCATCCGCATTAACTCAGTTAACAGATTTTACAGACAGTTGTCCAGTACAAACACCTCCCCTGCCCTGTCTTGGCCCAGACTTCTGATCTAGAATCTTGCTATTTGGCACAGCCGTAGTAGTGCTGAAGAACAAAGAAGACAAGAAAGTAAGAGAAGAGGTGAAGACAAACTTCATCTGCTCTGAAATGTTGCTGGGACCAATCTCCACACAGTTCTTCATTAAGAATTAGAAGAGGATAAGTCTGGGGAGTACAATTTGCATCTGATTTCTTTTACCATCTATTTTTTTTTTCTCATTCCAGGAAACAGTAACTGTCCTCCAATATAAAACACAAAGAATTCAAAAAAAATGACATGGTGACAGCCTACCAAAAGGAATGCTGATATTGTTGCCCTTTTGTGAAATTGGCAATATTTTTACAAAATTATTTTTATAGCTTGATACTGTATTTATTTTAGATGAAATTTTACAAATAACAAATTGTCTCTGATGGTTTGGTATTTTCTCTATTATAGAAGTCATCTAAATTCTAATTTATGTTAGTGACATGAGATTTGGTTTTAAAAGTATTTGTAAATAGCTTCTACAACTTTCTCAAGTTTTGAAGTGATTTTGAGTAGACATTCAACAAAAACCACTATGATGGAGTTAATGATCTATATTATGAGGAAAGGCTTAGCTTACACCACACCATAATACTGGTTTATGTTAGAGACCAAGGGATTACTGCATTCAACTTCTTTTCTTTGAGTAAGACAGGGTTACCATGGTTTCTTATCTCCCTAGTTACACATCTGCATGAAAAGCAAAAAAAAAAAAAAAAAAATTCACAGACAGCATATCCAAGGAAACAGGGAATTGTGATAAAACGATAGGTACTCATGAAATGTGAAATATCCTATTATCCCACATTTTCCAAAATCCCATATTCCCCAAAATTTTCCAAATAAATGTTTTGAGGATTCTATAGTGCTGATGAAGAACTATGTATCTAAACAAATTAATCTGAAATAAAGAAACAATACAGCTTAGGCAACAAGATACATTTCACATACTCTGTTATCCAAGATAAGTAACTAATAAATAAGCTGGTTCCAGGAATTTAAACAAAACCAGAATTTTGAAAAATTACAGATACTGGAGCCAGTGTAGCCTATGGTGGTTTCTTTTACTGCAATGTTAAACCATGGCCTTAACAGTTTGAAATGTACCTTAAAACCACCAAAGAAATATTTCACAATTCTCAGCAAATTGTCAACATTAAATTTACTGTTTTCTTTTCAAAGATATATTTTATTTATTTGAAAGGTGGAATTACAGAGAAATGGAGACAGAGAGAGAGAGAGAGAGAGAGATCTCCCATATGCTAGTTCACTCCCCAGATGACAAAAGCGACCAGGGCAGGGCCAGGCTGAAGCCATGAGACAGGAGCTTCTTTGAGATCTCCCATGTGGTTGCAGGTGCTCAAGCACTTGGGCCATCCTCAGCTGCTTTCCCAAGTGTATTAGCAGGGAGCTGGATGGGAAGTGGAACAGCCAGGACTTAAAATGGAACCCACGTGGGTTACTGGTGTGTAGGTGGCAGCTTAAACTGCTAGGCCACATGGCTGGCCCCTTGGAATATACTCTTTTAATTTGGAATTATTGCCTGTAACATGGTGACACTATATTGTGGACTTTTAGCACCATGGTTTCTCAAGAAGTATATATGACTTGTCTTCAGTCACATTTATACCTTTTGCTACCTGTTGGTGCTATTTTAACTTCTTCAGATGAAAGTAGTAGCAGTAATTTTCAAATTTATGTGGTGAAGTATGTTTGGCCTATAGAATATTCAATTATTAATTACTAATACTAATATAATTAATGCCTCAGGGCAATATTTATTGGTTAGTCCATTGGGAATTATTTTTAATGACTATTCAATATGCAATGAATAGGTAAACTAAATTTGAAACGAAACATAACATTTTATTTTGTAAACACATGCAATTATGTGTCAATCAAAAAATAAAAGTAAAATTAGAAATATTTCTTATCACAGCCACATACTACCTCTGAAAACTCAGGCAAACCAAATTATTTGAGTCCTGGTTAGCTCACCTATAAGGCAAAGACAATAATAAGAAATACCTATTTCATAGGCTGTTTTTTTTTTAATAAATGATATATATTGGGTCTAGTGTAGTATCTAGCACAAAGAAAACTACTAAACAACAGGGGAACTATTTTTTTTTCTCCAGCCACTTAGAATAAATAGCTAGTTACCAGCAGAGTCTCGTAACAAGAGTCCATTTTAAATAATATCCCAGCAACGAGTCATATATTCAGCTAAATTTTCTTAAACATTACTGCGGAAATAAAGAAAATGCACTTGCCTCAATTTTGAAAAAGTGTAACATAACCACATAATTGAGCCACATTTATTATACTGTTGTAGTATAGCAAGGAACCGGTTTATAATGTTTATCCTTTAAGTTTATAGTAAATGATTTATCAACATAGAATCCCCTTTGTCACCTCCAAGTGTTCACAGACCTGAAAATTTCATAGAGAAGGGGACAAAGATTTATTGCATGAATCAGAAACAAAGACAAAGCAACCTGATGGAAATATTTGTTGGCGTGATTACTGAGCGTTCAGCCAGCTGTGGAATTAGAAAACTATATCACAATATATGAGATGAGGTTGTGGGCAGGGAAATGTGTTCTTTTCTTGTATTTTTTTTGTTTGTTCGTTTGTAATAGGATGTTTTAGGTAAATCACTCCATCAATTATTTTAAAATAAGCAATGCAATTCTAATTAAAACTGAAGCTATAGTTCTGTAATTTTAGCCAATTTGAAGGTGTTTTTTGATTCTGGTAGCTGCAAAATAGCAGCATCTGGAATTTCAGTGACCTCACAGGAATTACAGAAGCAAAGGGAGATGTCACTTTGCTGAAATTCAGCAAGAAACTAATAATGCTGTAGGGAAAGTGTGATAGACTGTACAGTCCTTTAGAACACTTCAATCGCAATGTGATTTTCCTTCAGTGACTTTGAAAGAGAAATAAGCAATTCAGATAATCTTCCATAGAAATTTTTGTCAGTTCTAATTGACTCATATAATGCTTTGTATAATATGTGATAATGCATAATTAGTTCTGTGACTTAACTCTAGATAGAAATACATTCCTTAAAGCAGTGACACACTCAACGTAAGAAAATTGCATTCTTCCTGAATTACCAGACTTGCTCTTTGTCAAAGTTGTTTTCTCTTAAGGATTACTAGTTTCCACATACTCTTTGGCAATATCAGCTGAAGTAGAATAGTGGCCTGGACTTAGAAATAAGAAAATGGTTTCATTTGCAGATTGGACAAAAATTGGTTGTGTGACTCCATGCAAGTAACTTTATCTGAGTGTGTTTTAGTTTTTTAAGGAAAATGGACTGGAGCCTCCTAAGATTCATAAAATGTGAAAAGAAAAATGGTTCATAATCTACAGATAGAGAAATTTGTTTTACAAATCAAATATTAGATTCCCAGAGGGATTTAGTGTTTTGCCTGATCAAGTTAGGGAAAAAATGAAAAATAAAACACAGATGCTGTGGTTTTTAAACCAATGCCTGAGTCTACATTGCAGAACTTTGCATGTTTTTCTATTAGTCAAAAACTAGGCTGCTTGTTCTCAGGTATATACTAGTTTAAAGTAAAGAAACTTTATTTGATAAATCATTGTACCAGTAGGAGTAACACACGACATATTTAGCAATGTATGGGATCAGAACAGATCCTTTCCAAAGTGTAAGAACAGTAAATTTCTTACGTCTCTGATTCACCAGCCATGATTCTATAGTTACTGGCTTATGTGACAGTATGGCACCACCTATGGGTAGACACACCTTGGAGGCACAAGACAGTCCTTAAGAGCCCGTGTGGAGGCATTTTGGTATCTTTAGCACCAATTCAGCTTTCTTGACTCAGTATATCACCTGAGTGTTGGAAGTGCTTTCAAATACATCTCAATTTTTGTTCTCACTTCAAAAAAATTATAACTTAATTGTTTTCATGTTTAAGGTAGACATTTAGAACATAAGTTGTTACAGAATACCATAATCATGAAGCCCTCCAGGTTTCCAAAATGCACCAAATTATGCCAGATAGCTATGGTATTTGGAATTCTTAAAATTTGCTTTTGAAATTGTCTATCTCTTCCTATCAGGGCTGTCACTTCTCATTTTTATCCTTGCACTTTCCTCTAGCAACAGCCCTCAAATTTCTCACAGACTGAACCTAATTTAAGTCTACTTGAAGCTGGAAAACCTGGCCAATTTCTTAGGAATATGTGTAAAATAATGATGAATACATTCCAAGTCATGGCCAGAGGAGCTATTTTATAAGTAAAGAGAAAAAAATTTTAGTTTTCCACCTCGTGACACATATTGGGTTACTTCACAGTCCTTTCAAATATGAAGAGTATTCTATTTTAATTCATATTAATCACTGAATAAGTGATCTATTATATTCCATATTACTATAGAGGTTGCATATCAAGAGCCTACAAACCAAACCCAGTTCACTGTTGTGTATGAGTAACCCGAAAAATATTGGCTATGGCATTATTTTAAAATTGTGATTGGCAGTCAACATTTAAAAATCAGAATATTTCAAATGTAAAGCTGAATATCTAGGTTCTCTTGTAAATCAGATAGCCTGACATGTTTGGATCTGTCAGTATTAACATGAACATAATAGGGGTGAGTTAATTGGCAGCTTTTTTCTTCAGCTGCTATTATTAGTGAAGTCCTCAGAGTGTCCCCTTACTTAGAAATAGGGCTATCACAGATAATAAGGTAAGATGAGGTCTTATTGGGAGTGGGTGTGGCAGGTTGGACCCTAACTGCATCTTGAGTGGTATCCTAATAAGTAGAATTTTATGTGAAGAGACTGAGAAACACAGAGAGAAAGGGCTATGTGAAGATGGATGCAGAGATTAGTCAAGCAGCCACAACCAAGGAACTTATGGGACCAAAAGAAGCTTGAAGAAGGAAAGATCCATTCCAACCTTAGTAGGAGTGGGCCCTGCCAAAACATTGATTTTGGGTTTATAACGTCCAGAAGTAAGAAAAAATAGATCGATATTTAAAGCAACCCAGTTTGTGATGCTCTTTTATAGAAGGGTTGATAAATTAATACAGATGGAATTTACAGGCTGGCGTTTCTGACAATATAATTGGCTAGATGATAAAAATTTCTCCACAAAGTCAATTAAGTGTATAGTATCTAAAATTATATTTTTGCCTACTTAGGCCACAGAGAGATAAGAGACAAGATGATGAATATGCAAAAGACAAGAAAAAAAAACCATGAGCCTTCCAAAAAAAGACCTTTTATCATCAAATACTTGAGTACAATCAGTCTTTCCACCAGCATAGGAGACAAAAAGACTGAGATCCAAGAAAATGAAAGATAAATGCCAAAACAATAACAACAACCACAAAGCCCTGACCTGAGAATTTCAAACAGTAGGCCTATTACTTTCCTGAGTCAAAGCTTTTAATTTAAACTTTCCAGAAAGCTAAGAAATATGCAACATAAATGATCACATTCTGAGGAAACTCTTGGATCAATAGCAAAACCTCTCTATTCCTCAACTCAGTTCTTGGAAGATTCCAGTAAAGAAAAATATAAATATATGAATACACGCACACACACACACACACACACATATATATATATATATATAAACTAGGAATACAGATCATGTGGTTAGCTCCATTAAATGTAAAGCTTTTCCAATGAAAACAAAAAAGACAATGCCACAGAAATTCCATAATATTTAGGTCCAATGCCCTAATAATAATTTAGCTTAAAGTAGTAATGGCAGCATTGCACCTTCAAGAATTGCAGATAGTAGAAGTATCAGACTGGTTATCAATTGTCTTTAAAATACTTAAAGAAGAATCAAAAAGGAAGAATATTCATGCAACAAAACACATTTATTTCACTTTAATATCTTTTGAGAACCAATTATGTCATATATTTTTTATTAAGGATATGAAAATTAACCACTACTCCATAATCACCATCTTTATGGAATTTATAATCTAGAAGTAAGTGACCAATATAAAGCAAAATACGTACAATGATAAAGTGCCATATGGGTAAAAGTGAAGCATGGAAGTGGACAGGAATCTCTAAGTGACAGTGTGGTTTCAGTGTTACATTTTGTATCAGGGAAACCTTCACTAAGAAAAGGCTAATGGAATCTGATGGAGATGAGCGAGCAAGGAGAATGTTCCAGGCAGAGTGAATCAGAAGTGCCACAGCCTAGAGGTGCTATATGTGCAAAGACTAAGGAAGCTGGTCGAGCTGAGTAAAACTGAGTGATACAAGGTATATTTGGGGTAGTAAAATATGGGGTTCAAGAGGTAATGCTAGGGCAAAAAAGGTAAGAAAACATATGATACCAAAAACTGCCAGAAAGTTATTAAATGTAGAACAAAATTATGATTTCAGAAAACAAAGCATGCACTTGCTAAATATAAATATTAATTGGTTCATATAACTGCAGAACAGGCAAAGCTGAAGAGATAGTTAGGGAACTGAAAGAGTGCACTGAGAAAATTAACCAGAAAATATTACCCAGAAAAAAAGTGAAGAAAAATATGAAATCCAGGTCAAAATGTTTTAATTATTATAGAGAAGTCTCACCTATGTCTAATGGAGGTTTCTGAAGTGGAGAACCTGATTGAGAGAGGCAATATTTGCATTTATACTAAATTCAAATTTTGTAGAGTTTTCAAATGACACTAACTTTGAGATTTTCAGTAATCCTAAGTACAATAAATGGAATTAAACACATAATTTTCCATAATATAAATTGCAGAATATCAAACCAAAAGAAAATCTACAAAATAGTCAGAAAATAGAGAAAACTTAGATACAACAAATGCTGTTTGTTATAAGCCTGCTATCTTGCCTGACTCTTTCATTTAGTTTGACTAAAGACTTCCTTATAGGCATTTGAAATTGTGACACTTTCAGGACTAAGTTAGAATTTTGTAGTCCTAATCGACATACATTAACTCTTTTTTTTTCTTTTTTTTTATACAGAAGATCAGTTTAGTATATATTAGGTAAAGATTTCAACAGTTTGCCCCATATAGCAACACAAAGTGAAAAAACTACCGTTGGAGTACTAGTTATAGCATTAAATAACAGTGTACAGCACATTAAAGACAGAGATCCTACATAATATTTTTTTTAATTAATTAATTTTCTAGGCCATTTCCAATTTAACACCAGGTTGTTTTTTTTTTTTTTTCATTTCCAATTATCTTTATATACAGAAGATCGATTCAGTATATAATTAGTAAAGACCTCATCAGTTTGTACCCACGCAGAAACACAAAGTGTAAAAATACTGTTTTAGTACTAGTTATAGCATCACTTCACATTAGACAACACATTAAGGACAGATCCCACATGAGACGTAAGTACACAGTGACTCCTGCTGCTGACTTAACAATTTGACACTCCTGTTCATGGCGTCAGTAATCTCCCTAGGCTCTAGTCATGAGTTGCCAGGGCTATGGAAACCTTTAGAGTTCGCCGACTTTGATCTTATTCCGATAGGGTCATAGTCAAAATGGAAGTTCTCGCCTCCCTTCGGAGAAAGGTACCTCCTTCTTTGATGGCCCTATTCTTTCCACTGGGATCTCACTCACAGAGATCTTTCATTTAGGTTTTTTTTTTTTTTTTTTTTCCCATGGTATCTTGGCTTTCCATGCCTACAATACTCTCATGGACTCTTCAGCCAGATCCCAATGCCTTAAGGGCTGATTCTGAGGCCAGAATGTTGTTTAGGACATCTGCCATTCTATGAGTCTGCTGTGTATCCCATTTCCCATGTTGGATCCTTCTCTCCCTTTTTGATTCTATCAGTTAGTATTAGCAGACACTTGTCTTGTTTGTGTGATCCCTTTGACTCTTAGACCTATCAGAGCCATCAATTGTGAACTGAAATTTATCACTTGGACTAGTGAGATTGATGGGATTGTATTGGAATCCCCTGGCACATTTCTAACTCCATCATTTGGGGCAAGTCCGATTGAGCATGTCCCAAATTGTACATATCCTCCCTCTCTTTTCCACTCTTAAATTTAACAGGGATCACTTTTCAGTTAAAATTTAAACACCTAAGAATAATTGTGTGTTAATTACAGAGTTCAACCACTAGTATTAAAACAACAACAACAACAACAAATACTAAAAAGGATAAAGTATTACATTGTACATCTAGAGTCAGGACAAGAGCTGATCAGTTTATTGTTTCTTGTAGTGTCCATTTCACTTAACAGGTTTCCCCTTTGGTGCTCATTTGTCACCGATCAGGGAAAACAAATGAAATTTGTCTCTTTGGGACTGGCTTAATTCACTCAGCATGATGTTTTCCAGATTCCTCCATCTTGTTGCAAATGACTGGGTTTTGTTGTTTCTTACTGCTGTATAGTATTCTATGGAGTACATGTCCCATAATTTCTTTATCCAGTCAACTGTTAATGGGCATTTGGGTTGGTTCCAGGTCTTAGCTATTGTGAATTGAGCTGCAATAAACATTAATGTGCATATGGCTTTTTTATTTGCCAAATTAATTTCCTTTGGGTAAATTCCAAGGAGTGGGATGGCTGGGTTGTATGGTAGGGTTATGTTCAGGTTTCTGAGGAATCTCCAGACTGACTTCCATAATGGCTTAACCAGTTTGCATTCCCACCAACAGTGGGTTAGTGTCCCTTTTTCCCCACATCCTCTCCAGCATCTGCTGTTGGTAGATTTCTGAATGTGAGCCATTCTCACCGGGGTGAGGTGGAACCTCATTGTGGTTTTGATTTGCATTTCTCTGATTGCTAGTGATATTGAACATTTTTTCATGTGTCTGTTGGCCATTTGGATTTCCTCTTTTGAAAAATGTCTATTGAGGTCCTTGGCCCATCTCTTAAGTGGGTTGTTTGTTTTGTTGTTGTAGATTTTCTTGATTTCTTTGTAGATTCTGGTTATCAACCCTTTATCTGTAGTGACATACATTAACTCTTTACCTTATATGAAATGTTGATCATAAGACACTTGTTCAGAGAAGGAAAATAGAAATCAGTGGAGAAAGGAAGTCCAGGCTATTCTAGGTGAGTGACCTTCCAGGTGGGAAAAACGAATAGGGTGATTTTGTTCAGGTACATTTATGTGATTATATAAATTCATGATTGTTCTCTTGGTAGAGAAAATAAAGCCAAAAAATAATTAGGGCTTTTTCCAAAATTAGAAGACACAATTTTTTAAACAAATGGTAAACATCCACTTTCAACATTGTTCATTGGTCTAAAATGAATTATTTCACTAAATGCTTCTGTTATAGAATTTAATATGCTGTGTCTGACTTCAGCAAGGGAAAGAGCAGCAGTAGGAGATCTATTATTTATAGAGTATGTGATCTTGGGAACTGGCCAGACAAGTTGGAAATGTGTGGAACATGCTGTCAGGAAGGATAGGCCAGGAATTCTGGGTCACAGACTGAGGCTGTGGTCCACAGGCAGAGTTCCCTCTTCAGGGAAGCTTTGGGTCTTTCTCTTTAAGGAGTATTGCTTAACTGGGTACCTGCTAGGGAACAGGCAACAGAGACCTTAATGTGAAGATGGTCAGGGGCCAGGCCTCTTGAGAACTGGGGCTTCAAGCTGCGAGCAGCATGTCCTTCCAATTCTTCCACTTAGAATTCACTTACACTGTTTGATAATTTCAAGGTAAGGAGCACAGACCATTAAATCCAAACACAAGCTCCTCTTTAGTACTGATCAGACCATGAAGTCCGAGCTGGCTCCTGAGAGGCACATTACATGCATTCTAGCGGGTAGGACACCCCGAGGAGGAAGCATGTTCTCCTGTACTTAAAGCCCGTGCCATCACAGTGCGCCGGCTCTGCAGGAAGGCAGGGCTGCTAATGACTCAGTAGTAAGTCCAGTTACTTCAGGTAGAGACAGGACAGCTAGGAGATCAATATCAGTCTTCATCTCCCTTTTCTTCAATTGTTTATTCATGTGTATTCATTAACTAACAACTATATAGGTTTTACAACACTGCAACATACTACTTTTTTTTCTAGTTTTTAGGGATGCAACTATACACAATATGTAATTTCTTCATTAGAGAATCTTACTCTTTAACATAATGCTATTTTTCCCTGACAGTACTTGTTATACTTAGCCAATCATTTCAATGCTTATTTAATATAAAATATACACTGATTTTGATAGGTTGAATGTGAGAATATGAATGAAAAAGTATAGATAACCTTAAAATTAACCTTAACTTTCTTAATTTGTTTCAGCACTGCAGGAAAGCATTAATTCAAGCTGTTCATTTTCTTTCCTATATATAATATTAAATTCACATTTATGTAATTATGTCATAAACAAATTATGGAAAGACATTATATTTTGAGATTTAAAATAAGGAAGTCTACATTTAAAATAACAATAAACGTTCTCAACTTTTAATGTCATCTATGTGGTCTTACATTATGGTACTTTAAGAATTTCATGGAATGGACCTCATTTCTTGCTGAACTGTGCTCTTTTTACTTTTTTATTTGTGGAACTATTATTTAATGCATCATTAGGCATTTGACTGTAACATAAAATAAAAATGTGTTATTTCAAAACTTAAAAGGAAGGAAGAAAGAAGGAGGGAAGGAGAGAAGGAGTGAGGAAGGAAAGAATATTCTTATAATTGTATCTATGAACTACATTAAATCTGTTCTCACTATGAGAAACAGTGACTTACTTGATCAGCCCTTGTTCTGATTGTTGATGTACAATGTAACACTTTATCCCTTTTAGTATTTTTTTGTTGTTGTTCTAGTACTATTGGTTGAACTCTGTAATTAACACACAATTATTCTTAGGTGTTTAAATTTTAACTGAAAAGTGATCCCTGTTAAATTTAAGAGTGGGAATAAGAGACGGAGAAGATGTACAATTTGGGACATGCTCAATCAGACTTGCCCCAAATGATGGAGTTAGAAATGTGCCAGGGGATTCCAATACAATCCCATCAAGATGGCATGTACCAATGCCATCTCACTAGTCCAAGTGATAAATTTCAGTTCACAATTGATGGCTCTGATAGGTCTAAGAGTCAAAGGGATCACACAAACAAGACAAGTGTCTGCTAATACTAACTGATAGAATCAAAAAGGGAGAGAAGGATCCAACATGGGAAATGGGATACACAGCAGACTCATAGAATGGCAGATGTCCTAAACAACACTCTGGCCTCAGAATCAGCCCTTAAGGCAATGGGATCTGGCTGAAGAGCCCATGAGAGTATTGTAGGCATGGAAAGCCAAGACACTCTGAAAAAAAAAAAAAAAACCTAAAGAGTGGGATCCCAATAGAAAAAATGGGGCCATCAAAGAAGGAGGTACCTTTCTCTGAAGGGAGGAGAGAACTTCCACTTTGACTGTGACCCTATCGGAATAAGATCAAAGTCAGTGAACTCAAAAGGCTTCCATAGCCTTGGCAACTCATGACTAGAGCCTAGGGAGATTATTGACACCATAAACAAGAGTGTCAAATTGTTAAGTCAACAACAAGAGTCACTGTGTACTTACGTCTCATGTGGGATCTGTCCTTAATGTGTTGTCCAATGTGAAGTAACTAGTACTGAAACTGTATTTTTACACTTTGTGTTTCTGTGTGGGTGCAAACTGATGAAATCTTTACTTAATATGTACTAAATCAATCTTCTGTATATAAAGATAATTGAAAATGAATCTTGATGTGAATGGAATGGGAGAGGGGGAGGGAGATAGGAGGGGTGCAAGTGGGAGGGAAATTATGGGGGGGGGGAAGCCATTGTAATCCATAAACTGTGCTTTGGAAATTTATATTTACTAAATAAAAGTAAAAAAAAAAAAAGCAAGATGCATTAACAACCATCTAACTTATGAGGTGGCATGAGGCTAAATTCAGCTTTAATAAGAATGAAATTCATCATTCATGTTTGCATGCTTAAGTACACCTTTATGTATTTTTTTTTTTTGACAGGCAGAGTGGATAGTGAGAGAGAGAGAGACAGCGAGAAAGGTCTTCCTTTTTGCCGTTGGTTCACCCTCCAATGGCCGCTGCAGCCAGCGCACTGCAGCCGGCGCATCGCGCTGATCCGAAGCCAGGAGCCAGGTGCTTCTCCTGGTCTCCCATGCGGGTGCAGGGCCCAAGCACTTGGACCATCCTCCACTCCCTCCCGGGCCATAGCAGAAGCTGGCCTGGAAGAGGGGCAACTGGGATAGAATCCGGCACCCCAACCGGGACTAGAACCTGGTGTGCCGGTGCCGCAAGGCGGAGGATTAGCCTGTTGAGCCACGGCGCCAGCCAGTACACCTTTATGTATATCAATCTACCTCCTCAATAATCAAAATTAAAATTTGTACAGGGTAGCATTTACAACCAACTAATTTTTAACAAAGGAGTTAAAAAAATCAATCCCTGGAGAAAAGACAGTCTCTTTAACAAAATGTGCTGGGAGAATTGTATCTCCACATGCAGAAATATGAAACCAGACACCTACTGTACACGATCTACAAAAACCAACACAAAAATGGATCAAAGATCTAAATCTGTGACCCAATACCAGCAAATTAATAGAGAAGTACACTGGGGAATCTCTACATGATATTGGCATAGGCAAAGACTTCTTGGAAAAGATCTCAGAAGCGGCCAGTCCCATGGCTTAACAGGCTAATCCTCTGCCTTGTGGCCGGCACATCAGGTTCTAGTCCCGGTTGGGGTGCCAGATTCTGTCCTGGTTGCCGCTCTTCCAGGCCAGCTCTCTGCTATGGCCCAGGATGGCAGTGGAGGGTGGCCCAAGTCCTTGGGCCCTGCACCCCATGGGAGACCAGGAGAAGCATCTGGCTCCTGGCTTTGGATCAGCATGATGCACCGGCCGCAGCGGCCATTGGAGGGTGAACCAATGGCAAAAAGGAAGACCTTTCTCTTTGTCTCTCTCTCTCACTGTCTAACTCTACCTGTCAAAATAACTAAATAAAAAAAAAAAGATTAAATAAATAAATTACTTCAACATAACAATGGAAGTAAACTACGTTTATTTTGGTGACCATAAATTTTGAGATCCATATGTAATTTTTCACAATATACATTTCCATAACTTTTTGATATACCCTAATATTAGATAGATTATGCTTGATTATGACTCATGTAAGCCTTTAGTATCAGGAGCTTAGATAAATTGGAAGTTCTTTTTTTAACATGACAATAACTCCAGAGATAAGCAGATGCTACCATTGTTTCAGTAGCATAATAGTTTGGGAGCCAGGACTACTGAGGTTCTAGCAGCCCATCCTTTTTGAGTTGCTTCATGTTAATGCAGTTGCAGACATTGTATCACTAAGGTGGTGAGACTTTGCTCAATGTGAGTTCTTATTGTTGCTAAACAATTCTGAGAAAAAAACATGCCTATTTGTTTTGTCCTCGCTAATTCTAAAATGAAACATATATCCTCATATCTATGCTAAATAATCTGAGGACTTGGCAAAAAACTGTTTGTTTCAGTAAATACACATTCCTTGATAAGCTTACTTATTGAGACTAATTGTTCTTATCAGTGATTACTGCAGCACTCTCACTTTATGGTGCTATCAATTCAAAAGCATTAGGTTATATTTGCTGCCTAATACACTTCACTTCCTTGTGTTACAATGTATACCTTGATAATCTCCATATCAAATTGTAAAGCTCTGAAAATAACCTTTTCTAACTTCCCACTTCTGAAACACTAGTAAGAATTCTTGAAAGTAGCATTTTCTTTCACCGCAGGGTGATCAGCAGGTTTTTTTTTTTTTAATCATTCTTTGGAATGGACACACAAAAAAGGGAATAAATAAATCATCCACACATCCAGGCCATAGCTGGCGCATAGCTGATAAAACTGCTGCCTGCAGGGGCCGGTGTTGTGGCTCATTTGGTTAATCCTCCACCTGCAGCACCAGCATCCCACATGGGCACCGGGTTCTAATCCTGGTTGCCCCTCTTCCATCCAGCTCTCTGCTGTGGCCCAGGAATGCAGTGGAGGATGGCCCAAGTCCATTTGGCCCCTGCACCCGGGTGGGAGACCCAGAGGAAGCCCCTGGCTCCTGGCTTCGGATCGGCACAGCGCTGGCCGTAGTGGCCATTTGGGGGGTGAACCAACAGAAGGAAGACCTTTCTCTCTGTCTCTCTCTCTCACTGTCTATAACTCTACCTGACAAATAAAATTAAAAAAATAAATAAATAAACTGCTGTCTGTGGTGCCAGAATCCCATATGGGCACCGGTTCCAGCCCTGGCTGTTCCACTCCCAATCCAGCTAGCTGCTGGTGGCCTGGGAAATCAATGGAAGGTGACCCAAGTCCTTGGGTCCCCACAGCCACACGGGAAACGTAAAAGAAACTCCTGACTCCTGACTTTGGATAGCCTCAGCTCTTGCCCTTGTGGGTATTTGGGGAATGAACCAGCTTATGGAACATATCTCCCTCTCTCTCCCCCTCTCCCTCTCTCTCTCTGGCTCTGCCTCTTCTGTAACTCTGCCTTCCAAATAAATAAATGAATCCTTAAAAAAAATCAGCCATACAGGCCCCATTTATAAGGAAATCAAGTGCGCTAGGAATCAGTATGCTAGACTTTTCATTTAGGTCTCACTGAAGAATCAGTTACCTACTTTTTTTTTTTTTTTGACAGGTTGAGTGGAGAGAGAGAGAGAGAGAGAGAGAGAGAGAGAGAGAGAGAAAGGTTTTCCTTTTCTGTTGGCTCATGCCCCAATGGCTGCTGCAGCCAGCTCACGGCGCTGATCCAAAGCCAGGAGCCAGGTGCTTCTCCTGGTCTCCCATGCGGGTGCAGGGCCCAAGCACTTGGGCCATCCTCCACTGCACTCCCAGGCCACAGCAGAGAGCTGGCCTGGAAGAGGAGCAACTGGGACAGAACCCGGTGCCCCGACCGGGACTAGAACCCGATGTGCCAGTGCCGCAGGTGGAAGATTAGCCTATGGAGCTGCGGCACCAGCCTATTTCTACATCTTCATCGAAAGTTATGGTGAATTATTTAGAAGACTGTGGAAGAGGCATAACTGATTCCTGGATAGTCAACTAAAGCATGAGTATCTTTTCCAGTATAATCAAAAACGCTATTTATAAGAACAGAGAAATGCCTAAAGGTCCAGATCTTTTTTGAAGAATGTAACAGAATGTGAAGGTGGATAGACTTGTAAATGGGAGCCAAGCTCTGACCCACCTATGTAAATATAATATAAATAGCCTAATCAGAGAGCTGATCAAAGAGAAGGAATAAAATATATGTGTTCTGCATCATGAAAATAATAACTTCTCAGTAAAGATAAAAGCCTAACAGACCCCTTCTTTTCTGCTTATATGTAACATTTTTGAGAATCATTGTTTTTCCTTGAGTCAGTATGTGTATGAGTGTGTGTGTGTGCACACAATTATTTGGTTCCTGGGTTCTGCACTGAATAATTGAAAAAAGAAAATGTCCCTGATATTCTTGAAATTTTGAGAGGTAGATAGATTGGAAGCAGATCCTGTCTGGGTCATGGAAGGCTCCAACAGAAATTACTGTATGTCATACTATGGATTTTTTCTCTTTCTCTCCATTAGTCATTTACCCAAACATTCATTCTGCCTTCCTCATTTCAGTTACAAGTACACTCTGGGAAATTCTTCCTAAAGAAAAATTCCAATTTTCCAGTGCAGAGATGAGTGCTCTGCATTGTAGACCAGTGTGTGACGATTTCATTGGGGTAATTGGTAGAGGAAAATACAATGGAGGAGCGAGAACAGGGAATTCAATAGCCAAGTAGTTAGGGGCATCCACAGGAGGACCAACTGGCTAATTGTCGTAAGTCACAACAGGCATAGAAATATTTATGGTACAAGTTTACTGAAGACTTGAAGTAATGAAGGTAATTATACCATGGGAAATGAAACATTTTAACAATTTCAAGTAACATGTAAAATCTTAGGAAAAAGGAATAGTAAAACAGATGTGCATATTAATAAAGGAAAGATGACTGTGTCCAGCTATTCCAGGAAAATTAGAAGGCAGAACATTGCATAAATGGAAGGTGAAATGAGATGAACACTTAGTGACAACTAGCAAGATTGAATGGTCTGCTTTCGGGGCCAGCACGGTGGCACACTAGGTTAATCTTCTGCCTGCGGCGCCAGCATCCCATATGGGCTCCGGGTTCTAGCCCCGGATGCTCCTCTTCCAGTCCAGCTCTCTGCTGTTGCCTGGGAAGGCAGTGGAGGTTGGCACAAGTGCTTGGGTGCCTGTACTCGCGTGGGAGACCAGGAAAGAAGCTCCTGGCTCCTGGCTTTGGATCAGCATAGCTCTGGCCATGGTGGCCATTTGGGGAGTGAATCAACAGAAGGAAGACCTTTCTCTCTGTCTCTCTCTCACTGTCTATAACTCTGCCTGTCAAACAAATAAATTAAAAAACTAAAAAAAAAAAAAAAGAAATGTCTTCTTTTGTTCATTTGCTTGAGGAAGGAGGAAGGAAATGAAAGGAAACTGAGTTGAAATGAGTACTTTTCTACCAATTCTGTCATATTGCTGTGCAGAATTTGATGGGCTTCCCAAAACATATCCTGTAAATTATTAATCTGAGTCTCACACAGTGAGGCTGTATGTGAGCTATATGCTAGAAGCCCAGATTTGCTCATATAAGATTTAGTGATTCTTGCCTTTTCTCCTTTGAAAACTCTATATGCTAGATTTTTAAATTTTTTAGTTATTTATATGAAGACAGAGTTCCCATTCACTGAACCTCCTGTGTATTTTCAATGACTGAGATTGGCTTCTGATGAATTCTGGAGCCAGGGACTCAATCCAGGTTTCTTGTGTGAGGAGTGGAACTGAATTACTTAAGCCAACATTACTGCCATCCACAGTTGGATGTTGAAGTCAGGAGCCAGAGCCTGGTGTTGAACCCAGGCGCTCTGACATGAGATGAGGTTGCCTTATCCAGCATCTTAACTACTAAGTTAAACTTCTGAATTTCTATACCACTTTTTATGAATTCATTCATGTGATTTATATTGTATGCATTATTTAAGAAGACTTTCCTAATAGCCTTACCTTTTCAAAAGCAAGATTTTTTATTTTCTTTGAATATAGTTTGGTAGTAAACACAACGTTGAAACATTTTTCTAAATAAATAAAGTTTGACCTGCTTCACCACAGTGCCAGCCCCTTAAATAAGTGAAATAATATTTAATATTTTTGAAGATATACTGAGTGTATTTGGCATGCCTGCAACATACCTTATAATTTTTCCAATAAGAAAAAAAGTGTTTCTAAAAGTGGTAGTTCATGGTAAAAATAGATAACATGATTATGTATAAAGGTGTATTTTGTTCTTTCACAGGCATTGAGATGAAAACGGTAGACATGACTATGCATGGGAAAATAGGGGGAATATAACAATCAGAAATATGTTTAAATTTTCTTCAAATACATACTAATAAAATTTCAGCAATTTTCCTGGGAGAAAATTAATCAATTAATAAATCAAGAAATTTAACTAATCAAAAATTAATTAATTAATTAAACCACTGTAGTTTTCTAAATATAGGACTTAACTTGCATAAGGAGGAGTAGTTTTAATGATATATTTGGAATAATGATATTGCTTGAGAATTATGATAGCTTCAATCCAAATACCATATGTAAAATATCTCACTTATTTTGCCCAACAATTAAATTTCCTCACTTGTAAGCTGCTTTTAGATGCTAATCTTAGAATATGTTGTTAAATAATTTCTGTAAAGATTGCTTGCAAAGATCATAAAAAATTCCATTGTTGTACTGCTGCAAATAGAGGCCATTTAATGGGTCCTGTGCTTGCCCAGTGTACATTTGTTTATCATTTCTGACTCTGTTATATATATATATATTATTAATATAAAGAACAGACTTCACAAATTTCAAAGAAACAATTCTTGTATTCAAAGGATCTATCTATCTATCTGTCTGTCTATTTGAAACGCAGAGTCATATATATATATATATATATATATATATATATATATATATATATTCCATCCTCTCGTTCACCCCTAAAATAGCCAGAATGGCTGGAACTGAGCCAGGGAGTAGCCAGGAGCCAGCAACTTCATCCTGGTCTCCCATGTGGGTGGCAGGGCCCAATGATTTGGACAATCTTCTGCTGTTTTTTCCAGGCACATTAGCAGGGAACTAGTCTGGAAGTGGAACTGCTAAGGACTTGAATTGGTGCCCATATGGGATGTCGGCATCACAGGCTGTGACATAACACTGACCCCTCAAAGATACAATTCTAAGACTATAATGATCCTTCCATCCCCCCTCTTTCTTGCTTTCTTTTATTTGTGTTTTAATTTTTGCATTAACATATTTTCAATTTACTTTACAATCATAGGCCTAATACTCCACTAAATATCGTGTTCAACATGTAAAAAGTGGAAAGACCATTGTTCCTTAGGAATGCAGCCAATGGCTATACTTAATAATCAGATTGTAAGATATCAATTTCACTCTTATACAGGCAAGGAATCTTTGTACTCTTTATGTTAGTTACCACAAATCAGAAAAAACAATCTTATATTTGCTTTTTTGGGTCCTATTTCACTAATAAAAAAGGGTGATATTAATGTAATTTCCTATAATTACATTCATTTTGTTGCAAAAGATAGGATTTCATTTTTATGGACTTATTTTTAATAATAAGGATCCACTTGCTTTTTCCCCCCAGCATAATTTTTCTACGTGGCACAGTGCCAACTTGGTACTTTGTAGCTTCTGATGACATAAGAGAGTAAGATCTTCAGGAGTGACTGCATTTAATTAAGTTCTGTCCAGAGCAAGTAAGTAGCAGGGTAATTAACTGCTATTTGCAGCCATTGAACTACTCTTGTCAAGAGACTCTTCCTGGAAGAGATTTGCTGCTAACTTCATAGTCACCAGAATCCATTCTGATTTCCAAACACAACATAGGCTAAAGTTCACCATTTTTAAAGCTTTGTAACACTGAGACCCTCATATATGAATTGTCAGACTAAAGAATCTGAAAAGAAACTTACAAGAATCCTTTTGCCCATGGAAATGACAGTAATTATGTGCACACTAAGAATGATTATGTATATCACAATATTTAAATGTATGTATACATTTAATAAGCAAAAGGAGCATGTTCCAGGCAATGCTACACTTTTTTTTTAAAGTTTCCCTGAAAAATACAAAGAGCAAGGTAGCAAGAAAAATAGAACTGTTTACTATTGAGAATATTTTTAAAAAAATCACAGAACATGCTTATAAGTAAGTTCATTTTCTGCTATTAAACATTTATCATGCACACATAATCAGTGCAGTTATCTCTCAGGAACCCTTATTAAATGAAAAAATGAATACTGAAAATACCATAATTAAACACTATTTTAATTGTGAAAAAATAGAAAGCGGTGATACTAATGTAATAGTCCTAATTGTATCTCCAATCATAATGCTGTAATCAGCTTTCAACCATGTGCATGAATAACGCATGGATTTGGGTTATGATTAGTAATTTAGAATATGTAAGGATAAGATTATATCAAAAACAAAATAGAAAGCATGAGTACTAAGTGGAAAAAAGAGATCATGAACAACAAACATACATTGATAATAATTGTCCTTTTCTATTCATGCCAGAGTCTTATTTATTGTCCACACAAATACAAATTTGTAATAACATCTTCTGAAATCCAACCTAGTTTTAGGAAATTTATCTGCAGTGCTCATCTAACACTTAAGAGTATCTAATTTTACTTTTCTTGATTATCTTATTAATAATATCTAAATCAAGTATTATACTAGTATTCAACAAGGTTGTTAAGTATGTGAACTATCATTAGAGACAACCAATGAATTTGGGAGAAATTTTATGTTGGTGTGTTAGTTTATTGTGGTGTTGCTGTTGTTTGCCTGGTTTCAGTTGGAGTAAATGACTCTTTCTCCATTTCCTACTGCTTCTGACTTACTGTCTCTGAAATGTTGGTATGCACAGTTGCATCTCAAACATTATGAGATCAAGTGCATTTCATGTTCTTTGACACAAGGTCTGCAAAGTTTTTTTGGGTTTTAGTTTTTGATGGGTAGATTTTTGACATCCTATTTTTGTCAAGGAGTCTATAAAGAAACACCATTGAGCCTGTCAGCTTCTTTGACAAGATAACTTGAAAGCAGAATTGTGTGAACTAGAGGAAAGTTTAGTTCACCCTAGCTCAGTGAATTTCACAAATAGTAGTTTAATCTGCACCGTGCCCAAGCTAGTGATAAGAGGAAGCTGAGTCAGCATTTGAATGAAATAAATCTTTTTGGTTTTTGTTCTTTTGTTTTCTGTTTTGACTAGTTTGAACTTTTTGAGTTGCTACTTAAGATTTCAATTTCCACACCTTTAAAAATCCTGAGTTTTCTTGGGCATAATTAGGATTATATTGTCACATCAAAGTTTTAGGGTATATTTCCTAATGTTTAATATAAAATCAAAGCAGGTTTCATATTTTAAAAAGAGGATTAACATTCAAAACTAACATCAACTTATGCACATTTCTAACCAAAGTCAATTATCTTCCCCCAAAATGCTTAATATATTAATGTTAAAGGTGTTGTAGCTATAGTTTTAGAGAGATATCCCTAAATTTTACACAATAAGTAGTACTGACTACTAGACAGCTACTGTCAGAGAATCTGTAATCACACAAACAAGATCTAAATCTCATATCTTAAATCTCATTAAATGCATAACATTGGATAATTTGTTTTTACTCTTTGATACGAAATGTCCTTACTGTTAAATTGAAATAAGGACACTTCTTTGATAGTATAGCTACAAGGATTTAAGGAATTAAGGTCTTTCAAAGTAGGAAAATCAAATCTGCTGTTAAAATAATAATGTTACTGACTGTATGTATGTTCTAAGGGGTTAGGAGGACACCATTGGTTATATGCAATTTTTTGGAGAAGGAATGCATTGTAATGGATATTTATGATATGAATTTGTGAGCACACAATGATAAAATTTTATATTCGTGTGATGTACTATTTGAATTTGGAAGACAGCAATTAAAGTGAAGATTTCTGGAAATAACAAAAGAGAGAAAATGAGAAAAGGATCTTTATAAAAGGACACAGAACTTTAAGTGAAAGTTCCAAGAGTAGTACAGGCCAAAGTGAAGACGTTCCAGTAAGAAACTCCCCATAGCACAAATGGCTGCGGGAAGTTAAACTCTCCGTATGGAAGACTGAATAGTTAGCTGATCTCTGCCATGAATTAGAATCTGCCAAGTAACCTTTATCTCATCAGTGAAATTTTCTTAACTGAAATGCCTTTTAAACATCAGGCAGTAAGGACTCAAAAACAACAATAATTGAGTAGCAAGAAAGGATAATCAAAAGAAAAATGGTAAACTAAGACAACAATTCAGTGAGAGCAAGAATTTCAAAAGAGGAAAAAGGGATACAAGAAGAATGTGCAATTAATGTGTAAAGCTATTCACCCATCCTTCCTCGTGTGCTCCTTGGAAATATTGGGACAGTTGCTTGTCTTCACAGAGCATCGATTATTTTGGGGTATACTGACAACAATATTAAAGAAAAGAGTGATTCTGGAAATGTGGTCGGTCATCTTGTTGATCCTCAGGTAACCTGTATAAACAGATGTTTCCTCTGCTTGAGAAATCCCATCAGTGGAACATTTACGTGTTTTTTTCTGGATGAATCTGCTTCGAAACCTGTACAATGTTAAATAATCACTTCTTAAATGAATCCCATGTTTGCATGTAGTAGACCTTAAAATATATTAGTTCTTTTCTCTTTCTCTTTGGGATATCAAGTTTCTTTGTGATATTGATGTTTCAAATAAAACAATAAAACATGGGGTGTTTCAAATAAAGTCTTATTTGAGTCTTGTTTTTTATTGAGTCAATTTATAAAACTGCAAACAAGTGAAAGAGAAAGGAAGAATTTCAAAAGATTAAATTAATAAAATTTGACAAGGAAAGAACTTTGGTAGAGTTCTTCATATTAGTCATAGTGTTCCAGGAAACTCGTCCTATGGAGCAAAGTGTAGGATTTGTACGGATCTTACTAAAGTAAACAGAAGGAAAAAAGGAGGCATGAGAAGTCAATGCTGGCTCTCAGACAATTTTTTTTTTAATTATGTTTGAATTAGACAAGGATATGAATGAGGTAGTACTTTAAATGTTTTGTTTCAGTAAAAGTTCGAGCTCATGGCTAATTTTAAAACAGTGAACAGTAAGACTAGTTTTATTTTTTTAAAGCAATAATAATGAAAGGAATTATAATTAGATTGCCGTTGGATTAACATAAACATTTATTAAGAAAATTCATTTTAAAAATATGTGAAAATAGTTAATGTATATGTTGATCATATACATTTCTTATTTTTTAATTTATTTGACAGGTAGAGTTATAGACAGTGAGAGAAAGATAGACAGAGAGAAAGGTCATCCTTCCATTGGTTCACTCCCCAGATGGCTGCAGTGGCAGAGCTGTGCCGATCCAAAGCCAGGAGCCAGGTGCTTCTTCCTGGTCTCCCATGTGGGTGCAGGGGCCCAAGCACTTGGGCCATCCTCCACTGCACTCCCGGGCCACAGCAGAGAGCTGGACTGGAAGAAGAGCAATCAGGACTAGCACCTAGCGCCCATATGGGATGCTGGCACAGCATGTGGAGGATTAACCAAGTGAGCAATGTGCCAGCCCCATATACATTTCTTATAAATACAAATAATTATCCTAGATTCATAAAATGATTTTTCCTTTCTGTTGTTTCCACTAGGATTTTTCTTTCTTCATCTTTCCATTTTCCCTAAATCTTTTTTCAGGGTCACTGACGTTATTCTTACCTTATTCACTTCCTCTTCTTTCCTATGAAGCCAAGAATTAGAATTATTTTCTCTAAATTATATATTTTATTTCTTAGATACAAATCTGTTATCTTCATTTGTGAGGAAAGTAAGTAATTAATCTGGTTTATTTCCAATAAGTCAAATTTAATTTTAGTTTGTTTTCTCCTGTGACTTTATCTATTGTTTATACTTACCTTTTCTCTATTTTTCTAAGGGATGAAAAAAAAGTGAGGATAAAGGGCAGAAGAATATTCTTCTTTTAGAGAACAGAAGCCAGGAGCCCTTTGAATTGATATCACTTGGGAATTAGATGTTTAGTTAAGCCAGCTCTGGCTTTTTAATATTGAGCATGAGGCAATGGATACTGTCGTTGTATCATCTAGGATATAGAAGACATCTACTTGTGCAAGCATTTAGAAGATACTTAAGACGAAAATAACAATATTCTCTCGAATGGTCACATGCTTATTTGTGAAAGCTTGTTTCCAGAATGCATTTAGTGGAATGTTTGTAACAGAAAATACAGCAGAAAGGAATAAGGGAAAGAAAGGGGAAACTTACTTTTACTCCAACTATACAGGGATGGATTTAGTGTCATGATAATCTACTCAGAAAATTATACAGCCAAGACCGACTGTCTCTTTCTTCATTCCTAAGGTTGTTAGCATCCTTAGAAACTCCTCTTGAGTTCCATGTTGTCTGTCAGAACTCAGTAGACCTTTCCTATCCTTCGGGAAAGACATCCGCAACCTTAATACCGCAAGTGCACCCACACAAGCACAGATGCTCCACACAGAGTTGAGTCCTGTCTGTTACCTTCTGTTTTCATCTCTGGATAAATACTGGTGGTCAGGAGGACTGGGGCTGAGGGTGACACTTGAGAAGAGGGTGGTAGGAAATAGATACTAGGGGATCTGTTGACATTTCCCTATTCTCCAAATTCAAGTTGAAGAGCACAGAATAAGCAGAATCATAGCAAGGAATATAAATGTACAGTCAAGAGGACTTGGAAGAAAGCACAAAGGTAATTTTTGCTGCCATTTTTGTATTTTTCCGCTGAGAAACTCTGAAACTGTACAGATGGCCAAATGGAGTTTAACAGTTAAGTGACATCAAGATTTTCTACAGAGTATTGAGTCATATTCTGCTTTTATCAGAAAGGTTGATGACAGGAAATTGCAAATAATTTATAGTCATTTTGAGGCTATTTAGTGTGTTTTTTAAAAACTAATTGCTTGACTTGAAAATTAACCAGAAAATTAGCATCATATTATAAAACAGTTGATTATGGTCTTCTAGCTCCTCTTTCCTTTATGAAAGAAATTTTGATGTATTTTTTTAAAAGAATAGTTTAATTTCTGGTTCATGTAAATAATCCTCTCTTCTGGCCGATAAACCTTTTCAATCACTTTGCTTCTCCTTCGACTTTTGATGTCCAATATTTTGTCTCATTATTTGATTTAGAATTTATATGATCCTTTGTTATGTATGTAGTACAATAGCATCCACACTTTGCAATAGAAAATTCTGACTGACATTTGCTGTTCAAAGGTCTTCTCTTACATTATAATGATGAAAATTAATTATGTCAGTATTTGTCAAATTCTCTATGAAATGTAGTAAGAATATATGGCTTATATTGGTGGAAGGTATAGAAAAAAACAAAATGAATCAAATTTGTTGGACTTCTAGTCCTTGATCATGGTGCAGTTTGATCTATTTAGATGTATCTGAATATATAGGAGACAAAATGATGATGTTACATTGGCAAGATTCTGCATTAGTCTCACAGCTCCCAGAGGGAAATCAAATCACGAATATTTTACTTCAGAATTTCAGCTTAACTTTGATCTGATTTGATCTCCCGAAATTACTTTAAGGATCTAATGGTACCTCCTTGGAAAATGGAAAATGAATAAGGTCCGACCAGATAATTGTTATATTAGTAATCTGCTTCCAACATATATAGCAATTATGATATTTAGTAATTTCTTGTTTGCTACCCACCTGCTCTGTAAGTCTTTAACAAAAGTCCAATATGCATTACCTAAGTGGCTCACAATGTTACTCAGATTTCAAATTACATTTTAATTACACCAAATGTTAAGTAAAATGGTAGAATTATTAAAATCTAAAACCAATTTTTGAAAAGCAATAAAGTGATTTTCAATAGTAATATTTCTTCTGTCATCACTCATTTCCTACCCTTTAATATTGAGACCTATTTTTTACAGACTTTCCTGCTACATATTCTTCCATAGTTGATGTTATTAACCTTACTCCTACCTCTGAAGGTAGGAGTCACAGATGAAAGCTGATGAGATGCAACATATTTCATGAGACATTTATAAAACAGAAGCTTCTGTTTTTCTAAGGTTATTTCTAAAAGAGATTCCACTTCTTATCAGATAAAGTGACATAAAAATATATATCATGTAAATATATATTTTAATTTTTATTTTAATTAAAAAAGGCATGCCAGTGGACATCCCCATGAAATCTGAGAATGAAGCTAGCAACTGAAATTTCTGTAAAAAGGAAGAAATCAGTTTTTTACTGATAGTGTATTTACTGCTTTATCAAAAATCCCTAAAACTAAATTCTGTAGGTATTTTCAATACCATGAGCCAATACACCAATAAAATCCTTCTTTACGAAGTGTATTAAATAGCGTCATTATTCCTTACCTATTCATTTTATTTTAGGGTAATATTGCATAAATATTAAGAGTGCCATTCTTATAGTTTTTATATCTATAATACATTTCCCCATCAAGGTACAATAGCATTCAGACAGAAGTAAAACCATACTGCTTTCCAGACATTCCCCTAAACAGCCAAAAACTTACAGATTTTTCATACTATAGATTAGTTTTATTAGCTTTAAAATTCATATAAACAGAATCATACAGTAGGAATTTTTTGTGTCTGTCTGTTTGCTGTCAAAATTCAACCATGCTGTTACATGTATTAGCAGTTTGGTCTTTCTTAGTGCCAAGTAGAGTTTTGTCCTAGAAATATACCGCATTTCCTTTCCATTATTCCATTGATACATATGGATTTATTTCCAGTTTTTGATTATCATGAATAAAACTGCTCCGAGCATTCATATACAAGTTCATGAGTGACCCTATGTTTATAACTTTTTTATGTCATGTCCTTATATTTTTCCCCTTCCCTACCCTTCCCTCTCTTATTTTCTGTTTTTTTTTTTTTTCAATCTTTTTATTCTTTCTCTGACGTTATATAATTCAGTGTTTTTTCTTCTCTAGGAATATCATTTAAATTGTTTTCTTTAACGAGTGCTTCCTCTGGAATTTGCAATATACATTTTCTTTTTTTTTAAATTTATTTATTTATTTATTTATTTATTTTGACAGGCAGAGTGGATAGTGAGAGAGACAGAGAGAAAGGTCTTCCTTTTTGCCATTGGTTCACCCTCCAATGGCCGCTGCGGCCAGCGCATCTCGCTGATCCGAAGCCAGGAGCCAGGTGCTTCCCCCGGTCTCCCATGCGGGTGCAGGGCCCAAGCACTTGGGCCATCCTCCACTGCCTTCCCGGGCCATAGCAGAGAGCTGGCCTGGAAGAGGGGCAACCGGGATAGAATCCGGCGCCCCAACCCGGACTAGAACCCGGTGTGCAGGCGCCGCAAGGCGGAGGATTAGCCTGTTAAGCCACGGCGCCGGCCACGCAATATACATTTTCAAAACAAATCTATGGCTCTTTTTAAACAACACTATCCTGCTTCACAGGTAGCATTCCAGCTTCATAATCTCTTCCCCCCATCCCTAATAATATTAGTGTCATTCCTCTCATTTATAAGTAAGCTATATTTACCTGATATTGTTGATATTATTTTGAATAAAAGTTATTATTTGTTATATCAAGGAATATTAAAAATAATTTATTACATATAATTCTTGTTAAATGCTCTTCTCCAAGTAGATCCAAGTTTCCAAACTGTATTTTTTTCCTTCTTGCTAAAGAACTTCTTTTAAAATCTTTCATAAGACTAGTGGCAAGAAAATCCCTTAATTTTTGCTCATCTGAGAGTATTTCTCTTGCGTTTTAAACAATTATTTCACTGCTTATTTATGCTTAGGTTGCTGGGGTTTTTTTTCTTAGCATACTGTACATATTTCACTCTGCTCTTTTTTTTTGCTTGCAAAGTTTATGAGGAAAACTATGATACAATTCTTACCCATACTTTTAAATAAAATGTGGGATCCTGGAATAGGAAAGAATCTGAAAAAAATGGAGATTTATGAATAATTATGCTTTAAGTTAACAATAATGTATCAGTGTTAGTTCATTAATTTTGACAAATGTACTATACTTGCATATGACAATCATAAACTTTCATGAGTTGTAAGAGAATATGAATCTCCTTCTCTCTCACTGTGCTATATTCAAAATAATTCTATAAATCTGTAAATGTTGTAAAATAAATTTTAATTAAATGAACACATGTGATTATATTTCTGGACTCTATTTTATTGTGTCAAGCTATTTGTCTAGGTTGTAGCAATATCATGCTTCCTTGATCACTGTAGGCTAATAGTAAATCATGAAGGTAGTTAATACAAGGATTGTTTTGGTTAGTCTGTTCTTTTGCATTTCATTGTGAAATTGTAAAGCAACTTGTGAAGTTATATTTTTAAAGAATGGCTGGTATTATAATTTGGGTTAACTTGAATCTATGGAGCAACATGGGGAGACTTGATATCTTAATTGAGTCTTCTAAATACTGTGTTATGTATGCACTAATGTAGATGTTCTTCACTTGATCTCATTAACATCCTGTGGTTCTTAATGTGGTGGTTTTATATATCTTTGGCTAATGTCATCCCTAAATATTTCATGACTTTAAATGGTAATTTAAATGGATATTTAACTTTCATTTTCAAATTATATAAATTTAACGCATATAAATTCAATTTGTTCTGTATAGATTTCATTCTTCAAATTTACTAAATTTACTTATGAAGTAGAGTACTTCCTTGGTATATTCCTTAGCATTTTCTAAACAGCAAATCATGTTTTCTGTAAACATAGTTTTTCTTTCATCTTTGTCTTTCATTAATTTTTGCTTATAAATATTTATAATTTTATTTGAAAGGCAGAGAGAGAGAGAGAGAGAGAGAGAGAGAGAGACAAACAGAAAGACAGTCAGAGATTTCTGTTTATTCATTTCCCAAATGACCACAATAGCCCAGAGCTGAACCAGGTTGAAGTCAGGAGCTGGAAACTCCATTTTGGTATCCCACATGGGTGCCAGGGACCTAAGTACTTGGGTCATCACAGCTCTTTCTCAGGGTGCTCATCAGCAGGAATCCAGAATTGGGAGTGGAGCCAGGACCTGAAATCAAGCACTCTTGTATGGGATGTGGGCCTCCCAAGTAGGTCTTAACTCCTGCACAAAATACCCACAACTCATTAATTTGTCTTGCTCAACTGTACTGGCTACTACTACCACAAATTCAGTGTTGAACAGCTCATATGGGAGCAAGCATCCTTGAGGTTCCTCACTGGTAGCAATGGCTTAATATCTACCACAAACTTATTTTATAGTGGATTGGCTTCATTCTTCCCATCAAGAACTCAGCTCATATGGCATCCCTGTGCTGCAATTACAGGTACCCTTTTCCAGTAGATACTCCTTCTTTTATGCCTTTTATATCCTGTTGTTGCTAACTACAGGACACATCACTAACTCCATGACACTTTACCATTCTTCTTGGTATACTTAATCCTACCCAGTACTTTGTAAATAATTTCCCCATTAGTTGTTTCCCCCCCAGTTAATTCTTTGAGCATGGTAACTTGTAAGGTACCAAGATTTTGACTGATACAAGCAAACAAAAAATAGTACTTCAATTCTTATTCAAAAGTAACTTTATTTTAAAGCTAATGAAAAGGGAACTTTGGTCCATATAGCCAGTATTCTGGATAAGATGATTTCTGGTATGTGGTTAAAGCATGGTGTTTCCGTTGTTCTTCATTTAAGATCTCTGAATAGCCAGTTCTTCTCTTGTACATAATGAAGATTTGTGTGGGCTCCATGACTTCTACGACCACTCAGGTTTAAAATGTCACATTTAAAGTTACAGAATCCTATACACTCAACATTTAAGATGATTAGCCTCTCTTACTCCAACACTACGAATTTGATTTAACACTGAAAGTATCTCAATCCTCTCCCAGATTAGTCTTGACGTGCTATAGAATTCTAGAATGTAGGGGTGGAATTTGGTAGGCTTGTCCCTTCCCTCTCCATAGACATTGACTCCCCTTTATTTTTCTACATGTTAGTACCCAGCTCATATAGAAGAGCAAAGAGGTAAAGGAAGAAACAGCCATATGAAGCCTTCTACTCTTATACTGTAATGGGCATAAATGGGCATATTAATTCTTTCTCTGGACATACCCATATTTAAACTTTGATTTTTGGGGGGTTTGAGTTTTATTCTGAGATTTACACCCTATTTCAGGGGAGTTTTTGATTTTTTTTAAGATTTATTTATTTGAAATAGTTACAAAGAGAGGTAGACACACACCCACATGCGCGCACGCACACGCACACACACACACAGAGCAGAGAGAGAGAGAGAGAGAGGTCTTTCATCTGCTGGTTCATTCCCCAAAGTATCTCAACCGCTGAACTGAGCCTATGGTGCCCATATGGGATGTCAGTGCACTGTAGACTGGGGCTTTAACCTGCTGCACCACAACATCGACCCCTCATTTCTTACTTGTGGTTTCCTTGGTGAGAGTGATGCTTTCTCTTGTCCTATGTCATTTACATCTCCCTCTGTAACCTCCAGACATCTAGCAATAACGCTAGTGTTTTGCTGCTGAGGTCTATGAATCTATCCAAATAATCTACCCTTAATGATAAGCCTATAGTTTCTCTCTGTTTTGTAACTGAATTCTGATCTTTGGAAATAATTCACACATCATTTCAATTTATTACAAATAGTTTTGGAATTTTATTGATTCCAAAAACATGGTCCTCTTTGCTCTAGTCTTTGTTCCATCTCTTGTCTTTCCTATTTTGATATAAATCAAGCAACAGATGACTGAATTCCCCAAACACCCCAGGATAGATCTACGGCCTCAGAAAGAGTTCTTAGAAAAAATCAGGACTATAAAGAGAATTGAAAATGAATCTTGATGTGAATGGAAGGGGAGAGGGAGCAGGAGATGGGAGGGGTGCTGGTGGGAGGGTAGTTATGGGGCGCGGAAGCCTTTGTAATCTAATAAGCTGTACTTTGGAAATTTATATTCATTAAATAAAAGTTTAAAAACAAAGAAAAAGAAAAAAATCAGGAACTACCTACATCTTTCCTAAATCTGGAGGGAGGTCAGAATCACAGAATAGCTCTTGCTCATGAATTCGTTTTATCAGTCCTTCCTCTCACTCAATGTCCTACTCCTGATCCTTTTGTAATATTGGTGTGGTGGAAAGTTTTGGAGTTTCTGGATAATTTCTATTAAATTTTGTATTGCCATATGTCTTCTCACTGTAGAATAATCTGTTTTTTTCTTAGTCCCTCAATGCAAATTCATTGAAGACACTGTTAATTTCAAACATCCTTTTTGTCATTGCCACATTCTTCATCTCTTCTTATTCCTTCCCTTTTGTGGGATGACTCAATTCCCGTCCTTATTTACTTAAAGAAAATGGAGTGCTTTTTTGTTAAGGCTTTGCTTTACTTTCTTCATATTGGGAGGCTTCTCACCGTAACTGGGATGTTTGCTCAAATTTTCTTCAAGCAAACTTTTGGTAGAATTCAAGTGCCCCTCTGATCCCTTTTCATTTCTGAACCCAAATATGATGGCATATGAATGAAGACAGAGGGAGAATGCATTATCTTATTTTTCCTTCTAATTGGGCAATGCTTCCAATCTATAATTTGTCTTAATTTATTATATCAGGATGATTTTAAAAGGTTAATAGAAAATAGAATTAAGTCATAATGTGCATTTTCCATGTATTCCCCTCATATATTAGTATACTAGTGCCAAAATTCCTGTCTTTAGGTCATGTTTAAAGGCTATCTTGTTCAGACAGAGAAGCAAGATCCTCGCTTACTGATAAGCCCAAACTGACATGATCCCTCAGAACTGAAGTGAAGAACCGGCAGGTAAAAGCAAAATGTTCAATTTTTATCATTCATTCATTATTTAGTTGTTTTAGAGGCAAGCCTGCCATTTTGTACTTGACTCTGACACAATGGTCTGCTTTTATTTTCTTGAAAACTTCAGCCATGATTGTCTTGGCCTCCGTTCCATTTGGAATCCTGAATTACAGGGTATAGGCATTGAAGGCTGCAATTATAAAAAAAAAAAAAAAAAAAAAAAAAAAAAAAAGCACTGGCTAAGTAAATATTCATTTAGTAATTAAAGTAATGGAGACTTTAGAAACAAAGGCTTTCTCTAGGCCAGAGCAGTGGTTCAAGTCTGTTGTCTTTGCTCCTAGGCAAGTATTCTTTTCATCACCTTTTTGACTGCTCCCTTTAGGTTTACAGCTACTTCTGTTTGTGCCCATTCTCTTAACTAATTTATAATTTTAATTTGACAATTACGTAAGCACTCAGACCACAGTTTTTATGGCCTGGTTTTGCTTACACAGATTGTGTATTTAGCATTCATACTTTAGTGTTCAAAAAACTAATATTTATTCTGAAAGCATGCTGACTGGCTTGCTCAAACTATTCATGCTAGTAACCCTCTCTGCACAATATTTCTCTTCTACCTCTTCCTCTCTATCAGTGTATGGATTACCTCGATTGTAACATATTGTTTGGAAGACTTCCTTCTTCCATAGCCACTTCCAGACACTAGTCTCCTAGACACTAATTCTTTGTCTTCTTGACTTCATTTGTCACCAGGTCACTTGAACCTAGTTGATTGTTTAGATCACAAGACACTTTGAAAGCACTAGAATGTTAATGCATTATGCACAAGGACAGGGTTGCCAGATGAAATATAGAATGCCAATTAAATTTGCATTTCAGATAAACATATTTATACTAAAAATTATTCGTTATTTATCTGAAATTCAAATTTGTTTGTATTTTTGTTTGCAAAATTTGGCAATCCTACACAGAAAACATTATCTATTATGAACACTTTCCCTCAATATGATCATAGTCCATATTTTTTTTCACAGTTGCCTACACAATTCGATTCAGTCCTGGGTACTGTTATTAGATTTAGTCCTTCTGAACTGACACCTTTCGATTTGTGTTATTTGTTGCACAAATAAGTCCAAGAGCTATGGCTCAAGAAAAGGTGGTCTGACTATTGATCTGGCATAATTTCTTTGACTAAACCTTCTCATCTCATTGCTTACGTCCTAGATAGAATTATTTATTTAAACACCAGTTAATAAACTAATTATTTATTATCCTAATTTTTTTATCCTTGTATCGCTTAAGATTCCAGTAGATACAAAAAATCAAAACGTTAAATGGGGAGAAACTTAATAATAAAGGCATTTTACAGAAATATAGACAGGGTATGAGACCTAGGGCATGGCAACAGTAAAAAGCTGTTAACATTCCTGTGTCAGAAGCAGATGGTGTGGTGAGAATGCAATGAAAGTTGTAGCCCTGGGAGAGAAGCCTGGAAAAGGAGCAGTAGTAATGGTTGAAAAAGGTATGTTTTGCCTCAACTGTGGCCTGGCAACATGTAAGTGGGAAAGAACAATTATCCCCCTTGCCCTTTCTTGTATCAGACATGATGTCTTTCGTTATCTGATTTCACCTGGAAGCCAGAAGGCAAGAGGGGCTCCGGTGATCCAATTCCTGGAGGTCCCCAAGAAAAGGATGGGAAATATGCCTGAGAATGTTTGGCTCAAAACAGTCCAAGAAACAAGCAGATATTTATAGTTATCTATAATAATTCATAAAACATTTGCTTTAAGAGTAAACATTAATTCCACACGTAATTATTTTTAATGGACTAGTAAATAAGGCTCTTAAAACATTTAGACCTTTCCCAAAACTAGATTTTTTTCATAAATGTAGATTTAGTAATTGAGAAATTCACTCTCTTTTTAAAAGTGTTTAAATGATAATCAATTTGTTGCAAGGAAGGCATAGAAATGAGCAGATTCTTTTATTGTTAGTGTAGGTGTACATGTATACAAACTTTCTAAAAAAATTTATTACTTTTAATTATTAAGTTGCAACACTGGTATCATAAAACAGTGAGTTAAGCCAATGCTTGAGAATCCAGCATCCTGTACCACAGCATCAGTTCAAGTTCCACCTGCTCTGCTTCTGATTCAGCTTTCTGCTAATGAGTCTGGGATGGAAGAAGAGGATGACCCAAGTACTTGAATGCCTGTCACCCATGTGGGAGAACTTGATGGAGTTCCTGGCTCCTGGCTTCTATCTAATCCAGTTCCGACTAACCTGGCCATTTAGGGAGGGGCCAGCAGATGGGAGCTCCTTGATCTCTCTCTCTCTCTCCCTCTCTCAACTCTGCGTTTCAAATAAATAAATAAATATTTAAAAATAAATAAATAAACAATAAAAATATAAATTGGTGTGGACCTATATCTGAAAGTCAACATGTAGGACTTCATTCTAAGAAAATTACCAGAGAAGCACATATGGTTCTTCTAGATTTAAATATATATGTGTATATGTCATATATATATATCTTATATATATATATATATATATATATAAATATTCACTCATGAATGCACAATATGGAGCAACTTAAATGTGATAGCAGATTATTTACATGAATAAATTATGATACATCTATAAATAATATGCTATCAATATATTTTTTTACATCATGGATGTGCACTAGAATATAAACTTGTTAGAAAGAAATCCTTGTGAGTGCATTAGCCTAGAAAAAGGCTTAGGAAGAAAATTTTTGTAGCAAATATCTATGGGCGATGAGATAATAGGTGATCTTTTATCTTCTTTGTGTATTATGCTTATACTGAAAGTCAGTTTTATTGTGTTACAAATTATATGCTTTATAATTTACCTGTTTAGGTGTACACCTAAATGAGCTTTGACAAATGAATGTTGTTGTGGGTTCCCCTTCCACCCCACATCCCCAGATAATCAGGATACAAAGTTTCCATCACTACAACAAAGTTCCCACATGCCTTTGGTAGCCAATCTCCTCTCCTCACCCCAAACCACTGGAAACTACTGATCAGATTTCTGTTGTCAGAGTTTTGGTTTTCCTGAATGACATATTATCAGAATCATGGAACACGTAGTCTTTTGAATTTGATTTCTATTACTTTGCATAATGGTTTTCAGATTTATTTATTTATGTTTTTGTACATGTAAGTAATTTATTTTCCTTTATTTCTGAATAGTATTCCATTCTAAGGTTCTATCAAAATTTTTTATCCATTCACTCATGAATGGATGTCTCTATTATTTCCAGTTGAGGCCTACTGTGCATGAAGCTATTACAATCAGGTACAGGTTTCACGTAGGCAAACATGTATTCCTTTTTGGCACATTCCCAATGGTGGAATATCTGCATTATGTGGCAATCACAAATTCAATTTTATTTGAAATAATCATTTTCAAACTAACTATACTGTTTTTGATACCCAATTAAAATACATGATTGTGAAATTTTATTTCTGTTAGGCAATAAAATATATTTTGTGAAAAAAAAAACAGTGACTCAGGTGGAAAGTCACAATATAAAGAGCATTATGTATTTTTGATATGCTGAACTAATACATTAAGACAATATGAGGGGAATTTTTGCATTTTAAATTAATAATTATGAACTAGTGATTTCAATTACTTAATCCTTTTTTAACAAAGGATTTTATTTATTTATTTGAGAGGTAGCGTTACAGACAGAGAGAGGGAGAGATGGAGAGAAATGTTTTCCATCTACTGGTTCACTCCCCAAATGGCCTCAATATCCAGAGCTGAGCTGATCCAAAGCCAGGAGCCAGAACTTCTGATGGTTCTCTCATGTGGGTACAGGGGCCCAAACACTTCAGCCATCTTTTACTGCTTTCCTAGGCCATAAACAGAGAATGAAAGAGGAGCAGCTGGGACATGAACAGGTGCCCATATGGGATGCCAGCGCCACAGGTGGTGGCTTCAACCTCTACACCACAGTGCATGCCCCAATTAATCCATCCTTAAAAGATTATGTCTGATACTCAATCCATTTCTAAATCAAAGAGACAGATAGAAACGTACCATATTGTAGATAATAAACATCATTAAGAGCTTTTTACCTTTGCCTTGTACTCTGCTGCGGATTTTTGCCTTTATGATTGTGCAACTCTCCAGTGGTTCTGGCTCAGAACCAGAGAGCACAGTTAAAGCTCTGGAATATTTTCCTCTTACATTTTTTTTCTCATTTCCTAAGCTTTTATTATAAAAATCTTCACTGCTTTAATGTCATCTTCTTTACCTCCATTTTTCCTTTCAATTAGTTATCTGTCTTTTGTTAATCTGTCCTCACAGAAATGACTCAGAACTTCTCATAGATTGAAAATGAGATCTGTATAAAAGGGTGTGATACGGATGACATTTGCAGTTAAATATTATTCTACTTCTTGTGTACCAGGATACATTTAAATTTCAAAGAGGGGAAAAGGAGTGAAAATGAGCAAGACTGATTTGCTTTGTTCTTACTGCTTCAGTTATTTCAGAATATTGTGATTTATTTCCTCTCTTTACTTTTATCACTAAATTAATTTTGACTTATTTACTTTATATTCACTTTTCATGAAATGATATTCAGAATAAAACAACAGCAACAAAAATAACAATGCCCAAATTATTTCAACTTGGGATGGTTTCAACAATCAGATTTAGAACTTCCTCTATCATTACTAAATGTTGCCCTGAAATTAATCATGGTCATCTCCAGAGGACTTTGAAAGGTCATCCTGAACATGTCTCTGCCTCCAAACAGAGTGTCACTCCTAATTATTGGAGGCAATGTGGCAAGAATAATTTTTAGGAACAGATAAAACCATCACGTGTAACCTATAACTTGCCCCCTAATAGTGTACTGAACTCCGGTTGTATAAATTACTTTTATAGAGTTCAGTGTACATTTTATTAGTGTGGTTCCCCTTCTGTTGGACAAAATGCATATGGCTAACCTATTAAGTAAAATCGCTTATAGATGTAAATTTTTATGACTTTTTAAATGTTAATGTATGACTTGTTAAATGTTAAAGTGGTAAATAGCTTCTAGAAGCTCATATGTACTAAATTCCATTTTGCAGCCCTCAGCATTTAAGTAAAGAATTCATAAGATATTTGTCAAGCTAAGATTTTTACAAACTTGCTACTTTTAATATATGACTGTACAAAAGAAAATAGAGTAAATAGAAGATAATCAGTGTCATGTTAAAATGACCACTGTCACAGAATAGCAAGTAAGTGTTAGCAAGAATATGTTACGAAATATAAGATTTATGAATTTTAACTTTGCTAAAATAGATTTCCAGGTCATTATACTAGATCTTTGCTCATCCATATAAAGCTGATTACAATTCCTGTTTATGTTAAACATTTATTGGAGATAAATGCACTGCATTTTTTTCCTGAGCTATTCTTGCTCTTATCACTTACAACATGGTAGCATAAATATAAGATGTCTGAAATCAGAGCTAAGGGCAATTTTTGATACTGAATCCATGGTCATCAATGAAGGTCTGGCATTAGATTTAACTGTAGACTTTAAAAAAGTACAAATGTTTAAGGAGTGGGTGTTTAACTTAGCAGTTATGGTCCCCTCTACCTCTTTCTCTCTCTCTCTCTCTCTCCCCCTTCATCTCTAAGTAAAGTACATACAGAAATAACCCCAAACATTGATTTTTATTCTTTATTGCTGAAGCCTAGCATGTATATTTTTAAAGTGATCTGGGTAATCTCAATATGTCTCCTATATTAAGAATTTTTTTAATACTAGTACTAGAACAACAACAACAACAACAACAACAAAATACTAGAACAACAACAAAAACAACAACAACAAAAATACTAAAAAGGTTAAAGTATTGAACTCTGTAAAGGTTGAACTCTGTAATTAACACACAATTATTCTTGGGTGTTTAAATTTTAACTGAAAAGTGATCCCTGTTAAATATAAGAGTAGGAAGAAGAGAGGAAGGAGATGTACAATTTGGGACATGCTCAATCGGACTTGCCCCAAATGGTGGAGTTAGAAACGTGCCAGGGGATTCTAATACAATCCCATCAAGGTGGCAGGTACCAATACCATCTCACTAGTCCAAGTGATCAATTTCAGTTCACAATTGATGACTCTGATAGGACTAAGAGTCAAAGGGATCACACAAACGAGACTAGTGTCTGCTAATACTAACTGATAGAATCAAAAAGGGAGAGAACGATCCAACATGGGAAGTGGGATACACAGCAGACTCATAGAATGGCAGATGTTTTAACTAGCACTCTGGCCTCAGAATCAGCCCTCAAGGCATTCGGATCTGGCTGAAGAGCCCATGAGAATATTGTAGGCATGGAAAGCCAAGACACCATGGGAAAAGAAAAAAGAAGAAGACCTAAATGAAAGATCTCTGTGAGTGAGATCCCAGTGAAAAGAATAGGGCCATCAAAGAAGGAGGTACCTTTCTCCGAAGGGAGGCAAGAACTTCCACTTTGACTATGACCCTATCGGAATAAGATCAAAGTCGGCGAACTCTAAAGGCTTCCATAGCCTTGGCAACTCATGACTAGAGCCTAGGGAGATTACTGACGCCATAAACAAGAGTATCAAAGTGTTGAGTCAGCAACAGGAGTCACTGTGTACTTATATCTCATGTGGGATCTGTCCTTAATGTGTTGTCTAATGTGAAGTGATGCTATAACTACTACTGAAACAGTATTTTTACACTTTGTGTTTCTGTGTGGATGCAAACTGATGAAATCTTTACTTAGTATATACAGAATCGATCTTCTTTGTAAAAAGATAATTGGAAATAAAAAAAAAAAAAACCCTGGTATTAAATTGGAAATGGCATAGAAAATTAATTATTTTTTTAAAAAAATATCATGTAGGATCTCTGTCTTTAATATGCTGTACACTGTTATTTAATGTTATAACTAGTACTCCAACCGTATTTTTTTCACTTTGTGTTGCTATGTGGGGGCAAACTGTTGAAATCGTTACTTAATATATACTAAACTGATCTTCTGTATATAAAGAGAATTGAAAAAAAAAGAATTTTTTATCCTTCTAATTTGTAATTTCTAAATAGGACTACCAATACATGTATTTTAAAGAAATTTCCCAATACTGAAATGTTAGTCAGAAGTTCTTTCTGGTCTGTGGAGAGTGAACCAGAGGATGGAAGATCTCGCTCTCTCTCCCTTTCTCTCTTTCTCTCTCCCCCTCTTTCTCTTTCTTTCTGTGTGTGTGTGTTTGAAAGAGATCTTCTGTCTCCTAGTTCATTCCCCCAAATGGCTTCAAGGGCTAGGCCAGCCTGAACTCAGGAGCCGAGAAGTTCATCTGGGTCTCCCACATGAGTAGCACATGCCCAAGTACTTTGATCGTCTTCCACTGCTTTCCTAGGTGCATTTGCAGGGAGCTGGACCAGAAGTGAAGCAGCCAGGCTTCAAATTGGTGCTTATATGGGATGCTGGCATTCAACACCAGACCCTCAAATGGTTAAATTGTTATTCTGTTACATATGTGCGTCATTGCTTCCTTCTCCATTTATCCATTGATGGGTTTTTAGGTTCTTAACATATGTTCATTATTCTGAATATTGCTGAAATGCATGTAAAAGCACAGGTAGTTATCTTTATGAAACAGTGATTTCATTTTGCATGGATATATACTGAGAAAAGGAATTATTGGTACTATGGTATTTCCATTCTTTTTTTAATTGACTATTTAAGGAATACAAATTTCATAAGTACAACTTTAGGAATATAGTTATTTTTCCCACCATACCCACCTTCCAACCTGCACTCCCACCCCTCCTCCTCCTCCCTCTCCCCTTTTCAGTCCCATTCCCCATTAAGATTCATTTTCAATTAACTTTATACACAGAAGACCAACTCTATTCTAAGGGAAGAGTTCAAAAATTTCCACACACATGTCCACACAAAAAAACTGTTTGATAACTAGCTTTATAGTTATCTCTTATAATACAACTCATTGAAGACAGAGGTCCTAAATGAGTTAATACACAGTGACTTGTGGGGAAATTAGTTACATGATGGTGCCCAAAGGAAGTAAGGTGGGTGGAATCTAAAGTTGTTTACCACTAAAACTAATTGGCTGCGCAACATCAGGAGAGGTAACAAAACTAGTAACAAGTGTATAGACATATGGCTAGTCCTATAGAAATCACCCCGTAAAATGACCGTTTAAGTGATTGGTTGGTCCTTAGCCCTGCCCCAATGACTCTGCAGTTTTGTGCTATAAAAGGTTCTGTTTCGCACGAAGTAAATGAGTCCTTGCTAGACTTGGCTCCCCGCTGCGTCTGATTGTCTCCGGGATTGGGAGGCTGGGGAACGGGTGAGCAGCACACGTACCTTTCCTCGGACCCAGTCCATCCTTGTACGGGTGGACTAACACCCAGCAGTGACTCCTGTTGTTAACTTAACAATTAACACTTTCTTATATATGATGTCAGTGACCACCAAGGCTCTTCACATGAACTGCCTAGGCAATGAAAGCCTTTTGAATCCACAAATTCTGTCAATATTTAGAAAAGGCCAAGAGTGAAATGGGAGTTCTTTCCTTCCTTCAGAGAAAAGTACAGTCTTCTTTGATGGCCACTTCTTTCCGCTGGGGTCTCATTCACAGAGATGCTTCATGTAGAACATTTTTTGCCACAGTGTCTTGACATTACATGCCTGAAATGCTCTCACGGGCTTTTCAGGCAGACCAGGAAGCCTTAAGGGCTGATTCTGAGGTCAGAGTGTTACTTAAAGCGATTGTCATTCTGTGAGTCTGCTGTGTGGACTGCTTCCCATTTTGAAACATTCTCTGCTTTTTAATTCTATCCATTATTATTACCAGACACATGATTAAATTTATATGATCAATTTAACGCTAGATCCTACCTATATCTTCACTTTAGTACTTAGTATGATCAAGATGGAATTTTAACCCCCTGCTTAATTGGATTCGAGGTCCCATAACAAGTTTTTAAACTCTACCTTTAAAAGTAAGTCTGTAAGGGCCAGTGCCACGGCTCATTAGGCTACTCCTCTGCCTGTGCTGGCAGCACCCCACGTTTCTAGTCCCGGTTGGAGTACTGGATTCTGTCCTGGTTGCTCCTCTTACAGTCCAGCTCTCTGCTGTGGCCCGGGAGTGCAGTGAAAGATGGCCCAGGTCCTTGGGCCCTGCACCCGCATGGAGGACCAGGAGGAAGCACCTGGCTCCTGATTTCAGATCAGCGCAGTGAGCCAACCACAACGTGCTGGCCGTAGTGGCCACTTGGGGTGTGAACCAATGGAAGAAGGAAGACCTTTCTCTTGTTCTCTCTCTCTCTCTCTCTCTCTCAATGTCTTACTCTGCCTGTCAAAAAAAAAAAAGAGAGAAAGAAAAAAGTCTGTAGGAATGTATGCAAAAGTATACAGCTTTACAATTACAAACTTCCTCCTCCCTCTCTTATTCCCACTCTTATTTTTTACTGAGCTCTATTCTTAATTTTTTTAGGAAGATCTGTGCTGTTGTCTGCAATGGCTATGCCAATCTACATTCTCACTAACAGTGTATAAGAGTTCCCTCTAGGGTCCGGCACTTTGGCATAGCATCTAAAGCCACTGCCTGCAGTGCCAGCATCCCATATGGGCACCAGTTCAAGTCCTGGCTGCTCCACTTCCAATTCAGCTCTCTGATATGGCCTGGGTAAACAGTAGATTGTGGCCCAAGTCCTTTGTCCCCTGCACACTCAAAGGGAGACCCAGAGGAAGCTCCTGGCTCCTGGCTCCCAGCTTCAGCTTGGCACAGCTCCGAGCCATCTGGGGAGTGAACCAGTGGATAGAAGACCTCTCTCTCTTTCTGCCTCTGCCTCTTTGTGACACTCTTCCTTTTTTTTTTCTTTTTTTATTTCATAAATGTGAATTTACAAAGTGCAACTTTTGTATTGTTGTGGCTTCCCCCCCACAACCTCCCTCCCTCCCGTGGCCCTCCCCTCTCCCTCTCCCATCCCGCCCTTTATCGAGTTTCATTTTCAATTACCTTCATATACTGAAGATCAACTTAGTATATACTAAGCAAGGATTTCAACAGGCTGCATTCACACAACCACACAAGGTATAGGGTACTGTTTGACAGGTAATGCTTTTACGTTTCATAGTAAAACACATTAAGGACAGAGATCCTACATGGGAAGCATGTACCCAGTGACTCCCGTTGTTGATTTAACAATTGGCACTCTTATTTATGATGTCATCAATGACCTGAGACTCTTGCTATGAGCTGTCTAGGTTATGGAAGCCCCTTGAGTTCACTGACTCTGAACTTGTTCAGTCAAGGCCGTATCACAGTGGAGGTTCCTTCCTCCCTTCAGAGAAAGGCACCTCTCTCCTTGATGGCCTGTTCCTTCTGCTGGGGTCTTGTTCACCAGGATCTTTCATTTAGATTGTTTTTTTTGCCACCATGTCATGGCTTTCCATGCCTGTGAGACTCTCATGGACCTTTTAGCCAGATCCAAATGTCCCAAGGGTTGATTCTGAGGCAGGAGTGCTGTTTTGGGTGTTTGCCATTCTATGAGTCTGCTGTGTGTCCTGCTTCCCCCGCAGGATCATACTCTCCCTTTTAATTCTATCCTTCATTATTTGCTTACACTGGTCTTATTTGTGAAATCTCTTCGACACATACCCTATCTTTTTGATCATTTGTGTATTTATACTTATCACTTTACCAAGTGCGCTGCCATTGGTACCTGCCTCCTTGGTAAGATTGATTTGAAATCCCCTGGCACATTTCTAGTTCCACCATTGGAGGTAAGTCCGAGTGAGCATGTGCCAACCTGTATATCTCCTCCCTCTCTTATTCCCACTCCTATGTTTAACAGAGATCACTTTTATGTTGATTTTAAATGCCTAAGAATGATTGTGCATTGATTACAGAGTTCAATCAGTGGTCTTATGTAGAACAAACACAGCAACAACAACAACACCACCAACAACAAAAATACTAAAAGGAATAAAATAATAAGTTGTTCCTCAACAGTCTAGACAAGGGCTGGTCCTGAAATGGAGGAAGCTGGAAAACATCATGCTGAGTGAAATAAGCCAGTCCAAAAGGGACAAATATCATATGTTCTCCCTGATCGATGGCAACTAAATGAGCATCTAAAATGATATCCATTGAAGTGAAATGGACACTCTGAGAGACAATGACATGATCAGCCCTTGTCTTGACTGTTGAGGAACAACTTACTATTTTATTCCTTTTAGTATTTTTGTTGTTGTTGTTGTTGTTGTTGCTAAGTGAAATGGACATTCTTCCCTTCAAAAAATAAATCTGAAAAAAAAGAAAAAAGGATTTCCCTCTTATGCAAACCCTTGACAACATTTTTTTAAAGATCTATTTTATTTATTTGAAAGACAAAGTTACAAAGAGAGGAGGAGCCAGAGAGAGAGGTTGGTCTTCACCTTCTGGTTCACTTCCCAAATGTTTGCAATGGCTAGAGCTGCAACAGTCTAAAGCCAGGAGCCCATAGCTTCTTCTTGGACTGCCCCACAGGTGCAGGGGCTTAAGGATTGGGCCATCTTCCACTGCTTTCCCAGGCCATAGCAAAGAGCTAGATAGGAAGTGGAGCAGCCAGGACTGGAACCAGTGCCCATATGGGATGCAGGCACTGCAGGTGGTGGCATTATCTGCTATACCATAGCACTGGCCCCTGACAACATTTATGTTTTTTTTTTTAATTTTTCTTAAAAATAACATAACATAATGAGGATGGCTAATTACCTGAGTTAATGAGCAATATAACTTAAAGATACTTCCATTTCTCATTCATAGGGAAACCAATATGAGCTTTACTCTGCTTATTTGAAGATATTTTTTGCTTAACTTCTTTCTCCATAAAGTCTAACAGACCTCTACAGTTTGTCTAGAATATGCTAATTTAACACACTTTATTTTTATATGTTAACACTTATGCCTTCCCATTTTTCTAAATAACATAATTACTTTCTGAATATATCTTCTATTCCTACTTGAAACTTCTTATTTTTTCTCCTTATAGAGTAGAAATTTATCTCCCTCTTCACCTAGAATCATCTCACTTATAGGAAACGTTTTACCTACAGTGCCATGCCCAGAGGATGCCACGGTCACACTTGATTCTACTTGAAAACAAAACTACATAAATGAGTAACTAGTTTTTTGTGCAGATTATTTGAAGTTCTACACCAGGACTTATCTGATGCAAACCAAATGTTCTATAATTTAATCTTGCACTATGAACAAAAGTTCCATCAGGGACCAGCACTGCGGCACAGTGGGTTAGCACCCTGGCCTGAAGCGCGGGCATCCCACATAGGCTCCGGTTCTAGTTCCAGCTGCTCCTCTTCCAATCCAGTTCTCTGCTGTGGCCTGTAGAATCAGTAGAAGATGGCCCAGGTTCTTGGGCCCCTGCACCTGCATGTGAGACCTGGAAGAAGCTCCTGGATCCTGGCTTCTAATCAATGCAGCTCCGGCCATTGCGGCCAATTGGGGAGTGAACCATCGGATGGAAGACTCTCTCTCTCTCTGTCTCTGCCTCTCTCTCTCTCTGCCTCTCCTCTCTCTGTGTAACTCTGACTTTCAAATAAATAAATAAATCTTAAAAAAAAAAAAAAAGTTCCATCAATGGCTCTGTCAGTGGCATTGTTTTCCCCAATATCATCTTGGAAGTTTTCGGTTGATAATAATAGATAGTCAATTCAAAGGACCTGAATAGTAACAAAATTCACTTTTATGCCTATTAGAACTTCAAAATAGTGTAGCACTAAGGTATTTTAATTTAACAACTCTGTGGCATCGTCAGCATAATCCTTTAACTTTTGGAGTTGGCTTCATCTTTGGGCTTTAGTAAAATGCTTGGACCAGTTCAGGGCACTTAATCCAGAAACAGTGATAGTTGTAGTAAGAAGAAAGAGTTTCTTCCAGTATGTTTAATTTTAAGTGCATGATCATGTTTTTTAGAACTACCAGCCAATTTTCTATCACATTAGACAGAATTGTATCCTAATCTTATTTCCAAACTGATCAATCAAATGGGAACCAATACCAATATAATTGGCTTAAGGCTGATCAGAACTGACTTCCTAAGATTGAAAATAAGGTGGGTTCTCATGTCCATCCAAAGAGAACACACACACATACACACAAATATATGAAAGAAGGCCGGTGCTGCAGCTCACTTGGCTAATCCTCCGCCTGCAGCTCTGGCACCCCGGGTTCTAGCCCTGGTTGGGGCATCGGATTCTGTCCTGGTTGCTCCTCTTCCAGTCCAGCTCTCTGCTGTGGCCCAGGAAGGCATTTGAGGATGGCCCAAGTGCTTGGGCCCTGTACCCGCGTGGAAGACCAGGAGGAAGCACCTGGCTCCTGGCTTCGGATTGGCACAGTGCGCTGGCCATAGCAGCCATTTGGGGGGGTGAACCAATGGAAAAAGAAAGACCTTTCTCTCTGTCTCTCTCTCTCTCACTAACTCTACCTGTCAAAAAAAAAAAAAAAAGACAAACATATGAGAGGAAGAGTTTGATTTCTTTTCATTACACAACTTTTTGATGTTTTTGCTGGTTATATTTTATTGGATTTTATGAGCTTTTAAATGTTTCCTTATTCCTATTTTAGTTAAATAAAATTTTGTCACTTGTAACAAAACTAATATATACCACCATATTGGTACTTTATTGAAATTATATTTATATTTGTTATTTTTTCATGATTATAAGTTATCTCTAGTTGTTTATGGAAAGATGGCCCAGAAATAATTTTGAATTTGTAACCATACCATCAGGCTAGTTCATAAACTTTTTTTTTATTTTTGCTCTCAAACTAACATGTGAATTTACTAACATTTATAAATGGGTTAATTGTGTCAATTCTCATTTTTCTTCTGGGTTATTTGTGAATTTATAAAATTTTTAGTAATTCATGTGAAAATCATCATCATTGATTCAAAAGAGAGCTTGACCAAACAACCAAAACCTGCACTTAATATTTGGATTGCATTCTTAATTTGTCATTTATACAATTTATACCTTTGCATTTTTAATAATGTGAATTCTTTATCAAAATAACATTTGTACTCTACTCTTGTAAGTGGAAAGAATTTAAAGTTATAAACTTTAAATATTAGCTACTCATGGTATTGCGTTAGTTTTTTCCTCACTGAATCTTTATTGATTTTCTTGGGTTTTAGGTAAAGCAAATTGTGCAATTTATCCTTACAGAATTAACACTGTTCTATATTCCTGAGTAAGTCTAATCCAGAATTCAATAAATCAGGGAAACTTCTCAGCTGAACAATAGTTTTCATCATTCTCTGTCCTATTGCTTTAATTGGATTGATCAATTGATGTATTTATTTACCTTTTTATAAAGATTATTTTGTTTATTTGAAAGGCAGAGTGACATAGAAAGAGGGAGATAAGAGATATTTTACCCACTAATTCACTCCTCAAATGGCCTTAAAGGCCAAGGTGGGGCTAGTCAAAGTCAGGATCCTGGAGTTCCATCCAGGTCTCCCACATCAATAGCAGGGGACCAAGTACTGCGGCTTTCTTCCTCTGCCATCCCAGATGCATCAGTAGGGAGTTTTATTCAAAGTGCAGCAGTCAGTACTTGAACCCCTGCTCTGATAGGGATGCTAGTGATGTAAACAATGGTTTAAACTACTGTGTCAAAATGCCAGCCCCTATTCATTCACCTTATGTTGTTAATTATAATTATAGAGAAAATAATGTCAAACTCTAAACTTATTTTCAAGCCTGGATACACAGTGTCCTATTCCTTCTAACCCTTTAATAGCTAAACAATTTACCCTATTTCTTTGTTCAGTCTGCTCTATTGACTTTCTTCCCTGTCTTGCATCAGGGCAATTAGAATGTCTAATTCTATATAAAGCTACCAGAATATATATTGCAAAGTATTTCAGATAAAATGCTAATTTTTAGACTTTTAAAATGGAGACTACAAATATGCTCATATTTAAGGTAGAGAAGAGGTAAAGAATAAGTTAATGATATTCGATTGTATAAGAATTTTGCATCAGAGGAGTTAATGATTGGTAAATGATGATAAAAATTTGGTAAGGAATGTTAAAAATTAAAATAGTGCCTAAAGGTTTAATGATCAATCCTTATGTATGGTAGCTAAATAAGCAAACTTTTTCCCTTAGGAAAAAAGTTAATTAAGCAAACAATTATTAAAAGAAGTTTAACTGTAGTCCTCAATTAAGAAGAAAATTGGTCAAAGACAGTTCATGTCAATAGCTTCTCCTAGGCCAAAAAATCTATAAGCCAGAGACCACTGGTCAAATGTCACTCATCACTTAATTTTATAAATAAAATTTGAATGAAATACAGCCACATTCATTCACTAACATATTATCTATGGCTACTTTCTTGCTATAGTGGTAGAGTTAAACATTTGATGTTTAGACTGGAACACAAAGTCTAAAATATTTATTTTCTGACATTTTACAGAAATTATTTATGATCCCTGTCCTATGTATATTCCTACCAAATTCAGAATATTGTGGTATTAATGAAATTGTATACAAGCATGATCTGAATTAGCATGTATATAGGTAAATAGATAGAGAGATGATTAGATAGATGATAGATGATAGACTGATTGATAGATGATAGATAGAATGATGCAATGTCCTGTTAGCCTCAGTGGAATCAAATAAACTACTCAGTCCTTCAGATCCCTATTTCCCTTATTTTGCCAGGAAAATTAAAATATAAGCTGGCCTGGTAAACATATAAAATTTCTTTCTTTCCTTTTGTTGAAGATGACACAAAAGCCACAATTATCTCAAGTTGACATCGCAGTATTAGCATTATTGGGGAAACATATTTCTGGTTGCAGTTCCTATAGTCCACACTGGAAAGTAAAGAAAATAATAATAATACCAGGGTCTAAAATAAACAGTTAAGAGCAAACACCGTGCCAACCTGGACTTCTTCAACTTGACCAGGGACACAACTTGCATGAAACCACATTTACAAAAGAACAAAAACTAAGGAAAGCTACTACAGTTGAATATATAGGATGGCACTCACACCAAGAGAGTAGTCAAAAAAGAGAAAAAAAAAAACCAACAAAAACAGAAAGATAAAATTATGTATATCAGTTTGAGGAGGAATTTCCCCAATGAAATCTAAGGACTCATTCCATGAGTGTGTGTATGTTTTTTATATATGCCATGCATTTCTTCCAGAAGAGAAATAACTAATACCACTTTCCAAAAGGGAAATGAATTACACATCAGAATGAGAGTTATTTCACATATAGGTTTCCAATAGGGTTAAATTTAAATAATTAAAGACATCTAGTAATTTTTCATGACAATTATTACATTAAACCAAAACACTTATTCTCAATACAAAGGAATTATTGGCAAAACTCAATTAAGCAAACTATCCAAATTTTTTTTAGCTTCTTGTAGAAGTCAGACATACTTCTAAAAAGGAAATATTCTTATTTTCCAAATTTGCTTTTATGAAATTGAGCATATGCCAAGTAACTATCTTGTAAAGTATAATATCCTCTTAGTTTAAAAATTATTTTTTATTTATTTGTTAAATAGTTTCATTTCTTGAAATGTTTTTTTGTTTGGAGACAGTAGCATAGTAGGTAGGTTTTTTTCTTCAGCTGCTTATAATTTATATATAACATCTGTAGTTTATATATACAAGGATTTATTTTACTTATATTAATGTAGATAGTTCCTGATGGAACTGATGAATATCAAGACAACGTATTCTGCAGTTCTTTGGGCGTTTCCTTCTCAGCCTCCATCACACAAAGTATATGCTCATTGATGTGAGTGGAAAGAACTTGAGCATTAAAATGAACTGAATTTTGGTCTTACTAAGTTTAAAATTACAGAAAGATCAAAGATAGTGTTTTCTAAGAGATAAATAGAAATTCATGTTAAAATCAGAAGAGTCTGGGAATGTTTTTCACTGAGGCAATATTGGAAGCTAATAGATCTCCATTTCTAGCAATCTGGTGGTATATGAGAGGACTGAAGTGTGAGAGGGAAAAAGGTCAGTGGAAACATTTTATTGGGATATAGGCGAACAGAGCAAATTTTTATGTAAAGGAAGTTTTGTGTGCTAAGAAGGGGTTCCCTGAAATGACTGGTAAGGAGTCAGAGTTGCCTAAGATGATCACAAGTGTGACAAAGGCAAGAGGGATTAGTTTAAATAGCATGCTATTCAAATACAGTAGCATAGGCCCGTCTCCTTCTTTCTGAGCAGAGTCTTAATGAAGAGATGGCACTGCTTGTGAGGATTTGCACTCCTTTTCATAGAATTCTGTAATCACTTTTCCTCTCAATATTATGTTGAAATCTACAGAATCTATAGGTTAAATGTATGAAAATGATGGATGTATTTACATGAAGCTGTTTGTGGATCAAGAGTCAACCAACTTGTACCATTACTCTGTATCTTACATAGGATTCTCAAGTTCTTGTGTAGAGATTTGAGCATTTACTCCCACTAGGAGGAGTTAAATGTATAACGGATCCAACCCCAGCTTTATCTTGAGAATACTGTATGCATTTTACAATGTTCAGTGAGTCATATTTTTCACCTGCAAGGAAAAAAAATCTGTTCTAGAATTAAATGCTTTGTGATTTGAGTCCCACTTCTTCAGAAATTTGCAGACAGCAGTGACAGCCACCCACTGCTTTGTGTGACAATAAACAGGCTGCTTTAGACTATAGTCATTCTATCAGCACACATAAAAAGAAAATATGTGCATGTAAACAATGTTGGACAACTGCTTGCACTTGTTTTCTCTTTGAAAGTGAACAGGTTGGCAGTCTTACCAATAAGCAGTGCTCAATGGTATCTTAGTCATATGTTTGAGTTTTGGAAAACTGAATCTTACAGTAATTGCATATTACATCTACATACTTCAAATGAGTTTCTAATGGCTATTATCATCAGAACAAATAGGAAAACAATTAACCATGATTAGCCTTTTTATATGAAGAGTTACCTCCTTATTCTGGCATTCAGTTTACAATCATTTTGAAATTAGCTGTGAGTTTGAATACTTTAATTTTTTATTTTTGTGTTTCAATAGCATAAGAACAAATGAGTTCCTTAACCTTATGCATTTCTATAAAAAGTAGAAAGCACTGGTGGTGTTTATTAGAATATAAAACTCAATTTGCTAACTAGTTTTCTGAAAAAACAGAGCAAGAGACTGAAAGAAACCATTATGATGTTTTTTTTTTATGTTTTAGTTTGAAATTGAGCCAACATGAAATAACTATTATTAAATTCATTATTGCATTTTATATTCTCCCACAAATGATTAATTCTCACTGCCAGGGGTCACTTTCAAAGGTAAGTGTTCTCTGGTAAGAGAACAAAGACATGAGAACAAGTACATTCTGATGGTATGGATGAAATTTCCAATTATTACTCCCTTTGAAATACTGAAGCACTATACATACATGTTTTATATTCCACATGTAGTAAGGAATGTACTTTATCACAGAGATTCCCAAAAGTTGTGGATTAAAAGCAAGAAGACATAAAATCGTGACTCTGTAAATCAAGGCCAGATCCTCTTTGTTTATTGCAGAATTACTGGTGTGTTGATTACCTTGCCAGTGGCGATGTATTTGAGCCCTGCAAGTGATGACTGGGGATGGAATCCAAGGGGACTTCATGGCTTCTGTATGAACTTTCCACATGATGGTTGTGCAGCCAACACGCTCAATTCTTAAGGATAATTTTCAGATCCTTGGAGATGTGCCCTTCTGCTCTGTGCTTGCCTGTATGGCTTGGAGAACTGCCAGTGACTGTGACTAGCATAACCCCTTAGCAGAGTGGATTGTAGTTTTGAAGTTCCTTGGAATGGTTATAAATTACACAGGACTAAACAATTCTCTAAGAACCTGTGTTTTATTGAAAAGATAGTAGCAGCTTATTTTCTCTCCAGGGGAAAGAGAGAAATGAGGCATAGAAGTTGACTTTTAAAAATTAATTTAGGTTACAGAAAAGCCAATCGGGATTTGTGGTACAGGGTGCTAAATACAGTAAACTGCACGTGAATAAAATACTTCCTAACATTACATTCATTTGTTTAGTCCTATCGTGATGTCCAGAACTTCACATTTGCCTACTTATTATTATTCCATATAGAAGACTTTCAGAAGCAAATTTCTTAAAATACTTGAAAGATTTTTCAATATAAATATTCAAACTTTAAATGTCATCATCCTTTCTTTCTGGAAATGGAAATCTTTGGCATAATGTATTCACAAGCAACCTTCTCACTTTGTTAAATGATTTCCATTTCAGAGCTAGGGCAAGATATTATTTCTTCATTATGGTTCAATAAAACATGGCTCTTTTAACATTTATAAAACAAAAAATACATAGATTTATTAAACACAATTGGCATTTTTCATATTAATATCAGAATTGAGAACTGTATCTTAAAAAATATTTGACTTGAGAACTACACTTTAAAACATACTTGACTTCTAATCTACTTTCTTAAAATCTCTCACAAATAAATTTTTCATAGGAAGAGCTTTTTCAAATCCTTTCAATCTTCTGCTTCCTTCAATATGTAAAACTATTTTCAACACCTCTATTGAAATATATAATAAAGAACCACAAATTACATGAATTGTATGTATAAACAAAATTATTTCAGTAAATAATTGAAATAAGCAACCATCACCATAATCCAGTTTTAGAATATGTCTTTAACTCAAAGAAGTTTCCTCATATCCATTTGTTATTAACCTTCGCTTACACCTGCGCCCTTAGGCAACCACTGGTCTGCTTTCTACCTTTACAAATTTACCTTCATAGCTTATTTCATGTAAGTGGAATCTTACAAGAAATAGTCTTTGTATACGTTTTCTTTCACTTAGCATGGTACTTTTTAGGGTAATCCATGTTGCAACATTGTGGCATGCGGAATGATTGCCTCCCTTAAATTTCTGCATTCTAATCTATGTTGTTGGACAAAGAATTAAGGTGGCAGATAGAATTAAGTTGACTTACCACTCACCTTAAAATTGTGCTATATAGTGGAACCCACATAATCACAAAGATCCATATCAGTGAAAGAGCCAATGAATCAAGTGATGACCCCTGGGAAAGATTTCACTGTTCATCGCTGGCTTTGAAGTTGGGAGTGCTTCATGAATCAAGAGATGTGGGCAGTCTCTGGAAGATGGGAAAAGCACAAAAGCAAATTTTTCCCTAGAACTTCAGAAAGGATGTCACTGCCTCCATCAAATTCAGCCCAGAGATATCATTTCAGAGATATTATTTCCATAAACTAAGATAGCAAATTGTGTTTCTTGAAGTCATTGAGTTTGCAGTTAGGTATTATGGCAACAGTAAGAAAGTAATATAAGAATCAGTTCTTTGTTCCTTTTTAATTGCTTATTGTATTTCATTGTTTGCATAGACCATATTTTATTATATTTACCAGTTGATGGATATTTGTATTGTTACTAATTTTCACTTTTTCTTAATAATACTTACATGAACATTCATGTACATTTATTTATATGACATCTTTTTGTCTATCTTGTTTGATACTGAAAAGCATGTTGTGGGTCATAGGTAACTTAATTTTTAAAAGTATTGGGGCCGACACTGTGGCGTAGCAGTTAAAGCCGCGGCCTGCATTCCTGGCAACCCATATGGGTGCCAGTTTGAGTTCCGGCTGCTCCACTTCCAATCCAGCTCTCTGCTATGGCTTAGGAAAGCAGTGGAAGATGGCCCATCTCTCCTGCCCATCCTTCCCCACAACCACCTCTCTGACTGTGCTTTTCAAATGAAT